>NC_137010.1:3933600-4086100 GCF_032717465.1 Coenobita brevimanus
GGAAAGAGAAAACGAACTCAAAGATTAAAAAAAAAAAAAAAAAAACGGCCGGAGAAAACGAAATGGGAAAGGTAGGGGATTTAAGAAAAAATAAAAAAAAAAGGTGGAAAGGGAAGAAAGGGGAATAGGGGAGAGGAGAAGAAGGATAGAGGAGGTAGGCAGTGGAAGGGAAGAGAGGGAGGGAGGGGGGGGGAAGAGAGGAAGCGTTGCACAACTTCACTAGGGTTGAAGTAAGGGTGGGGAAGATGGAGGGGGGAGGAGGGGAGGGAGAAAGGTGGGTAGCCTAAAAGGGGAGGGAGAAAGGTGAGAGGTTGGGAGGGAGAAGGGTGGGGTGGTGAGGAGGGAGAAAGTGGGAAGAAGGGGAGAGAGAAAGCTGATGAGGTGGAGAGGGAAAAGGCGGGGAGGATAGAGGAGGGTGGGGGGAGGAGGACGGAGGGGGAGGGGGAAGGGAGAAGGGTGGGGTGGTGAGGAGGGAGAAAGTGGGGAGGAGGGGAAGGAGAAAGCTGATGAGGTGGAGAGGGAAAAGGCGGGGAGGATACAGGGGGGTGAGGGGAGGAGGACGGAGGAAGGGGGGGGGAAGGGAGAAAGGAGAGGGGATGTAACAACTCGGCAAACTACCATCACGTGACCAGTGGACTGAAGGAAAACACACACACACACACACACACACACACACACACACACAGAACTTTTCGTTTTTGTACTCTATAAATTTCTACCTTACCTAATTACATGTAAGGATATCAGGAACAAAGTACTCTCTCTCTCTCTCAGGTCATCAGGGTCACATGTAAGTTACAGGTAAATCCAAGTTAATTTCAGGTGAGGTCAGGTAATGGCAGCTTAGATTGGAAATTGTTAGTTTCGTAGATCAGACCAAACTGTGTCAATCAGTTATGGTATGTTTGGCTGGGTTGGGCTGCGGTTTGGTAATGTTGGGATGGGTTGGTTTATGGTGGCTGGGTTTGGTGGGTTAGGGCTAGGCTGGGTTAGGCTGGGTAAGGTAAGGGCAAGTTAGGTTGGACTGGGTTAGGTTGGGTTGGTTAAGACAAGTTTAGGGTGGGCTCTAATACATGCGGTTTACTGGGCTGGGTTGGGTTACGTTGGACTGGGTTGGGTTAGGGAAGGTTAGGGAGGGCTGGGGTGCGTTGGGCTTGACAATACTTGGCTGGGTTGGGTTAGGTTGGACTGGGTTGGTTTAGAGAAGGTTAGGGTGGGCTGGGATGCGTTGGGTTAGGTCAGTACCAGTGATACAACCCAGACGAGGGACACAGACTCTCACACATGCAGTACAGCAGCGAGACCAACAAATGCCTCCAAACTACGTGGTGGTGCGGGGGAGTGATGAAGGTGACTCTACAGGACTGCACGCTGCGTCAAGGTGAAGAACATGACCTTGAACACACTCATCATCATAGCAGGTGTGCAGAGGAAAAAAGAATTTTGAGCAAACGCACTTAGTACAGGATGAAAATGCTAAGTCACAGCTAAAGAAAATCAAGACAACTACTACTACTACTGTTGTCAATGATGGTGAATGATGATGATGATGATAATAATAATAATAATAAAAATAATAATACCATGCAGAATAACAGTATGTCGGCAAGTCAGTTCCATTTCTCACGAATAATTATGCCATGTCAATAATCATTGGTTACAAAGCATCTGATTTCTTATTGGTAACCCCTTAAATCTATGCACAAACTTCCTTAACATAGAAAAAAAAAATGCATAAATAAATCGGATGTCACATGCCTACTTCCTAATAACGCTTGGAAATCAATGTTTTTCATGAGTCCAATATTAAAGTTGCAAAGTCTACGGTAACACTAACCCACTTTTCAAACTTCAAAAACATGGTAACAACAGAACGCCTCAATTTATTCTTAATTCCAAACGATTTTATTCAGTTAATGCAAGCGTCTCATCGCGGAGGGTTTACTAACAGCCTACATTAAACCCCTCAGGCCGCGGTCTTATGGCCTTACTCACGCTGTCGCCAGACGATTTTGTTCAGCGTAAGACTCCTGATGGTGACACTAAATCGATACACACGCAAAGAAATATACAGACAGACAAACAAGAACAGCCAGAGGGACAGTGACATTGATACAGGCAGACAGATACACGTAGGCAAACACAATATCCTTTATCAATACCGATGACGCCATATCACATGACATGGCAGTATCCCTGTGTGTGTGTGTGTGTGTGTGTGTGAGAGAGAGAGAGAGAGAGAGAGAGAGAGAGAGAGAGAGAGAGAGAGAGAGAGAGAGAGAGAGAGAGAGAGAGAATCTTAGAATCTTTAGACATTAACGTCTCTCTCCACACAAGACCAGAGAGGATGGAAGGAAGGAAGAGGAAGAGGAAGAGGATATGAGGAATAGAAGGAAGAGGGGAATACTGTACGTGGAGAAGTCATGAACGAACAGGAGAAGGAGGAAAAGGGGAAGAGGAGAGGAGCAATGTAAGAGGGACGGAGAGAGCGAAAAATGGAGGATCAAGGGGAGGGGGAGGGATAGGAGAGGTGAAGGAAGATAAGAGGAGGGGAAGAGAAGTGGAAGGTAGGAGGGAAGGAAGGCTATGAAGTACGAAAGTGAAGGAAGGCAGGAAGGATGGAATGAAGAACGGTCGGAAGGAAGGAAAAAAGGCAATGATGGAAAAAAGAAGGAAGAAAGGAAGGAAAGGAGGAAGGTAAAAAGGTAAAAGGAGGAGTAGGTGTGATAAAAGTAACGATCCCGGTTTTAAAAATTCCAGGACGCCAACTGTTTAAAATTCGCCGATCACTGTTTACATTAGTCCTCTCTCTCTCTCTCTCTCCCTCTCTCTCTCTCAAGCATGCAAGATGGCAGTGCATGCAGGTGGCTGTCTGGCTACACAGGACATTGCCAATTGCCTCTTCCCTTTATTTCTTCCTTTATTTCATTCCTGTGCCTATCTATCTATCAATCAATCTATCTATCTATCTACCTCCATCCACACACATCAGTCCTCTACCCGTCTAGAGTTACATCACTTCATTCCTCTAGCCTGCTGTCGACTTCTTTTTCTACTATCAATATCTATATCTATCTGTCTGTCTATCTGCATTTCTGTAAGTCTGTCGGTCTGTCACACTCTATCTACCCATCGTTATTTAAACTTGTCCTATCTTTTATACTAATATCTATCCATCTCATCTACCACTGATTTTCCATCTATTTCCATCAATACATAAACATCGAGCAAGCATTTGACTCACTCTCTCTCTCTCTCTTTCACAAATATGTCTCATCCAAGCATTTGACTCTCTATCTCTCTCTCTCAAATACCAGACAGTCACTTTTTTCCCACTTACATACATACAGAGACCCTTTCAGACACCAAGCACGTAAGCAAGCACACACACACACACACACACACACACACACACACACACACACACACACAGTACCAGATAAAATCAGTTTTTCCTTATACTCACATCCATACACCCTGGCCCTTTCAGACACAAAGCACGTAAGTACACAGACACAGACACACACACACACACACACACACACACACACACACACACACACACACACACACACACACACACACACACACACACAGCACTGTCTCTATGCGGAGAGACTGTAACCACCCAAGCAATTTCCCCTTATACAAAAGATACCTTCCACATGTTCCCAGCCTTCTCGCATGACACTCTGATTCTTGGGGTTATTTTAAACGTGGCTTTGGACACAGTTTTCTAAGCGATTTATTCTGCATGATACACCTGAATTATCTCATGTACAGGTGGCAACATTTGAACCTGGGACAGCATCGATTATGTAGCAGAAGTCCTAGCATTTGGTAAACGTGGCAACCCTGACATAACCACATGTTTGTTGGTGGCACTGACTTGAAAGGAGGTGTGAAATATTAGTTGAAAAAAATAACTGTGATGCATGAACGTTGGAAATTGTAGCTAGACCTCTCTCTCTCTCTCTCAAAGGTCCTGAAGTGACAGGTAATATTAGAAGGATACGTGCGGTCCACAGAGTTCGCCCCTGTGAAAGGCAGGTAGGTAGGTATTGACAGGTAAATATATTTAGACAGATAGACAGATGGGTAGATAGGCAGACATATATATATATATATATATAAATATATATATATATATATATATATATATATATATATATATATATGACCTAAAAAGTATGAAGAAAAAAAAAATCCCTGCCTCTCATATACAACCATCTCAATACACATGGGTCAGTATTAATGCCCGAGTGGTGGCATGCGAAGGTGTGTCGCGCCATGGGTTCGCGTGTGGGGGGACTGCTGTGTCTCGAAAAACTACCTGCCTAGCCTATCTATACTCTCAGTCGAGTATGCAAAAAATGGGTATAAAAAAACACAAAAATAATGACATACAGACGGGCAGATCAATAAGTTTCCCCGTTCCGTCGATGGGCGAGTGGACGTTTGAGGGTGTTCTACTTTGTACCCTGGCATCACAATTAGGGAGACAGATTGGCAGAGATAAAGCATATTGATGAACCAAGACAGGTGAAGGGGAGGGAAGGGGTCGAAGAGAGGAATGAAAGGAGGGAGAGGGGAAAGAACCGATGGGAAGGGATAAGAAATGGGAGAAGAGAGGGAGAGATGAGGAGGGGAATGGAAGGAAAGAGAAAACGATGTGTGAGAAGAGAGACAGAAAATAGAAGAGTCCTAAATGATGGAGAGAGAGAGAGAGAGAGAGAGAGAGAGAGAGAGAAAGAGAGAGAGACAGACAGACAGACAGACACACAGACAGAAGAGAAAATAGAAGAGACCTAAATGATGTAGAGAGAGAGAGAGAGAGAGAGAGAGAGAGAGAGAGAGAGAAGGGTTCTGAAAGGAGGTAGGTGGAATCAAGACTTACAGGTGTGCATGTCTACCACTTCTCTGGCTTCACGCACATGTGCACATACACACAAACACGAAGACATACATACACACTATGCATACATAAGTGACAAAGCAATATACCCATCCTGTACATAAACACACTATACAAACATACACACACAAACAGAAAAACACAAACCGTACAGGCACCCACAAATATACACAAACATACGAGTATTTATAACGACTATCAACGTATGTATTGCTACACATACACATACACCCACATCCTACTCCCCTCCCTCATACACAACGTTTCCAAACCCCTTTACATATACACACGCATGCACTCACACAACCACACTCATGTAAGCAAATTTCATATACACATACACACATACATATTTCACATACACATTCTCTCTCTCTCTCTCTCTCTCTCTCCACTGAACTGACCTTGTAGAGGATGGCGTCGGTAAAGCTGACCTTGAAATGGGATAAAGCAATGTGACCGAGAGAGAGAGAGAGAGAGAGAGAGAGAGAGAGAGAGAGAGAGAGAGAGAGAGAGAGAGAGAGAGAGAGAGAGAGAGAGAGAGAGAGAGACGGGGGGGATAGGGAGGGAAATTGTGTGCTATTACGAAAATTAGCAACATTACCACACAGGAGGAATAATAAGAGTAATTTATGATCTACGAACAGGCTTATATTTTACCAACTACTGTACGGGCTGACGGGCTGCCTTATTTTCTTACCATCATTATTACCACTATGACCACCCCATGCTTTGATGATTAGTTAGGTTAAAACGATGTTGATGATGATGATGATGATGATGATGATGATGATGATGATATGAGTCATTATTACGGTGTTGTTATTATTATTATTATTATTATTATTAATACCGGTATTATTATTATTATTATTATTTTTATTACTACTACTATTATTATTATTATTAATCCTGGTGGTCTTGTAATCGTAGTGAAGGGGTTAATGGATACTATATACTCTTATGCTGAAAATAATCCACCAACAGCAGAAAATAAAATATATATATCGTTCTGAAAGGGTTCCGCCTGATAACTAAGACTGACAGACATCCATTATGAAGATAACTGACAGTCTGCATAAGGAGGGAAGCCTTATGCACCTCTCTCTCTCTCTCTCTCTCTCTCTCTCTCTCTCTCCACCACTAAATTAACCCTTCCACTGGTGGGGTTTTCTCAGCTGAATAAAATAATCTGAAAAAATTACTTAAGTACGAAAGATTAAGGATATAATTTCTTCCTAAGTTAAATTAAACCATCATAATCATCATCACTAAAATTATCACCACCACAATCTTCACTACATCACATCGTCACCACAATAACTCAATATCACCACCTTCATATCATCACCAACCAGAATCACATCCCCACCTAAACTATCAGATTCATTCTAAATTCAGCATCTCTATAATCATCACAATATCAGTAACATCTTCCCATCATCACCACCACAACTCGACATAAGCATCACTACCAACATATCACCATCATCATGTCTTCATAAATACCCTCATCATCATCATTATCATCATGACATCGTATCACCACAATCATCAACCTAACATCAACCATAATTACCATCATCATCACACCTTCATAAATATCATCATCATCACCATCATCATCATCATCATTCCCCGACACTCTCACACCAACAACACGCATTATCAAAACACTCCTTACCCATTTCTTTTCTCAATGTTTCAACCATTTCCTTTTTCATGGCAAGATAATAGCCCTCATGATATACGACATTTATTACAACATGGCGGAATTCCCCTTGATAATTATAAAAAAATAAAAAAGAGCGACAGTGGATGGAAAAGGTCAAGTGTTGCATAGTTCACAGGCACGTCCACGCACACACACAGGCTATACATCACACACACACACACACACACACACACACACACACACACACACACACACACACACACACACACACACACACACAACCACAAATTTCTCCAATTCACACACCCATACACACAGCACAAAGTATACCCATACCATTCACAGCCACAGCACTAATTATCTAACACCTGTACCTAATCATACATGGATATCAGGTGCTGGTACTGAGAGTTATAAAACTCTACTATGTGAGCAAAACCCTTGAGTAAATGTACAGAATATCAAATGGTTATACCCTCCACCATCCCATCACGTTAAGGACTCAATCTTAGAGGAATGAAAGACACACTCTCTCTCTCTCTCTCAGGTACTTTACTAGGGTATGCGTCAATCAGGGTGAAGGCCTTGTGCATCGATCTGAATCCGGCCAAGGGTGTACAGGCCTCGGATTCCTACACCTCGTATGTACGGTCACCGCCAGTAATTCCTTGGACTCCTTCAATATATATATATATATTTTTTTAATCAGGCCACCATCAAATTTTATTACACACGTGCTGGTCTATACAGAAGGAATTAATGAAGGGGGAGAGGGAAGGGCAGAAGACGGGAGGAGGAATGTGATGGTGATAGGAGGAGGACGGACACCTGGAAGCAGAGATAACACGAGGCCTATTGGTTTATAATGAGGTTTTTTGGACCTCGAGTGAGACGAATGGGGAATAGAAAAGGAAGAAGTAGGCTTAGATCTTATGCCTATTAACTACACGAGAACCATTAAGGGAGAAAAATAACTGGTGCTACGTCCCGGAAAAATAGATGTAACAACTATCCTCCGATCACTTTAACTAGGCGTAAAACTGCCATCTCTCCATCTTGAATGCCGAGATAAAACAAGAACAGAACTCTAGAATATGGTGCTAGTCACGAAGAAGTGCTGTGGAATGGATACATGGCTTTACAATTGTCTGGGTGTTACTGAGCTACGGGAATTTGGCCATAGAAGGAGGAATGTCTCGACCAAGTCAGAGTGAACAGACTACAGGTCCACACGGATGGGTAAATGTAAAGGAAATAAAATAAACCTAACAGTCTGACCAGCACGAGAGAGAGAGAGAGAGAGAGAGAGAGAGAGAGAGAGAGAGAGAGAGAGAGAGAGACTAGAAACGTGTGGAGGAAAGGAGTGAAGAGATAATTAGAAGAGTGGAGAGAGGAGGAGGGGCCTTGTCAGTCAGGACTACAATATATACCTGTACTTATCTCTTCTCCCATCTCTTTCTTCCCTCTGCTACAAATCTCTCTCCTCTCTTCTCTTTCTTGTCGCTGCTCGATTTTTTCACCTATTTTCGTTTATTGTACCTTACATGGACGGTTTTCTTCCCCTCCATTTCATCACTTTTCCATTTTTGTAGCACCTTACTCGTATTACATCTGCTTTATAACATTTTTGGCCATTTAACCCCCCCCTCTCTCTCTCTCTCGCTCGCTCGCTCTCTCTCTCTCTCAACCGGCTCCTCAACCTCTTTAAAGAAAAAAATACGAGTCCTTCCTACATTGCACACGTTTTCTCTTACATTTCCGAAGTCCGTTTTCTATCATGCTCCAAAATCAAAACAATGTGGAAGAAATTATTGTGCGGTTTTAACAATACACTGTTGAACTGTTTTAACTATGCACTAAAACCCTCTCTCTTTCTCTCTCTCTCTCTCTCTCTCTCTCTCTCTCTCTCTCTCTCCCAAAAATACTCTAGAATTAGATAACTACATTACCTACGGTTGGATTTTCATAATTACTAAAAACGAATTACTGAGCTAATATGCGAAATGGAGAAAACGGTGGTATCGAGAGAGAGAGAGAGAGAGAGATTCCTCCAACAATATATATATCTACGGGTACGCTCTACAGTACTGCACTTTACGTAATGCTCATCCTTCCCTTCAGCCAAGAATATTTATAGCAGTGAGAGAGAGAGAGAGAGAGAGAGAGAGAGAGAGAGAGAGAGAGAGAGAGAGAGAATAACTTGCTACAAAACTAATTAAGTATGCTTTAATTAACTTCTGTATTTTGTTCACCTGCCTACTTACCACACCTAACTTACATCATCTACCTACCAGTCTACTTACCACATCTACCTACTTACCTACTCTATCCTGTTACCTACTTACAATAGCCTGTAATCTTCCTATTCATTTTTACTTTACTACTCACTATTCCTATCTATGTTGACGGTTACTTACCCTCCTTCCTACCTACATACATGCCCACGTACCTACCTACGCATTTCCACCTGCTGTTCAATATTTCCTACAGCCTACTTACCTACCTACCTACCGTCCTCCGTAAACCACCAACCGTCTCACCTAACCTAGTCCTACCAACGTGTACCTCTTCACTTACGAATGTCATACCTACCCATCCACTAACGGTATCAATTAAGCTACCAACCTACCTGCCCACCAACTTATCAAACTAATTCCCACCTCCTTTATCAACACTATTTACACATTATACCCACCGCTCATCCATTTCCTTCTAGTTATCGATTGGAATGCCTACCTACCGATTTAGTTACATAATTATTCACTTATCTTTTCATCCATTCATACCAACTTATAAATTAACTTCGCTCCTCTAGTGTTTTTTTTTTTTTTTTATTTGTATTGAGAATGTATGCTGTTTCGTATTCTTGTTATCGTCATGATTTTATTTATTTACGATAAGGAGATGGTTTTCGTAATGGAATACACACACACACACACACACACACACACACACACACACACACACGGCACTGTCACTGTCGCCTTGAATAATGACTGACGCGCGCACACATACACATACACGCAAGGGCACGTGATGTAGGTACTGAGAGAGGAATTATAACATCATATCCTACCGGTACAATATCACTACATCGGTCCTCCTAGACGAGAAATGATAAGGAACCTGCAAAGATTTACAGAAAGGAGGGAAGGAGAGAGCGGGAAGGAAGGGGAGGGAGAGGAAAGAGGAGAGAGCGGGAAGGAAGGGGAGGGAGAAAAGGATTTGAGAGAGTGACGAAAGAGAAGGAATGGAAGGAGATGGAAGTGGAGAAGGAAAGAAATGGAGAGATGAGTGCGGAGGGACTTGGAAGAGAAGGGAAAGGTGGAGTGCGAAGAGGAGAGGCAAGAGTAGAAGGGAAGGAGGGAGAGGCATGAGGTGAAGGGAATGAGATGGGAGGGGAGGGGAGGGAAAGGGAAAAACCGAGGGGGAGGGAAGGGGGCAGGATCCAGGTGGAGGGGGGAAAGAAACGAAAGACGGATGCAGGTAGGAATGAGGGGAGGAGAAATCTGAAACAGAGAGAGAGAGAAAGGCAGGATTCAAGAGGAACGTGATGGAAGTAGGTAGGGGGATGGGAGATTTTTCAAGATGCAGGGGTCAGCAATACATTTCATAAAATATAATACAAACGACCTAAAAATATATATACCCCATACAACATACTGTATATTCACTGTCCAAAAACTTCCCTTAAACTGAAAAAAAAAAAAGTAAGCAGAAAAATATGAGGTCCTCGGGTTGAATGAGTTCCTCCAGCCCGGCTCTTACGTCATCACTTTCGCCACTATACCATGCCATCTATTCCAATCAAGCACCCTGTCACACATCTGTCTTTTTTCGGTCTTTCCTTCCCTTTTCTTCTACAGCATTATGATTTTACTCGTACTTTACTGAGAAACCCAGACCCAAAAGGGATTTAAAGTGGGTGTAAGTACTGTACGTCTGGTGCGTCCCTTCATACCTCTGCATGTCCTCGCACCCAGTCGCACCCTACCCGTCCTGCAGTGGACCTAATATGAGAGGTAACAGTGACAGCAACAGCATGGCGCAGGTTATGACTTTCACCAACTGCAATGGCTGCGACACATACGAATTTTACCGTAGCTATTGTCGACTAATATTATTCACTAAACGGAGAAGACTACCTGTGAATACTCAAGGAATTGAATGTATCTTTACCAGTGAATAAACCTCAACCAGTCAATAAACCCCTACCAGTATATATATCTCTACCGGTGAAGAAACCCCTACCAATGAATATATCTCTACCAGTGAGGCGATAAACAACCTTCAAAGCCTCAAACTATTCCCTGCAACAAAGGGACCGGAGCTATGGAACTTTTCACCCTGCGATCAACCCCATTTGGCGACGTGTACTCAGCTATCTAACTATACCGTATTAATCCATCTATCCTGGTTATTCCTACTATCATACACCCACGTCTATATTAACTGTCTGGCTCCCACAACACACTGAATATCATCGAATAGCCTCAGGTAGAACAGAAGACAGTGCTAGAGTTGTCATGCCCATATGAGGGTTACATCACTTTACCTATTGCCTTCAGTATCAGAAAATTATCTTACTGTCACCTGCAAATCTACTAATATAACTACATCAAACTACCTATACTTATCTACATCCATCCAACAAACCCTCTCACGCTCGTGTTTTTCGCATTTTATTCCAGCTTAAACCAGACGATTTTATTCAGCTGATTCATACGAGCCTGTGTACTAATAAGTCTAGTACTGTATTTTATTTCAGCGAATGTCAGACGATTATGCTGAGTCATAGGAGCCTGAATCTTAACTATTTAGCTGCCAGTATCTATCAAACTATATCCACTTCACACGTAAGTCTATCCATTCATCTATCATGCTGTCTATCGGTAGCAGTGGAGGGGAAATGTCTATCTTTGTTTAATCACTTCCACGTAGCCAATCGCCATCGTGACCTCTCTCTCTCTCTCTCTCACACACACACACACACACACACACACACACAACCAATCTATCTATATCTATTTACTGAGTCTACCTATCTATTTACTTACTGCATAATCAGCGTGTATCTACTAAACTCCCTCTATCAGTTTCAGCTTCCTGCCAATCATATCTATCTCACTTCCTATGTTTGTTATTTTGAGAGAGAGAGAGAGAGAGAGAGAGAGAGAAAGAGGGAAGGGGAGGGGCCTGTCGGGGGGGACTGGGAGTGAAGGGTGGGAGGAAAGGACGGGAGGCTGAAGTGGGAGGGGTGGCGGGGTATTATGAGGGGGAGGGAGGGAGACTGAGCGGGGAGGGAGGGAGACTGAGCGGGGAGGGAAGGGAAGATGAAGGGGAGGGAGATGGGAGGGAGGATGGGTACGATTCAAAGGGGGGAGGGGAATTACCTGGAAAAAAAGGGAGGAAGAGAGGAGGGGAAGCAGGGGTAATGGAGGGACGTAATGAGGAAGATATGGAGGAAGGGAGGTAGGATGGGAGTAAAAAGGGAGGAATGAAGGAAAGAAGGAATGAACGAAGGAAGGAAGAGTAATATCCAGAAAATGAGGGAGAAATGGACAATAACATCAAAAAGAGAAGATCCAGGAATCCGCATGGGATTGTGAGATGGAAGGGCGATAAGACAGCATCTGGAAGGAAAGGTACAGATAAAAGTCCAGAGAAGGAAGGAGGGTAGAATCCAGGGAGAGAGGGAGGGAGGGTTATGATCCAGGGGGAGGGAGGGAGGGTAGGAAGGGAGAGAGACAGAGGGAGGGAGTCCTAGACCTAAACCAGTCTCCCTCACACCTCCACTACGCTAGCGACACTCCACATACCGTCACACACACCATCCCGGACACAACAATAACAATCCGTACCTCTAATTCAATTGTGTACAGACATAAACCACTGTGAAATGCGGTAAGATAAACTACAGTGAAAGGTGAAATAAACGCCCGCACCTGAATATAAGTTTGCGAAAAATTGACGCACCGAAGCAAAGAGGATAGAATGTGTGTATAAATGTCGAAGGTCTAAAAGTACATTATATAGTGGAATACGATGAAAATTCACATATGCGCTGACTTATAATATGTTCACTGACAAACATGATAAGCATAACTAAAATGTATAAAATATTCAGGAAGTGAAACAGTGAAAATAAGTGTGACGAACTGCGTATCTGCGTAGCAAAATTTGTACTTACCAACGCACAGAAGCCATAGTGAGATAGTGAAAATATACATACTACGTACTTCCATACGAACTGTATACTAATTCATACTACATACTGACCCACTATATCGAGTTTGTTCTGAACTGACGTTGATCCATAACTTTTCTGGTTTTGTTTATGGCAAAGTGTAATCAAACTGAGTGATTTATTTAACATTCCAACCTGCTAAGATTCATCGAAGTTCATGCAACCACAAAGTAGTATTAAAATTGTGGGAATGACCCTGCTCCGTCAGGCAGAAACCAATGGATTATACATGAACAGAGGCCAATGGATAAGTATGCATTAAAAGTGAAAACTGGATATACTTTGGTCTAGTGGTTAGAGTTATTGCCCTGCTTACGCGCACGGGTTCGACCCCGCAAGAGGCGACTGGAGAATTTCAATCATGTTTTGCCATCACGGGGACCATGCTGGTCATCTAACCTTATATATACTGACCTCCGTTGGCCTAATTTCGGTCCCCTACACCACGAAAGAGGGAACTATGGGAATGGCAGTTGCAGAAATTCGGCCAAACTAAACCAGCCTACATCCTTCCTTCAAATAAACATACGTTAACCAATTAGCAACGAGCGATATATTAGCACAGCAGCATCCGTAGAGATAAATACTCCTGATTATGAATAACTTGGAACGGATAATCAAACCCAAGCCCTGTATTGTAATCCTGAACTGTTGGCACACACGCAGAATACGAATAAATGAAAAATAAACAGCTCATTCAGTACGGTATTTTAAAAATGAAGGATGACAATAAAGGCTAATTAAACATGGATCAAATGAGCAAAATTAAAGTGTAGAAATCTGGGAAATGTGATAAATTAGTGACACGTGAATATAAATGAAAACACAGCAAAAACAACACCGGAAGTGGATGACCGAGACAACTTTACCAACATATACACACCTAGACATGTGACCCAAATATTGAGAAATCTGAACCAATACAAACAAAGATGGCGCATAATTCACGTACAAACAAAATGATCCTCAAGTGGAAGACTAAACAAACCACTTTAAACACGTCGAGTATTTACATAAACAGGGGCAAAATTCAATTACCAACGTCAACATGATCAAGAGTACCATAATCGGCGAAACTTCTTATAATAATAATAATAATGAAATTCGAATATAAACAAATAAATCTCAATAAGACAAATACAGCCTCTCTAACACTTCCGATTTTATGAAGACAGGAAAATTAAGTACACTATACAACCAAAAACATCACAATCAGCGAACTTCGCGTTACTATACATGAATATAAACCAAATTAATGCTAAGATCGAACTGCGTGGCCAATTTTCAACTTAACACCTATTAACATTAACTACGAATTCATAAGTAGTGAGAAAGAAATCAAACGCAAAAAAGTGGACACAAATTGAAGCCAAACTTTTATACAATACGTAAAATTAATTTGCTTTTCGAGTCTAACATTAACCCTCTGAACCCAGAGACATTCTTCACCATAATCTTGCCATTACCTGACAATTTCAATCAGATAAGAACAGACGTTTCGACCAGGCAGAGTAATATATACATAACATTAATAAACCTCTTCAGTACGAGAGGCAAAAACGAATACAATCATCTGGTGGCAGGAAGAATGTTATAAAAAGAAAAAGTCACCCGGATTCAAACCGTTAAAAGTGGTGATTTCGAAATGAACTCTCCTGTCACCAAACTGAACATAGATACCAGTCCGGGAATTACCAACCAAATCCAAGTGAACTGGTTTGGGCGGGAACTGACCGCGAAATGGCCTGCCTCTTACGGTGGAGGAGAGAAAGCGGTGAAGGGTGGTTGACACTGAAGGTATATAAAATAACGCCATATAGGCATATATATCCACAGCAAACATACATAATGAAAATACACATATAAGACATACATACGCGTACTGCATGTAAGATACGAATACGAATACGTGCATACTAAAGATCAAAACACATACCTATCAAGATACGTAAATGCATATATAATATCTGCCAACAAACAAAATGACATAATATGACGCATACATAAATACACACATTACACTGGCATCCGCGACCAAAACAAAGGAATACACACACACACACACACACACCTTACTCTTCTCCACCACTTAATAAAAAAGTTAAACAAAAACACCATATTTAAACCACAGATGCAGTTTCCAGACACTTAATGAACTTCAAAACGATTATAAAAAAACAAAAACGAAAATAGTGAACAACAAATGAATTAATGAAGCAGAAGGAGAATGTTAATGAGGTGGGAAGGAGATAAGAGCCAGATAAGACCACAAAAGGAGAAAACAGACATTGAAAAAACATTACAGGTGGGCTAAGACAGGAGTGAGAGAGATCAAATGCAAAGACTGGAGAGAAAACGAGAGAAAAATTAAATATATCAGTTGGATGCAAAGCAGGACAGACTGAACAGAAACTACACTGGTTAAAAAAGAAAAAAGAAAAAAAAAAGGATGACACTGGAGATTCAAACTATTATAAATCTGAGGAGAAACTGAAACAAGCAAGAAACAGCCACGAGACAAAACAAGACTGAAATTGAGGGATACTGGAGGCAAACTGGACGCAGGAGAGAAAGTCTGAGGATACGAAGAGGAGGGATAGAATATTTCCTACTTCCCTCCTCCCACCCTCTCCTCTTCCTCCCCTCACCCACCTTCCTCCACCCTTCCATCCGTCCCTCCCCACTTTACAATTTCAGTTCTCCTTTCTCTCCATCGTCTTACACATCTTTCCTTGTCTCCAACACTTCCACTCCCCTCCATCTTCCTCCACATCCCACTCCACTACTCTTCATATCTTCCTCCACCGTTCCAACTCCTACCTCCATTTTTCTTCCATTCCCCCTCCCGACACCACCACCGCCACCACCACTCCATCCCCATCCCTCTCCACCACCACTAATTGCTCCGTCCACCGTTCCCCCTCCAATCTTCAACTCTCTTCCAAACCTCCTACCACTCCCTCCATACCTCCTCTCTCCACCACCACCACAGCACCACACCTTCACCATGGCCAGCCCTGGGGAAGACGGGGCTCTTATGGAGCTGTTCCTAGAGTACTTAGAAGGTAATCTGAGCCTTAAGGGACCTGGGAAGTCACACACGCAATGTCAGAAAGTAATGGCGGGGTATAACAGTGCCCCCTTCAGGCTATAGAAAATGAGGGTGACACAATATCAGTGTTATTTTTATTATTACTATCATTATCCTTATTGCTGTTGCTGCTGCTACTCCAGTTACTCATGCAACTGATGCTCTAATCGAATTTTCGTTATTGGGGTCTGACAACTATTAATAGCATTATAATTTTAACAACATTTTTACATTACTCAATTCTGATTAATGATGATTAATAAAGTTCGCTATGACCTATTACTGTTGTTATTTTCGTGTCCACCGTTGCCTTTTTTCGTGTTCACTGATGCAACCTGTGCAACACTGACCCCTGGGTTCCGGGAGTTTCCCCTCAGGACTATTTGTTTGGCGTCACTCAGTATACAATACCCAACTGTTGTCCCCGTGCTGAAAAAATTAACCCCTTTAGCGCAATTACGTCTTTTTTATTCCTACTGCCTGATGAATTTCACCTTGAGAAGACCTCTGGCAGTGAGTGGGTTAATCAAGATAGATTTTCTTATAAACAACAATGACGCAGAAACAACAGCCACGTGTTCACCAGTACATTACAGAAAGGAATCCGAACCAACGAAACAACTGGGTCCACCTCACGGCTACTGTGTTAAAGGAGGGGAGGAAGAGGTGATGGAAAGGGAAGGGTATGAGAGATGGAGAGACGAAGGGAGAGGGAAAAGGTATGGGAAGGGGAGGAATGATACGGGAAGAAAGGGAGGGACGGGGTGGATGGGAGGAAACTGAAGACATATGGGGAAGGAAGATGTAAAGAAAGGGAAGAGACAGGGAAAAGGGATGGGAGAGAGAAAAGGTAGGCAGAGGCAGAAATGACGACTAGAGGAGGGTAGAAATACGGAAGTGTACTGTAGGGACAAGAAAAACAAGGAAGAGTAAGAAACGGGGTAGGGGGGCGAGGTATATGGGGATAGGTAAGGGAAGGGGAAGAGTAAGGGTAGAGGGAAGGTGTATAAGGGGGGAAGGGTTAGAGGGGTTAAACAGTGGGAAGGGGGTGGGAGGAGGGGTGAAAAAGGGCGGGGTGGGTATAACCTTGGGCAACCTGTTTAGTAGCCCATGGCAGGAGGGAGAGGGGGGGGGGGGATGATAAAAGAAGGGATGTCGTGCATAAAAATGACAAGAGAGAGAGAGAGAGAGAGAGAGAGAAATAACAAGCGTAGATTTCACTCTCATCTAAACTGTCACGATCAACTTGACTAGCCCTGGGTTCCTACGCTCCTCATGGGGTGACATAGGTTTGGATGATGGATGGATGGATGAAAGAATACAGGTATTATCATTACGTGTATATACATACATACAAACATATATATATATATATATATATATATATATATATATATATACACACATACGTATACGTATAATAAGTCATTATTAAATGTTACCCTTTCAATCCAATGACATACAGGTATTATTTATTCTTGCTATTTATCACATTTTCTAAATTTCTCCCTTCCTTTACCCCCCTTCTTTTCACATTCTATTCCCCTCTCTACATCGCTTTCCTTCCCTCTTCTCTCCCATACCTCTATTCCTCCCTTCCTCTCTTCACTCTTCCTCAAATACCTCCTCCACTCAATTTCTCCCTCCCTTTCCCTAATTCTTCCCTTCCTCTTCCTCTCCTTCCCTCCCTTCCCTCAGTCACTCTCTCTCTTTCTCTCTCTCTCTCTCTCCCACATTTGTTGCCCCTTCTTCCTTCCCTTTCTCCCTCTCTTTCTTCCCCAATGTTTTCCTTTATCTCTCTGCTTCTCCCCTTCCCTCCCTCTTTCTCTCCCTGCCCTCCCTCTCTCCTTCCATCAGACAAAGTGGGGCCAAATCCAGTCATTTTCATTGAAGTCATAAAGTCCTTTCAGAGGTCTGTACACCCTATTATGTACACACACTGAGATACACACAAGATTACTGATGCACACAAACACACAACTAACTGTAAACATTAGGTCAGGCCAATGTGTGTGCACTTCCTTACACACACACACACACACACAAATCACTGCAAATTATACAAACATGCACACACTACCATCACATAAAAAACATCATCATCATAACCCTGTTTCCCATTGTCCTAAATATAACTGGCAGATACCAGAAATTGGAACATGAAAACACACATCCAAAATGCATTTACACAAACACATCCTAAACATACGCACATGGACATAAATTACGCTCTCACACCAGAGATCCATTGCACACATGTCTATGTGCACTTCTGAAACACACATGCAGACACGCTCACAAGTATGCACACACAATAGCTCCTGTTAAGATGAAATTGTTTAAGCTATCCTCTCTCTCTCTCTCTCTCTCTCATTTTTCACTACTAATCTTCACAATCCTCTACCCTCTTCCTCACCTTTTTCTTTTCTTTTCCTCTCGCCTTCCCTTTTATCTTCTACTTCTCATCTCTCTTCATTCTTTTTCATTATTAAAACTTGTCTTCAATTCACCCACCCATCTTTATTTAGCTATACAAGTTAATCTATTTTAACTTTATCTATGGAACACATAATACAGTAGTTCTACATATAATGAAATAAAATGAAAGCACTTAAAAAAGATTAATACAGCATAGACTGAGATCATAGCAAAAAGAGAATAGTGCATGGCCACCACACACACAAAACAAGTTTCTAAGCAACAAACAACACCTTACAAGCAGCAGCAATAACACACCATTTTGTAAAACATTACCAACAGCCACACTGCAAAAGACTGTTGCTGGCTGTTGAAATGGTGGCGAATTTTGCCTCGTCAACCAGCAATTTTCACATCAGAGGAATTTATATGGCTAGACCTGAGATGGGTGTTCTGGACTGCATTCTAATGGTATTTGGTGGAATATCCACATATCTATATAACTACATAATAACTGTCATAGGCTTCATGGTTTTCAGCTCTACAGCCTTTAGTAGAGTATCTATCTGTCTATCTATCTATCTTTCTGTCTATCCAGCAACTGACTGATCAATCAACAGAGCCATCTATTTGTCTGTCTGTCTAGCTAGCACACAAACCTATAACAATTTCCTTATAAATACTTGCCATCATATGATATTTCCTGCTCACCAGTAATATAATTTACAAGTTTCCCAAACAGATGCAATATAACTGATTTTTTAGTTATGTATTGTAATGACCTAAAAGTGTATGGCACTTTATCAACTTCCATCATGTGAACTGCTTCAATTGCAAGTTGGAACCAAGTTTCAGGGCTTGATACCTGAGTAAACAGTACTTGTATGCTTTCCTTTTCCTATTTTTGGACTTTACCCATCCCATTTTTTGAGGGGGGGAAATAGCATTACAATGATGATGATGATGACTGAAGATGAGTGATGACAGATGATGATGATGATGATGATGATGATGATGATGAAAATGATGGTGATGATGATGATGATAGTGATGATGATGATGATAGTGATGATGATGATGATGATGAAGAGGACAATAATCACTGTTTTCTTTTGCAGGCAAAATGGTTGGTACCGTGACACCCGACATCCTGTGCAGTCCCGAGTGCTTCCAGGGTCCTGAGGTAGGGGAGGGAGGTGCCCCTGACCATGCAATCATCTACAGAGGCGGAGCAATCACTATCTGCCCTGCCCGACCTTCTGATCTCACATCAAGGGGACTCCAGATGTACCCACTGGAGTATCTAACAACTGAACACGCACTCCTGGTCACCCGAGTCCTCGCCACACTACATGCTGATACTCTAATAAAACAAGCTAAGACAAAGCAAGGCACCAGTGAGGATAAGAGAACACATAATGAGGACAAGATGATTAGTGATGACAAAGCACAGACAAGTAGAGAAAGACAGACCAATGAAACAAGTACCAATGCAATAAGGAACAATGACAGCATTAGTAGCAGCAATATTAACGCAGGCAACATAACAAGCACAACTGAGAACACAAATGATGCACGAGCGCTGGTTGAGCCCGGGTGTCTGAAGGACCGGTGGACAGCACAAATATCTCGGCTTCATGTAGTTGAGTCAAACCTCTCAATCATGGTGGGTGCATTGGAGGCTGCACTAGGTGGTGAGGAGCGGACTGTCAGAAGGCTTGAGGCACTAAAATCTGACCTTCCAACCTTAACACAGTTCCTCCAGTTCGCCTCTGTCATGCAGACAACTCGAGTCCCAAGCATAGGGCCCATTCTGATCCGTGATGTGTGGATCCCAAGCCAAGAGGATGAAGAAGACGTCATTGCAATAAGGCTCAGAGGGGGAGATGGACTTGAGGCATCCCCACTCCGTGATGCAGCTTGGGTGTGGCTAACACTACTGGGTGGAGAGATGCTTCGTGAGCGCTACACTGAGCTCTGTGATGATTACTGCAACACATTCAACAAGACCCTGCTGCGCCGTGAGTCTGCAAGCATCATTGAAGAACTATCCTACTTCGACGTAATGAGAGACCTTGGTGAAAACTTCCTTCATGCCTTCCTCACCATCATCCACAAGTTTGTCGTTTCTGGGACTTGGTACTTTGACCGAGGACTCCATACAGAAGAAGGAATCCAGTCACTGGCCGAGGTCATAAGTTTCCTCGTTGATAATGGCATTGTTGGCTCTATCTTCGTCATATGATGCCTGCTACATCAGGCTAGGCCCAGGCACTTAGATACATTAATACAAAGGTCTGACATTCTGGAGGTATCATATTCTCAACCTGTCCATATTAATTTAACCAAAAGAATTTCTCAATGTTGTTCAGTATTATCAAAATTCACTCTTTATACTGAACAGCAATGCTGGTTTTGCATACCATTCAGATGAAACAGGCAATTACTGTAATTAAAGTATGACCTACGAGTTATGGAAGCATAAACTTATCTAATACTTGATTAACTTATCTCCCTGATCTAAACAAGGTTACAAGCACAAAGGAAAAATTTAACTTGAATAGCATCACTGGATCCTTCCATTCAGTGAAATGAAGTTAAATTACTGGTGTCTTAGGTTCATCCACACCATTAATGTTAGTTCTTCAAATAATTCCACATTCCATTCCACATGTAAACAGGCGGGCAGTCATACAAACTAAACTGCTATAACAGCTAATAGGTACATGGACTAAATGCTGTGACTAATAAGAACACAAATTTTAAAATAATTTGAAATTATAAGTAATGTATTCATTTCACAAAAACTTTGCTTGACGTTGTTATACTATTAACCTGCTAATGAAGTACAGTATCCACAATATTTTCCAATGTAGTTACTAATGTACTGTACCAACTGTAGTTAGTTTTCTGTCAGAAACCAAGACTTTTGTTTAAACAGCTCCTAAACCATGAGCCAAAATATACCCTTGGACTTTATGTTAGGAGTGCCATTTTGATGCAACATGGATTAATCCTATATTTCCTACAATTAATGAAGATGACAAAAGATCAGCAATTTTGAAGACGGAATGAGACTGATAGAAGTCTAAATATAGGAAATGAAGAAAATGAACAACTTTTCATGTAGTAACAAGATAAGATATTCAAAACTTTGCACTGATATCTTTCATATACTGAAAATCATTAATCACTGCAAAGGACCAAAGCCCCTCGTTCTGTCTACATTATGCAGCATAGTTCAGCTTCCATTGCTACAGGTCTGCTTTGACATTAACCTACTTTTTATGCTATGCTTCCACAGTTACAGAATTCATTATAAAGGTGGAAGCAATTTACATTCTATTTTCTATGGGCATCGTTTACAATGTTAGAGGTGCTTTGCATAGTAGCATACTATGGGGTACTTATTCTGCCCTCTATTCTCAGGTCTCACATAATACTGTACAGGGTGTTTTCATCTTCTGTACTGGCAGCTTTTGTGATAATTTATGTAAGATATAACCCTGCTAAATGCACTGTGCTTTTTCACATATCAGTCATACTACTTTTAATTATCACAATCTTTTTTTCTCTTAAAATACAGTACTGTACTTCAATTTCTTAGTGTCCTTACAAGAATATAGATTTTCATTACATAGTGCTTATTTAGAATCGTGCCATATAGTATTCAATATAACTTGCAATTCACTATGCAATATAATTATTTAAGGACCAATATTTCCAATTCAGTATTAACATACACTATCACAGTGTAACACAGTTACTGGTATGTATTTCATAATTATATACTGTAATACATTAATCCTGTTGGCCTGATTCCTTGTAAGGCAGTTTACCTCCTCTGGGTCACTGTTTTATAACCAGTTTAAATTCCACCTCATATGAGGCTTGCAGCTTGGCCTGTGCAGACCTTCACTGTGTCCCACATGAAGTCTGTAGCTCAGCAAGGGTCAAGAACCATACACAACTAAGGGAGACTGCCAGTTGTCCAGATTTCATCTACCATAACTTAAAAAATGAGTCAGTCCAGTACAATCTACCATTTTTCTAAGTAACTATAAGAAAAGCACACAAGATATATACAGTATATCAATATGTTTATCTCCTCCAGTGTAAAATGACTACCAGTACGGTAATTAATAAAACCCACATCATATTAAATAGTACTGGTAAAGTGAATTTTCAAATATTAAAATTCTAAAAACACAATTGCTGCAATCACCACAACTATCACCAAATGTTGCTTAATATTTCTGAGGTAGGTGAAGCAATCTGAAGATAGCGCTGTCTGTTAGGACGGTGTTTACGGTTTTAAACTTTTTTTTCTTTTTAAATCAACCAAATTACCAAAGTTATGTTTCCAGTTTTCTTTATAAACATCCATGACTGTTTTGTCTAAAATAGTGATTACATGACTTTTATCTCTTGCCCGACACCCACTTGAAAATATACATGGAATAAAAACATAACTGAGCTCAAATATAAATATTTGCAACATTAGATTATCCAAATTCACTTTCTGCGAGGTATGCATAAGAGGATATCTCCTGTTACATATCATTGCAAGCCCAGTTACACAACATTCAAATGCCTTATTGTGTGACACATGTAGTATTAATCTGCATGTATATAATACCATGTACAGTAATACCACATGTATCACCACTAGTTTTCTTGCATAATGACTAACTGTGTGTATTCTGATGTAGTAAGTGTACTGTATTTATTCTATGAGGGCTGAAATCTCTAGAGGCAAACTTACAAATTTAATTACATATCAGTAAGATAGGTGAGTCATGTGTCTGTATTTTTGTCAGGTTAGGAGTGCTCCCTAACACCTTTTCCTAAGTGCTTTTGTCTGCTTATTGCATCTTACTGTCCTCCTTCATTACATCAGTCTTTCTAATGCTGCCACACTCCACATTTATAACATACAAAAAGATATTAACTGGCATATCCAAAAATAAATCGTTAAGGATGCAGTGCTAGGAGCATCCTTAACCCATACTGCGCTAGCAACGTAGATCAATGTCCCCTTCAGAATCGCCAGTGGCATAGATATACATCCTGCAACACTGAGAAGTTGTTGCAAGCAACCAATGTATAAAGGAAGGTAATAATGTATCTCACTAACTTCAGACATTTCTCTGCTACGCTTACAACACTGATTTAGGAGTGCGGGAGGCAAGTGACGGTCTTGACAGGCTTATGGCCACTCTGCTCTCACAGTAACCTTGAAGATTTCAGAGGACGAGTGGCATGAACCTGACTTGATTCAACCAACTTTCTGGCTTTGGTGATTACTTTTATTAGTGCCAGGGATCTTATTTTGATGTATTAAGCCATTTTACCCACAAAAAAAAATCCAAAATCGGTTCACAAGCCCGCAGCCGCTCTGCTCTCTCAGTAAACTTGAAGATTTCAGATGTTGAGTGGCACCAACTTTACTCAATTCAACCAACTTTCTGGCTTTGGCGATACTTTTATTAGTGCCAGGGATCTTATATTGATGTATTAAGCCCATTTAGTCAGGGGGTAAAAAAAAATCCAAAATCAGCAGTCACAGAGGGGTATCTTTGTTTTTTTGCCAACGCGGTATGGGTTAAGCAACGAGAATACAGGCCATGGTCATATCTTTGTTATACTGTATATTACAATTTTTAATTTACAGTAATTTTTCTTTATGGTTACCACTGCATTAGTTTCACCATACTTTTTGGTAATGGAGTGGAGTACTGCTATTACTGTTTCATCATTTGCATTATTTTTATTCACTCTTCATGTGGCTGAGGCAGTTGTTAATATTTGGAACACCCCCGATGCTGTATTATGGTTCAGGTGAAGGAAGCCTCAACTAGAGAAAAAGGTTAAATATTTATCATTTGTTATCCTTATTTTCTGCACAGTGAAAGATGTTATGTGCTTTACAGACTCCAGGTCATATGGTAGTGATAATGCTATAAAGTTTACTTCAGTACTGAGAAATGCTACATATCTCAATATTTACAGTACCCAACTTCTGGCCAGTATTGCTTCTAAAAAAAACCTTAGCTTGCCAGTATATATTAAAAACCCAATAATTATAGCTATAGTTCAAGGTGTGCTAGGTTATGCAACTTAGAAAGCATTTTTCTCATAACACTGTAGAGTTTGTATTACATAAACAAAATGTATTCTTGTCCAGTCCAGTTCATGTATGCTTTATAGTACAAGAATATCTGACTAAATGGCAATGCAAACTCAACTAGGATAGCATGTTGACAGGTCTAAGAGCAAGAGTTCCCTTTAATAAAGAAACAAAATCACAATGTCCACAAAGAAATAAGTATGTATGGTTCAAAAGTTTTCAGGAGAAAAAGGGATGCTTGTAATAACACTGAGTGTACCTTTAGTCCTCAAACTGGCTTCAAAAGACAGCACTGGGAGTTGTGGATTTGTTACGAGTCATGTCACATTTCTCAAATGAAAACGGTTATACCCAGTATCACCAAAATCATTACTCTCCCACAGGTTTATGAATTTAACCAAACAAGTCATGGGTGTGTTAGGTTTTAGTATTCTCAATAGTTAAAAATGTGAAAATTACTGTTTCACACAGATCATTGCATTCCCAGCTACTTTTTAGGGTTAGCCAAGAGTCATATTTGACATTTCTTAACAATTAAAATAAAAATGCTGTTGCACTACCAAAACCATTAAAACCCCAAATAGAATGTAAAGTTAGTCTTAGGAGTGATGGGATTTTGTTATATGCATGTTATATTTCTCAAAAGTGAAAATATAAGAATTACTGTACCACTGAGATTATTCAAATCCACATATAGTTCTGTTATTTAAAGCCAGGTCATATCACTTTCAGAGAGGCAATGAAATACAGAGAAAGCATTTAACCCATTCACTAAGAGAGGTCTCCCCAAATCTAAATACAATAATCAGGCAGTAGCAAGATTAAAAGACCTAATAATCATACTACCTGGGTTACTGAAGAAGGCTTCTTATCCATTTGCCATAATTTTTTTTTTTTTTTTTCAATGCTACAGAATATCATTTGCTAGTAGTAACAACAAAATTTCTGAACTTCCATTGTGCTTATGGAATTAATATTTCCACTTCAAATCTACCAAATTCTTTCACCAAGCATACCTGCAGACAATGTATATTTTTTAAGTATGTTTATCAGAAGAGCATAATCACCCTCCTCTCATTCTAAACAATGCAATTTTGCAATATGTGAAGCAATGATGTAAAACACTGATTATAAGATGATTAAGTACTGTCCTGTACAATACTTAACCTGTGTTATTTTTGCCTTTAAAAATATTGTACATACGATCAGAAAAGCATCCTGCATGAGCGGTCCAATGATATCCTAAATGATGATTGTAACTGCTGATGCCCCAAGATGTTTACTACCATCTGAATGTGTGACACTTAATTACACCAGGAAATGCTCTACCATTTTGTAAAAGCATAATTACCAACATGATGTAGTCATTGGGCATCCAGCCATCAGTTGTGGTGTCAGCCTGTTTTACACAAAGTATGCAATGATGCTTCTTTGATCCTGTGTACCATGAAAACATAATGTAACTAATATTTTTTCTAACTGATATAACTGTATGGCACATCATCCAATCATATGGTAACTAATATATTTTCTAACCGATATAATTGTATGGCTCATCATCCACTCATGCGGTATCATTCATAACCTTTCATTTTCTCATTTTAACATAATCTTAAGTATGGTACCAGAAATTAATGTCAACACAGGAGCACATCTCCTTTGTCACTGCCATTCTTCTGTCTCTCAGTTTACAGCCATCCAGTATTACTATGTTACAGTCTAATGTGTTCATGATAGAAGAGGTATCACTTTCTGTCCTTACACAGTATTTTTTCCCCCTACTTTTCCCTTACATAGTTAAAAAAAAAAAAATGATAGATAGATTGATGGTTAAATATGTAGAAGGGCAGTTACAGATATAACCACTCGGTGCTGTCTAATAAAAATATAATAATGAGTACTCATGAAAATGGCTTATGTAGTTAATATCTGCTCTCTTTTCAGCTTCTATTTTCTCTTCATCTACATTTCAGCTACAGTGAGGTCATAGCCATTTTTTTATTTCTTTTAAAATGCTAATGATCACCTGAAAATGGTAATTATCTGATCTTCAAACAGTGCACACTCTGTACATAACATTCATTACTTCAGTAGCAAAACAGTGGTTACAGTCGTTCTGTCCTGATAATATGTCTCATGTTTAATACCTGGAACTCACATGTAACCTCTTCACTCTGAAGAGGTCTTTCGAAAGTAGCTCTTTATTCATCCCACGGGGAACCTCTTACTTTGAAGGGGCTAATAAAGGCTATATCTGACTCCCAGAGGTTGAAAATTCCCCAATAGTATGAATAAAATCATCTGGAGAGCAAGAATTAAACAAAATACATCATCTGGCTGAAGTGGTCAAATAATTTATATTTATAACTAAAAAAAAAAAAATCCCAACCTCATCATTTGATGGGAAATGATTGTGATGATGATAATGAAGACAGAAAAATCACACAAACTCTATTCTAAATACCTAGCATATTACTACTATTAAAAAGGCATGAATCTCTAACATATATGAACACATTTACTCTATTTATTCTAATCTACAAATTTTACTGTTTACCAATACTGTACAACTTCTAACACAGCTGATATTACTGCTCTAGTATATCATGATTACAGTCTGAATATCAAGGCATTTTTGTCTACCATTTGCCTTTCTTGTGTGTCTTATGAGCAGTGGCATAAATAAATGATATCCCTAATAAGTCTTTAATTAACCTTCCACATCACTACTGCATACCGGTGTAACAATTGCCAAAAGAACTGATCTTCTACAATGACGAATACCATGAAGAATTAAATAAAAATCCTACTACAGTATTCTTTCTATCAACTCTCTTAAATGGTGGTAGGTGGTGGTGACCATCATCCACTCACTTGATGTAGTGCTGTCTACTTCCTCCTTCACCTTTATCATTCATTTTCTATGTCGTCCCACCTCTATTCCTAATAATCTCACCTTTCCTGTCACTTTTTATTACTTTTCTTTCCTTTTCATGTGGCTTTACACTGAGTGACAAGCCTAATGGATTCCTGTAAACCAGGATACTATTTACAGTGCTGGGTGGTAAACACAACCAACCCATATGTGTTTCCAACATGTCAACAAGTGGGTTGGCAGATGGATGGTGCCCCTCCCTGTAAAACTACTAACTCAAAGTCAAACGGCCACCCCTTATGGGATTATGGTGTTTGGCTATAGGCTGAACTCCCTTAAATCATAAAAATACTGATCCTATCTGACAGTATGCAGAAAAACAGCCGCTAAACTATCTAGCCCCAATAAAACTGGTATGTAAATGAAAAAGAAAGCAACAACTCTTTGCTGCCATGGACTATCTATCTATCTATAGCCCGATGCCCTAATCCCGCAAAGGGTGGCCGCAGACAAAATGCCTCCAAGTCGCTCTGTCACCCTTCATTTGACTGCCCTCCCCCCACCTCACTCCCCCCTCCCTCATATACCTCTCAACTCCATCCCTCCTCCTCATCCTTGTCTTCCCCTCCCTCTCCCTCCCTCCACTTCACCTACATACACCCTTTTAGTCAGTCTTTCATTCTCCATTCTCTCCACATGTCTAAACCACCTCAGTGTATTTCTCCTAATTTTCTCAACCACATCATCCACCCCACAACATTCCTTCACTTCTTCATTCATCAACCTGTCCTCCACATCACTCCACATGCTTCGCAAGTAACTTTTTTCCACTGCTCTCACTCTTTACTTGTTCACCTCCAGCAAGGTCCATGCCTCATTTCCATACGTCAGGGTAGGGATCATAATACTATCATTCAGTGGCTTCTTAACTTCCATACTCACCTCCCTATTTCTCATCACTGCTTTCAGTGAACCAACAACCTTACTTCCCTGCTGTACCCTTTCAAGCACTTCATCCCCAAAAGTTCCATCCTTACTCATCACACTACCCAAGTACTTGAATGCACTCACTTTCTCCATATCCTCACCATCCAACCTCATTGTGCATTCTGTGACTTCATTCCTCTCAAACACCATAACTTTACTCTTGTTTACATTAACTTTCAGATTCCCCTTCCTACACACTGTCCCAAATTCATTCACCAAACCTTGTAGTTCCCATTCATATTCACTCAACAGTACTGTATCATCAGCAATCAGCAACACCGGAATCTTCCACATCTCATCCTCATTCATTAAAGCCATCCCCACATCCACTACCCTACCTAGCACCTCCTTTACAACCCCATCCATGTATATATTAAACAGCCATGGAGACATCACACATCCATGTTTCAGTCCCACAAGTAGGTCAAAGAACTCACTCAGCTCACCATCCACTCGCACCGTAGCTCTAGCTCCTTCGTACATACTCTTCACAGCACTCAACAATTTCCCCTCCACTCCATATATTCTTAATGCTTTCCACATACCTTGCCTATCTATTCTGTCATAAGCTTTCTCCAAGTCGATGAAGGCAGCATACACTTTCTTTCCCTTCTCTAGATACTTCTTCACTCAACATCTTGGAACAAATTTCTGATCTACACACCCTTTTCCCTTCCTAAATCCCCCTTGTTCCTCCCCAACTAGCTCCTCTGTTATATGTCTAACCCTATCAATAAGTATTCTACCATGTATTTTTCCAGTCTCTTTTTCTCAGTATAAAGGAACAATTATATTGTACCTGATTTTCAGTCCTCTAGAACTCTTCTCTCTTCCCATGCCCATCTACACAACTTCTATATCCACTCCACAACACTCTCAGCCCCATACTTCAGCATTTCACCACACACTCCATCAATTCCTGGGGCCTTTCCTATCTTGATCTTCTTCATAGCTTTCACTACTTCCGCCCTACTGATCTCTTCCTCCCTCCTCTCATCTCTTCTTCTCCCAGCCATTCCCCAACCACTTATACTCGCACTGCTCTCACTCTGTACATTCAATAAATTCTCAAAGTGCTCCTTTTATCGCCTCAATTTCTCTCTCTTCTCCACCAACCATCTTTCACTCCCCTACTATTTCCCCTTTCACTCTGGTATTTCATTCAAGCTAGCATAGATCAACATACTCTGTAATTCAGCTGAGGGAGATTCAAGCACTGCAAGAGTGAACTGACAGTTTTCAACCCTCATGCCCCTAAAAGTTCCTTCAGTAAATCGTAACTGCCTTGTGGAAGCCTGCGTAAAATATAAGAGCACATCCACTGAGGGCAAAAGTTTAACGATGGGGGGGGGAAGCTAAATATATTTCATGATCAGTTTGCAAATTCAAATCCTTATTGTATCTTCATTTTAATCATTCATTTTGCAACTACTGTACTTTATGATGGTAAATAACTAAAAGTAAAATAAAATAAATATTAAAAAATAAAGACAGCATCAGTTTTGCTTCAATTACAACTATACCTGCGCACTGGGGAGTACATTCAGTAACCAAAAAAGTACGAGAAGCTACTGCATAGTTGCATGTGACATGGGCCACACATTCTCTTACTCACTGTTTCAACCTTCAAAATTCTTGACTTCATCACACAAAGTATACCATTCACACATAGCTTTATCTTGTCAGTTTTTATGACACCTACGAGGGACAAACATTCCATTACCTTGCATAAATAAACAAACACGAAATCATTCTTAATAAACACAATTGTTACCGAAATATATAGTTGTTTCCAACTGAACTGATGTTAAATACACAAAGCATATTGGTATTTAAATACAGCAACATTATCAGGAAAGTGAGTCCCAATCAAATACATATTTAACTACAGTACAGTACTTACCTTACTTTCCAAAATTTAGAGGCAAATGCAATCCTACATATAATACCGTACATGCATTATATCAAATATACAAAAAATAGTTATATGTTGTACATACATGCATAAAATACTGGAAGACAACAAAACACATATATACACAGAGAATGAATGAAAAGATAGGCAATAACTCTATCACAGTAAGAATAAATGGATTTGGAGGACTTAATGGCATGCCCTACACACACTAAACTTTGAGTAGCACAAATAACTTACTACTGATAGGTCTTGCAATTCTCCCAGGTGAAGTGCCATCTTCTAAAAGGATACTTACATTTATTAATCTATATTCATATATCACTACATTTCTCACACCTCATCCCATCTGCGGATGGGACAGAGACAGGATGATGATGATGATTTCTTTCAATCTAAAGACTGGAAGAAAAGATAGTACGAGTATACCAGTAGATACTTGAAAAACCCCCAGCCGTTTCATTTCTCTATTCAACTTTACATCTAAAGACACCTCAGCTTCCAAATCCAGGCTACCACAATGATGTTACTCACCAAGATGGGAAGAAAACAAGCCAGATTTGCACTCACCCTTTATCTTGAGCTGCGTGGCTGCCCTGAGGAGCCCTGGGAGGTTGTGTGACTTGACCAGTGTCTCACCCTTGTACATGTAATTGAGGAGACCCTGTAGCTCAGTCAGGCTTACATCACGAAGCACCACCACTGGGTTAGGCTGAGTGATTGTCTTGAACATCTCCTCAAAGCTCTCACTGTGGGAAAAGATAAAAGTCATTGATATATGTAAAGTCCATGTTATAAATCATCCATCTAACATTCTCTTATGCTATTAAGACTTCAGTAAAGGAGAGAAAAACTGCCTAACGTTTTCCATTACCGATGAAGCTGGACTGCTAGTTCCTCCCATTTTATAGTAGCACATACGTGTAAAAAGCTGGATATTTCAGAACACACTTTTTACTTAATTAGAGGACAGCTTCTACTCTGCCCACTTTAACTTAGCCCAAAACTACAGCCAAACCACATAATTGATACCTACTAGAGCAGGGGTTCTTAACCTGGGGTCCATGGATGGGCTTCAGGGGGTCCATGAAGGTCAGAAAAATTGAGAACAATTTAGCGATATTGTGTGATGCCATTTGGCATCATTAGCTTACAAAAAAAACTCGAAGAGTCTTGAAGAATTCTGGTGTTCGCTGATACAAGCCTACCCTCATCTGGCACAGCAAGCTATGGGTGCTCTGATTCCGTCATCTACATACCCTTGTGAGTCGGGGTTTTCAGTGCTTGTTTCTATCAAAACAAAAAGCCGAAATCAACTGGATGTTAGAGATGACATGCGTGTTTCCTTATCAAAGACCACTCCACAATTTCATCTTCTTATTCAAGCCAAACAACAACAGCCCTCTCGCTGAAATGAACTTTTGAACAGAATTAAAATTTTGTTTTGTTTAATTTGCATAAGTTGGATGTATTTCGTTTTTTGGATGGCCATTAGGTTTTTGCATGAAAAAGAGTGAGAAACATAATTCTTTGTAAAGATTGTTTTATACTTTGTGTATGTCATACACTGCATGAGGTAGTTTTCAATAAAATATATTCACTGCATGCAAAATGCTGTGTTTATGTGCTTATGTGCATTTTTGTAGGGAAGGGGTTCATAGCTTTCACCAGGTCCTCAAATGGGTCCGTGACGCAAAAAAGGTTAAGAACCACTGTACTAGAGACAAAGACCAGCTTAAGTGCAGCAACCAATATAAAGAAGACCATAGCCAGCCCTTCCAACTCAAAACATTTCTCCAGAGAAAGAATACTCTAAAAACTGATATTTTAATGAAGGACTTATCACTGTCAAAAACCACACTTACAATACCTGCAAGTGGCAAGAACCAGTCTGTGTGCAGGAACCATGTGACCGTCAGCCATAAGCGTACAGTCAGTCAGCTGGTTGTGACGCAGGAGACGCTCACAGATGGACAGGAATCGAGACTCACTGTTGGACGAACGCAGGTGAAGTCGATTCAACTTCCTAGACCTGGTGAGAAGAATATGACTACAATAAATGACAAAAAGAACAGCTACAATAAACAGCAACCATCACAGATATAAATGGGCTAATGTGGGAGTGAAAATATGATAAATAATTAACATTAATAACTACAAATACTCTTATGCGCAGTAGCAAGTATAATCAACCCAAAATGCTGTACATTTATAGATACTCATGATTACCCCCATCAAACAGTGCCCTACAAAATGAACCATAAATCCACTCACTGATTTTAAGCATTTGAATAAATTTACCTAGAAACTGTCATAGCTATAGTTTTGGAGAACAGCAACAATGCAAGTGACAATGGATAAGCTACAGCTTATCTATTGTTACCACCCTACTTTCATTCCTGGAAAAGCCTTCTTTTCTCCTTAGCTGCAAGTTCTACACCCCTCATCCCACCACCAAGTCACTTTATGTCTTGGTGAGCCTATTGCCCATCCACAGACTGACAATCAGTAACTCTCTTGAGGTTGGCCTTGAGGGCTCTGTACAGTTCATTAACACTTCCATCCACGTCTCCCCGTTCGTCCACCACTCTCCTCATCTTGCTACAAAAGGCATCCCTTACTGCTTGGTTTTCAACTTCCATATTTTCCTCCTAGGTGCATAGTTCCTCTTTTTTCATCACCCGCTTCTTAAGCACCGTGTCACATATCAATAATTTGTGGTGCTGCACACAATCCGAGCTCCCTATTACTTTAACATCCCTCACTAACCTCCTAGCAGCCCTCCTGATGAGGAAATGGTCTATCTGGCTCCAATTTCCCCCAGACTTGTATGTAATTAACCTAATCTCTCTTTTCCGAAAGAGCGTGTTGCACACAATCATGTTCAGTGCCTCCCCAAACTCGAGTATCCTTTCCCCTTCCTCATTCCTTGTACCATATGCACATTCCTCATGCACTCCATTTCCTTGAGCTGCTTCACCTACATGACCATTTAAATCCCCCCTTAATACTATAATCTCATCATCCCACATACTACTTACTACATGTATTAAGTCATCCCAAAATCTATCCTTTTCTATTTCATCCAAGCCTGCTTGTGGAGCATATGCCGATACATTTGCAAACACCAACCCACCAAATAATTTTTTCACTACTACAGTATTATCCTATCACTTACTCTCATAACATTCATGACATACTCCAACCATTTCTCCCTAACCAACATACTCACACCCCCATATCTATCTATCCTGCCCTGCCAAAACAACCTATAGTAACAATCCCTCCCAGCAATCTTTCTGGCTGATTCATCCCTATACCGGGCTTCTTGCACACATCCTACATCCACCCACCTGCTACTCATAACCTCAACCATTTTCCCCACTCTACCCCTCAAACTTCCCACATTCCAAGAAGCCACTCTGATCCCCCTAGGTGATTCAATGTCCTAAGGCTTGCTTTAAATTACATTCTTTAGCATGGTCATAATCAGTAAAATAAGATGGGAAGAGACATGCCACAGGCCCCAACCACTGCACAGTCCCAGGCCCAGGCAATGGAACTGGGACCCCTGGCCCACCAGCCTTGACCAGTGGCTGTAGTAGTGGCCTTGGGGCACCCTGCCAGGAGAACTACCGGGACTCTCCAAACGCGCCTTGGCACTGTAACTGCCCCGCCATTTTACACCCATTGATTGGGCAGCCTCCTGGGGTGCTCCTCCCTGGTTCGGGCCCCTCTCTACTGTGTGGAAGCAGTAGCCTGGGAACTGCAATGCCCTGTACCCTCTAGCACAGGTTCGAGCCCCATCTCACCTCGGCCCCACGATCCATGCTGGCAGAGCCCTCGTCAAGCCTCCCCTTAAAAGGTCCGCCACTAGGTAGTGGAGGGAAAGTTTTCTGGCTGCATGCCCTTGCTGGCTTCAACCCCTAGGACGTAAAGGTGTATGTTGCGTGATATATAAGGTGGATGTGGTTTAGTGTATGAGACAGTTAGAGGAAGCGTTTGGGAGAATATGTGTTAGTGTCACACTGAAAAGGTCAGCAAAAGGGGATGGTTAGGTAGCTATTGAAACAGGAGCTCCAGCTCTCCCTATCATCAGCATTCCCACTCCCCTTAGGAGTACCACTCTGATCGGCTGGTGTTACAGCCCCCTCCTACAACAGCCCACTCAAGGTGATACCGGTACCATTTTAAGTGTTTATTTAACACTTTCCCAGTTCAACCCCTCTGCAGCCAGGGGAACCTTCCCTCTTTCCCCCCTCCCCGCTCTTCCTCCCTCCTAGCCAGCCACGCACTCTAGCTTTTTTCTTTTCCAATCATTTTTTTACCCCGAAATATTTGGAATAGCAGATTTGTCCTTGTACCATTAGAAAGCTGCAACTTTGTAGAATGAGATAAGAGAAAAAAGAAAGTGATTGTCCATAAAGTAAAACAGCTATGACGAGTATAAGGTGAAAGAGCGCACAGAAATGTTTGTACCATTTTTTCTTAAGCATTTTTTGGACAAGTTTTTAAATTTTCCCATGAATGAAAATAGTATCACCACACTAGAAATTCAATCAGGCTATTATCATACCAAATTTCAGGATGCTAGATCCAATTCCTGCTTTATGGTGAATACAGTATTTCTTTGTTTGGACATGGGTCTGCCTCCTAAGACCAATCAAGTGTTAATGATCATGTACATATTTCTCATGTTTTCAGAGGTCCCTCCCATTAGTCCGAAAAAGCAATAGGTTGCAGGACCCTCAGTCCCTTGCCATTTGGATTACAGGACCAGTATCAACACATGTCCAGTATTATTCTGAAAACAGTGTCTAGGTGGGAACTGAATTTTGCACTTAGGCTGCAGTATTAAATCTGCGGAACACATCTAACAGAAATACATGTAAAATTGTCTGTGTTATATGATCATTCAGTAAGTGACTGAATTTTCAGAAACAAAATCCTACTGCACAGCAGGGATGACCTTTAACCTACTGAGTATAGGGATATCCAATTCATTTTATTCTTGCTATATCTTGATTATATATTCACCTAAGAACAGATTTCTCCAACTGGAGGGGTTAGATATGGCCTTAATAATCTCTTTCAGTACTACAGTCCTTCTATAAGTTGAAGAAAATCATCTGGTAGCAGCAACAATAAACAAAAATGAAAGTCGGCTGGACTGGGGGGATTAATTAATCTAAATACCTGCTACAAAACAACTCACTGTTCGCCCTGAAGGTCGCCAAGTTTGAGCTGTGGGTGTTTTCCTCTGAGGTGGCGCAGCATGGAGGATGTGTTGCCATGCTTAGCCAGTCGCTCATTGCACAGCCGACACCACACTTTGTCTCGCCCGTCCTCAGCAAAGTGACGCCAAACCGTCGAACGCTTTTTTTTCACTGTGGGGAAGAGCAGGATGATAAACAATACCTGGCTTTATACTAATTTCTCATGTGGAGACGACTTTATGCCTTATGTAAAGATCTCAAGGTAAAGAAACTAACCAGAGATTTTACACAAGACTAAGCATCCTGGAGAGCAGCCATAAGGTGACCAAGACTGACAAATGTTAGCATGGAAAAGACTTTTAAAATATGTAAATGCAGATGATCACTTACTCCCTGTGAGAGAGAATGATGATGTATGCTAAAGTGCTTGACATAAGCATTAACCCATTCAGCACTATGACTTTTTCATACTCGATCATTGCTACCACCAAACATTTTTATTCAGCTCAGTAGAGATTCCCATCAATGAAGAAATTACTGAAAGCTAAATCTAAATCTTTAGTTCGGTCTCCTTTACTACACCACTTACAACACTGGGTGGTAACCATATAACCAAACCATGCCACCTGGTGGATTAGTGGGTACTTATGACACTCCAACCAGATTGAGCCTGTGCCAGTTTATATCCAAAGGGCAGTTGGGGTTTACTGTTCACGTAATGCCACTTAAGAATGAGTGAGGCTGGTCACTCTCATCTTAAATGTCAGGACCAACTTGCCTAGCCCTGGGTTCCCATGTCTCTCATGGGGCAACACAGGATTAAATGATGAGAAAAAAAAAAAAAAAAACTCATACAGAGGTGGCAACATTATCAATAAGACATCACTGGGTTGAACAGTGTACAGCCAATCCCAGATTGTCTCTTATGAGATGTAAGAACCAAGGCTGGGCTTCCATAGTCAAGAACATTCCAAACATCGTTCGTTTTTGTTCGTTCGTTTTTAAAGGCTCCAACATGCTTGCATGTGTCGGCCTTGGTCACCTAATGGCGGCTCTCCATGCTGCACGATCCATTGCAGCCTCCCTGTTCAGTCCCTTAACCCTAAGGTCACACTTAATGACCTCGTCCCATGTCTTTCTCGGTCTACCCCTCATAACCCCACCCCCAATATTAACACTTCTCACCTTCCTCACCCAACTATCATCCCCCATCCTCTCCACATGTCCAAACCACCTCAATCTACCTCTCCTCATCACAACACCAATACACTCCAGTCCCATCCTACCTCTCAACTCTTCCATTGTAAACCCAGCCCCTCCAGGCCTTGGACGCAGGGACGCACTGCACATCCACCTAATCATTGTCATTTCTGTACGTCTGAGCCGGCGAATGTCTTCCTCCTTCACTGCCCAGGTCTCACTGCCATACAGCATTACACTCCTAACACACGCTGCATACAAAGACCCCTTAGCACGTAGGGAGAGCCCCCTCAATGTCAGGAGAGGCAAGAGCTCCCTGAACTTCTTCCAACCACTTCTTACCCTAGCCACAGAGCTAGCTCCAGCCCCACCTCCAGCACACAACATGTCTCCTAAATAACAAAACTCTTCCACACAGTCAAGAGATTCACCAGCAAGTTCAATTCTTTCACGTCTGACGATCTCCACCTGCTCACCCCGGCACGCCGTACACATAAAATCAGCATTATCTCGCAGTCTACCTCTGATACCACTACATCTCTTATGCACCCATTTATCACACACACCGCACAAGATCGAATTACTTCCCACGCCCTTGTGGCAAACTGCACATGGCCACTCTCCCTCGTCTTTGACAGTACCGCCACCAACCCTAGATATCATCACTTTTGTTTTATCTGCATTTACCCTTAAACCCTTTTGCCCCCATACCATCTCTCCACTTCCTAAACCTTTCCTCCGCCTCCCTTTCATTCTCTGCAATCAACACCAAATCATCAGCATACAACAACTCCCACGGAGTCCGTTTCTAAAGTCACGTGAAAGGAGCTTCAAGTACCATGATAAACAACATGGGACTCAAGACTGACCCCTGATGCACACCAACATTCACGGAAAACTCATCACTCAAATCTCCATTCACTCTCACCTGGGTGTGAGCACCCACACATACATGGCCATAACCACCCTAACCAGCCACTCCTCCAAGCCAAGCTTTCTCATTGCCCACTTCACCACCTCTCTAGGGACTCTGTCAAAGGCCTTTTCCAAATCAACAAAAACAAAATAAAGATCCCTTCTCCTACCAATATATTTTTCCTGAAGCTGTCGAACAATGAATATGGCATCAGTGGTCCCCCTACCTGGCATAAACCCAAACTGCATCTCATCAATATTCACTCTTTCTCTAATCATACCTTCTAAAACTCTCTCCATTACCTTCATTATCTGATCTAAAAGCTTTATACCTCTATAATTCCCTCTTTCCAGGGCATCACCCTTCCCTTTATACACATTTACAATTACACTCTTCAGCCAATCATCTGGGACAACACACTCATAAATAATCCTATTTATCAGGTCAGTGACTAAACTCACCCCTATATCGCTTCTGGGGCCTTCAACATTTTCGGCAGTCAACCCAGACACACCTGCTGCCTTCCCCACCCTCATCCTGCCTATTGCCTCACTCACAGTAGCAGTATCAATCAAAGGCCAGACACTGGATCTGCTGGCTCCAAACCTTCCCTGTCCCAGTCAAACTCCTCATTCAACAACCGGTTATAATGCTCTCTCCATGCATCTTTAATATCCTCACTGTTCACCACTACCCTTCCTTCATCATTCTTCACACACTGCTCACCTATGATATCCCGATTATCCCTCTTCACCTGACCTGCCACCCTAAATATATTTTTTCCTTTCCCCATGATTTAGGTTATCAAGTAATTGTCTCTGTGACTCAGACTTTGCCCTGTATACCTCTCTCCTAGCCCTACGCTTGGCAGCCAAATATTCCTCTTTGCTACCACCCTTCTTCCATTCCCGGAAAAGCCTTCTTTTCTCCTTAATTGCAGCTTCTACACCTCATCCCACCACCAAGTTACTTTATGTCTTGGTGGTCCTCTTAATCCAGCCGCATGTTACATCAGTAACTCTCAAGAAATTGTTCTTGAGGGCTCTGTACTGTTCATTAACGCCTCTGTCTACAGCTCCCTGTTCAGCCACCACTCTCCTCAACTCGCTATAGAAGGCATCCCTTACTACTTGGTTTTTCAGCTTCCATATTTTCCTCCTAGGTACATAAGTCCTCTTTTTCATCATTTGTTCTTTAAGCACCATATCACAAATCAATAGTTTGTGCTGCTGCACACCCTCCTCACTTCCTATAACTTTAACATCCCTCACTAACCTCCTATCGGCCCTCCTAACCAGAAAATAATCTATCTGACTGCTATTTCCCCCAGACTCATACGTAATTAACCTACTGTCTCTTTTCCTAAAATATGTGTTGCACACAATCATGTCCGTTGCCTCCCCAAACTCGAGTATCCTTTCCCCTTCTGCATTCCTTAGACCATATGCACATCCCCCATGCACTCCTTCATAACCTTGGGCTGCTTCACCTACATGACCATTTAAGTCCCCTCCCAAAATCACTATCTCATCATCCCGCATACCACCCACTACACGTATTAAATCATCCCAAAATCTATCTTTCTCTGATTCATCCAATCCTGCCTGTGGAGCATATGCCGATATAATCACAGCTATCTTTCTTCCCAACAGAATTTTCACAACCAATATCCTATCGCTTACTCTCAAAACATTCATAACATATTCCACCCATTTCTCCGCAACCATCACACCAACAATATGAGGAGACAGATATAATCATTCACAGACACATCATCCAGTCCTGAATTTACTCATCAGGAAAGTAGAGACCAAGGGCTAGGCAACTCAGTCATTATCACCTATTTTTAATACTACTGTACTGTACTACTTGTAATACAATTACTATTGTATAACTTATACTACTACTTGAGTGCCATCATTAGCGCCATTCACAAACTAACAAATTCTACCTGAATTATCATGCTGAGGCACATCTTCCCCTCCCTCTTCTCCCTGTTGGTCCTCTGCCACAGTGGGCCAGGTGTCCTCTTCCCCTGCAGGGCCACCCACCACTGCCCCGGCTGGCCCTTCCCCTCCATCCATCAGGCAGGTCATCAGCTCTGGGTGTTTGCCTCGCAGGTGACGCAGCATCATGGATGTGTTGCCATGCTTCGTCAGTCGCTTGTGGCACGTTCTGCATGACACCTGGTGCAAACAGGAAAAAAAAAAAATGCAGTAATCACTCCAATATCCGACGTAACACAGCCACAGGTAGGTCCGGTTATTGGTTTTGTCCGGATATTGGGCCCCAGCTTATGGACTTGTACTTATGGACCCTAACTCAGAGAAACACCTATACAACTCCCTCTGGACATGCATAGCACCTATTTAAGACCCAAATCACACCAATAAGGCACATAAATGACTGAAATAAATGCAAAAGAAACATAAAATGAGGGTTTAGAAGTACTGTACTTTACATCCATTTCAGGTATTTGTCCATCAAAACAAAAATAAATAGTGTTACGAGAAACATGTAACGATTCTCTGTTACGAAATAGTAGCACGACACAGCTGATGATCGTACGTTACGATCGCAAACAATAACAAACTCACATGTGTCTACTGCCCAGCTGGACCTGCTGTGTATTCACGACACAGCGAAGATCATACGTTACGATCATAAACAATAACAAACTCAGGTGTGTCTACTGCCCCATTGGACCTGCTGTATAAAGATCACGGAAAACTGTTGCATAGAAAAATGGACAGTGCCTAGCCTGAGTATCGGTACGAATCGTCTACTGAGTGTCGGCTGCCGGCTGGGAGCATTGAATTGTGGGGAAATTTGCGAATTGTGAGACAACTCGGAAACTTTTTTTCTTGCATGAAAAACCAGGCATCGAAGTAAAATGCGTCCAAATACGAGGACTTCCTGTATATACTTTTCCTATTACACTAAGACAAAAGCCCCTATGATTACCACACACTTCTTTTTCCCCTTTCCCTTTGTACAAGGGAATAATTATACCTGACTTCCAATCCTCCGGGACTCTACCTTCCTCCCAAGCCAATCTGCACATCTTCCACATCCATTCTACTACTATCTCTCCCCCATGCTTCAGCATTTCACCACACACTCCATCAATTCCTGGGGCTTTCCCCACTTTGACTTTCTTCATTGCTCCCACAACTTCCATGCTACTGATTTCTTCAAGTCTTCTCACCTCCCTCCTTCTCCCAGCCATTCCTCAGCCACTTATACTCACATTACTTTCATTCTCTATGTTAAACGATTCCTTAAAGTGTTCTCTCCATCTCCTCACTTTTTCTCCCTTCTCCACTAGTATTCTACCATTTTTATCTTTCACTTCTCTACTAACCTCATTATTTATTATTAATATATTAATATTAATATTATTATTATTATTAGTGGATGATGGATGGATGGATTATTATTATTATTAGTAGTAGTAGTAGTTGTATCACCACTGTCCTAATCAAATATCCTACAAAAATATGTGGCAAGGCACATGAGGTAAAGAAAAAAAAAAAAAAAATCATCATCCTGACCCAACTACAGTCGTGTACCTACAAAAATACTGTAATGAGGTGGACAGTGAAAAGAAACAGGGAAGTGAGCATGGAAGTGAAAAAGTTACTACATGACAGTATTGTGATACCAACTCTAACACATGGAAGCGAAACTTAGACGTTGTTGGAGGGAAACAAGTCAAGAGTGAGAGCAGTGGAAATGAGTTATTTGAGAGGAGCATGTGGAGTCACATAGAGAGACAGACTGACAAATGAGGATGTGAAGAAGCATTGTGGTGTGGATGTGGATTGATAGGAAGCATTAGGAGAAACAAAACACACTGAGGTGGTTTGGCCATGTGGAGAGGATGGAGAGTAAGAGACTGATGAGGAGAGTGTATGTGAGTGAGGTGGAGGGAGAGAGAGGGAGGGGGAGGCCAAGGATAAGATGGAGGGATGGAGTGGAGAGGTATATGAGGGGAGGGAGGTGTGAGCTGGGAGCAGGGCAGTGAAATGGCGGGGGACAGGGCGACGTGGAGGCGATTCATTTGTGGCCACCCCGCATGGGATTAACGCGCCTGGCAATAGACAGGTAGATGGGTGGACAGGATGACTAGGATCTATTATATTTTGTTGGGAAGTAGGGTGGGAAAAAACAATAAAAAAGTAACTAGCTAGAGAACTCAACAAATTCCATTTTACCTTCATGATGTATGGGCCTAAATCCAGAATTATCATTCCATCCATCCATCATCCAATCCTATGTCACCCCACGAGGTGCGTTGGAACCCAGGGCTAGGCAAGTTGGTCCTGACATTTAAGTTGAGAGTGACCAGCCTCACTCATCTCATCCCTGAGTGGCATTACGTGGGCAATAAACCCCAACCATCCCTTGGATATAAACCTGCACAGGCTCAATCTGACTGAAGCACCTTAAATACCCACTAAACCACCAGGAGCCATTATTTGGTTATATGGTTACCACCCAGTGCAGTAAATGGTTTTCTGCTATACAGGAAACCATTTGGCTTGTCATTCAGTGTAGACTCACCCATAGACAGGAAGAAAAGGAAAGAAAGACAGAAGAGGGAGCGTAAGGTCACCCGTGGGCAAAAAAGAAGAGGAAGGAATGAAGGAAAAAAAAGACAGAGGAGGAAGGAAAGAAAAGAGGAAAGGGCTGACACCTAGGCAGCACTACACTGAGTGCATGGATGGTGAATGTCCCCACCTACTACCACCAGAATAATCAACCTTCTAATAATGCATATTTCATCTTAAAAGACAACTCATGCTGAAGAGGTTAATGAAGGCCATATCTAGCCCCCTCCAGCACTAAACTTCAGAAAATCATCCAGATACAACAGGAGTAAAATAGAATAAATCATCAAACTGAAGAAGTTAATGCTAGACCCTGGTGATGCAACTTGAGGTTCAAATATTCTCATACACTTAAAAGCAAACATGGCATTAACTGCAAACAAATGAGTTAAAAATATATCCAGTATCTGGTTTAGCTGGCCTATGTATAATTATTAGAGATTTTTGGGGCAGTGCAGCACCGTATTCTAAGCAGTAGACCTCACACTACTACTACTACTACTGTCTTTATTTCTAATTTTCTGAATGAGCTTAACCCTTTTAGTCTTCTCCTTATCTAAATAAAATTGTCATATTAAAAAAAAAAAAGCAATATGAGGCTTCTTTCTAACCTCTGCATTTCTGGAACACCTTTCATTAACTAAATAAAATTACAGTACTTAGCATTACCAGTACCTAGAATACAATGCAGGTAACCCCTGGCTGAACGAGTTAACTGGGGTACAGTACAAGGTAAATCATTTCAAGCTACACTTGTTAAGCACAAGGGCACAACCCTTTGTCAGTTAAACAAATGATTCAAATGAAAATGTAATATTGCACAGCTATTTTCAAAGATGAATACAGTTACCCATCATTAACCAAAATATCTGTACACCATAACACAGAAGACGACCCCAGGCTCAAGTGGTTAACTGGGATTTAGTGGAAGGTGGTGATGACCATCATCCACTGACTGCATATTTCTTCCTTCACATTTGTCATACTTTTTCTGTGTCCGTCCTCCTCTCTTCCTATTTCTCTCATCTTTCCTGTCACTTTTTATTACTTTTTTCATTTCAGGTGGCTTTACACTGGGTGACAAGCCTAATGGTTTCTTGTAAGTCAGGAAGCCAATTACAACACTGGGTGGTAATCATTTAACCAACTCATATGTGTTCCCTATATGTCAACAAGTGGGTTGGTGGAGGGTGAATGTACCTCATCATAAAACAAATAACTTTAAGGAAAACGGCCACCCCTTACAGGATAATGATGTCTGGCTATATAGATAGATATAACAACTTCATGCTACACTTTACAACACGTAACCTTCTCTAAGTCAACAGCTGAGGCACCTGAGGATGTATTATTGTAATGTACCGTGATGGAATGTGAAAATATTTTTTTACTTGGTAGTCGAGGCTGAAATTGTGCATCATTGTATAAAAAAAAAAAAAAAAAAAAAAAAAATGAAAAAAAGAGACAACCATTACAGTCACAGTTACTGAAGGTTCACTCACCTTATTCTCACCTTCTTCACTGAAGTGGCGCCACACAGCTGAACGTTTCTTTTGCATCTTGCCTACGGGAGACAGTCTCATAAGTTTGGATTGGAAATTTGAAAACCAACTAAAATGACATAGTTTATATTTTTCAATGTCCATTTCTATCAAAACCATCAACATTATACCTATTCTTTCAATATTATAAAAAATTTAAGTGTTATGAGATAAAAAGTACAGTAATTAGTATGTGGTCTTGTCTATAGTAGTTAAATTATTTATTCCATTATCATATCAAACATTACACAGTGCTATACTGGCTATTAACCATGAGCTTAAAAAGTTCCCACTGTATAACAACATAACAGCAGTGGCGTATTTTTCCTGTAACAAAGCTTACAACGTAAAAGACGTTGTAGGCTCGAGAGAAGTCGTATTATCGAAGGTGACATGATGTTTGGTTTCAGTACAGTATATTACAGTAAAAGGACAATTATCACAGCTCAACCAGTACAGTACCAGTATTCATCATTCATTCATTAATCGTCCAATCCAGTGTCAACTCATGAGGAGTGTAGGAGTCCGGGCCTGACCAAGTTTGTCCTGACATTTAAGATGAGAGTGACCAGCTTCACTCATCTCTGAGTGGCATTACATGTGCAATAAACCCTAACCATCCCTTGGATATAAATCTGCACTGACTCAATCCGACTGGAGCGCCTTAATTGCCCACCAAACCATCAGGCACCATAATTTGGCTTTATGGTTACCACCCAGTGTAGTAAATGGCTTCTTGATGTACAGTAAACCATTTGGCTTGTCACTCAATGTAGAGTCACCCACAGGAAGAAGGAAGAGGATAGAATAAAGGAAAGAAAGACAGAAGAGGGAATGTAAAGTCACCTGCAGGCAGAAGGAAGAGGAAAGAATGAAAGACAGAAGAGGAAAGAAGGAAGAAAGGAAAGGCAGATGCCCAAAGCAGCACTACATCATGTGAGTGGATGGTGAGTACCCCCACCTACCACACCTTCCCAAACCAATTAGGCAAGAAGAATCTAGGGGATAAAAGTACTGTACCTACATTCTGTTACCACCTGTTTCTGACACTTCAGTCACATTACTGCACATGTAGCTAATTCAAATTATCATTTGTCTGTTTACCTCTTATGACATACTCACTCTACTAACCCTACAGACACTACATAATGCACCAAGATAAAAGACTTCCAATGCTTGCATTTCCAATCATCAGTATTACACTTCTATGATATGGTGGTGGCAACTTTTATTATTATTTTTTTTTAATAACAGAACTGAGGAAGGAAAAACAAATTAAAAAAAAAAAAATAATAATCCATACACCAGATTACTGGTGTCCTTTGTTCATAAAACATCTGTAACAGTTAGATTTACACAGCTGTGGGTTGAAATTAGGAGGGAAACAACTCTGGGGAAGCGAGTTCCAGAGAGCTGCATTTCGGGGAATGAAAGAATTCTGATAGGCAGAAGTTCTGCAATATGCTGAGTGAGATTCCAGTCATGAGCGCTACCAGATGCCCGTGTAGCACGAGGGAAGGCATGGAGAGGTGGCACCATGGTAGCAACTTCTTCTGAGCATTTGCCATAAAAATATCTGTAAAATAATGCAAGGGAGGCAACATTCCTTCTTACTTGCAGGGGAGGTAGTTTATTTGTAATGGCAAGGTTGTTAATAATTCTAACAGCTTTGTTCTGAATCTTGTCTAGTTGTTTTAATGCAACCTCTCCACATCCATTCCACAAGGGTGAGCAATATTCAAGCTGAGAGCGCACATGACTCTTATAAATTATAGCTAACTGCTCATCAGTGAGGAAGTTACAGACTCTGTACAATAATCCAAGTTTTTTTTAGGCGGTTTTAGCAAGTGATCTAACATGAGAGGTCCAGCTGAGGGCACTGTTAAGTGAGATGCCAAGAATTTCAATACTTTTGGAGATGGGAATATTAGTAGAACTGAAGGTAATGTACAAATCTGGCAATAACTGTCTATTAGTAAATTGTATATACTGTATTTAGTTTTACTAGCATTAACTGAGACAAGACTGTTTTGTCTCCATTCACTGATCGTAGATAGGTCTTGATTTATGAAGATGGCTGTACTGAGTTGAAAGGTAGAGATATTAGACTTTATAAATGGGTGTCTGAGTGTGAATGAACTATGCAGTGTTGAGTCTCTGCGTATGAGTGGAAGGGATTGCGGGTGACAGATAAGAGATCATTAATATGAACCAGGAATAGGGTTGGCGCCAGAACTGATCCCTGCGGCATGCCGGCGTTAACTGAGTGAAAATTGGAATATACATCATCTACTTTTTACTCTTATTTTCCTGTCACTAAACTATGAAGAAATCAAAGGAACAAAAGACGTTAGTCCATAGCAAGGGAGTTTGGACAGCACGGAACGGTGTCATACTCTGTTGAAAGCTTTAGAAATATCGTACTGCGAGTTTCTCCAAGTAGATCAATTGATTGATGGATGGTATGAGGTAGGAGACTGAGTATGTCAATGGTGGATCTTTCGTGGCAAAAACCATTTTGTCTATCACTAAGTAAGTTGTTGGATTCAAGATGTTTAACAATGTGCTTATTAATTAAAGTTTCAAATACCTTACCAAAAGATGTGACAGCTATTGGTCTGTCATCACAGGGGTCAGAGGAACTTCTTTTCTTCGGAATTGGGTGGATACTGGCTTCTTTCCATGAATTTGTGGATGAAGAAGTACGTATGCACAGTCTGAATAATTTACCTAGAACTGAGGCAAGCTCAGGGGAACACTTTTTCAAAACAATTGGCGGAATTCCATCTGGGCTTGGAGCTTTGTTGGTAGGTAAATTGTCTAGGATGGATTTTATGTATCTTGTCTGTACTGTATTTTAAGTGTGGCAATTTCGGGAGAGTCAAGTTCTAGTACTGGGACATTCTGGCTGGTATCATCTATGGTAGAATTTCTGGCAAATGTACTAGCAAAAATATCCGCTTTCCCACGCAGGTCATTTGTAATGTTGCCATCTGAAGATTTTAGTGGGGGAATGGAAGACGACTTATTAAAGTTATTACTGAAAGAATTAAGAGTTGACCTGAATATTCTATTGTCATTAGGGTTGTTAAGTAGTTTTGATGCTTGCTTTTGAAGAAAATTTGATTTAGATAGATTTATTACGGCTTTTGCATGATTTCCAGCAATTTTAAATTGAGAGAGTGATTCAGATGTTTTTGATTTTACGTAAGAGTTATATGCTAATGACTTTTGGGCTGTTGCTCTGGCACAGTTGCCATCAAACCATTTTGGAGAGTTTGATCTTTAAGTGAACTCTTGACTTCTATCTATCTATCTATTGCCAGACGCCATAATCCCGTAAGGGGTGGCCACCTGACTTTGAGTTACCTATTTTACAGGGAGGGGCACTAACCCTCCACCAACCCACTTGTTGACATGTAGGGAGCACGTATGGGTTGGTTATATGGTAACCACCCAGCGTTGTAAATGGTTTCTTGGCTTACAGGAAACCATTTGGCTTGTCACTCAATGTAAAGCCACCTGTGAAGGAAAGAAAAGCAATAAGAAGTGACAGGAAAGATGGGAGAAATAGGAAGAAAGGAGGACAGACACAGAAAAAGAATGATAAAGGCTAAGGAAGAGGTAGGTAGCACTACATCAAGTGAGTGGATGATGGTCGCCACCACCTGAGTTGGTATGAATAAATCCATACCAGCTAGTATTAAGTCACAAATGTGGGACTGGGTAGAACTGGGATCACTAGAGAAGAAAGACTGCCATGGAATGTCAGCAAGATAATTTCTAAATCCATCCCAGATTGCCCTACCAAAGTGCCAACAGGTCACCCTGACAGGTTCAGAACAGGGAGGTGTGGGGGGATTAACTAATAAGGCTTTGATGAGATTGTGGTCAGAGGATCCAAGTGGTGACAGTACCTCTATCCTGTATTCATCTGGATTATTTGTCAAGAATAAATCTAAGAGATGGGCATTATGGTCAGGATTATCAGGTATTCTGGTTGGTTGCTTTACCAGCTGGGTAAGATTAAACGATCCTGCAAACAGCTCGCACTCTAGACCAGCGTCGTCAGTCCTGGCAGAATGCAATAACCATTCAACATTATGTATGTTAAAATCACCCAAAATGGTAATTTCAGTGCTAAAGGCAAGGTTAAGGTTACTCAACTGTATGGATATGGAATCAAATACACTGGTTTCCGAAGAAGCAATGGGGGAGCGATAAACTACACAAATATATTTGGCAATATTTTGACAATTAAGTTTATATAATGAGTAATCAAAACTGGATGAAGTGAAGTTTAAAATAGTGTCAACTGCATATTGGGATTTGATATAACAACAGGTGCCACCCTTGTTGCGGAAGTTTGTAAGGAGATGGTAACTGGGAAAACAAAATGGGGATATATCAGTAGAGGGTGAGATTTGTGGTTCTGTGAGGAAAAGGGCCAAAGGGGATATGGACTGAAAGAAAAAATGAACTGAGTTTAAATTTGTGGTAAGGCCGCGGATGTTGGTGAAGAATAATGCCTCACTTTCACAAGAGGCAAGTTAGGGATGGTATAAACTTAAACATGGACTTATGCATCTGCCAACTGAGGAATTTTCGACCATGGAGAGACTTCCTCCTTGACTACGATGACTGAGTTAGGAAAAAATACCATTTAGACCAGGAATGAATTATATCTGCAACCACTTGGTGAGAAATGAGATAACTACACTTGATGATTTAACTTAGTCTCCCCCCAGATGAAACCTATTATGAACTTTTGGTACCTGGCAGCTGGCAAAATGCACCAGTGTAACAAAAACAATTTTGGGTTACCACAACCAACAAGCAGCCAACTGATCACAGAGACATTTGATGCTCTAGTTACAGTAAAAGTAGTAAGATTAATTTGTTTCAAAACAGATTCTTGAGATATTCAAAGCAAGCAGAAAGAATATTCACAGAAAGCAGAGAGAATATTCTAGGAAAGCAGGTAAAATTAACACACCTGTTAACTTTTTTAGTTTACTGATCTGATGGGCATGTCAGGAAAGGAGTTCGTGCATTTGTAACCCACAGTTTAAATACAGAGACGCATACAAATACTCTTGGTACAGATGGAAAGGAGACCGGTGAAAAAAGCCTGACTATGTTCTTGTGGAGAGAATGTTGCTTGAGTGTCATGGATATGGACGACTGGGAGGTCGGTCTGTCCATATGTTTGTGGTGTGGAAGGTTAAGCTGAGAGAGAGAGAGAGAGAGAGAGAGAGAGAGAGGGGGGGGGGATACCTATACAGGCTGACCCCGAAATACGATACCCCTATATACAATACCCTGGTACAGCGATGGGGATAGAAATACCACTCTATCCCGCCGAACGATGGCCAAACCCCGGTATGACGAAGGGTTTTGGTTTTCTAAAACCTATTTTGATGATATTTTAGACTTAAATTTTGTGTTTAGGTTTATTTTTAAACTGTGTTTAGACTAAGATTAATGTGTTTCAATCACAGGTGGGGTGAACTTTGTCATTTGGTGGTACAGTTTACTAAGCTTGATTTTTTGAGTTTGAGAGAGTGTGTAAGAAACGGAACCTAAAGGTGAATGTAGGGAAGAGTAAAGTGATGGTCTTTGAGAGAGGTGAAGTTAGTGAATGTACAGCGAGGTTGGATGGTGAGGAATTGGAAAATGTGAGTACGTTTAAGTATTTGGGTAGTATGATGCGTAAGGATGGAGGTTTGGAGGGTGAAGTGCTTGAAAGGGTACAGCAGGGAAGAAAGGTTGCTGGTTCCTAGAAAGCATTGATAAGAAACAGGGAAGTGAGCATGGAAGTGAAAAAGTTACTACATGACAGTACTGTATTGTGATACCGACTCTAACGTACGGAAGTGAAGCTTGGACATTGTTGGAAGGACACAAGTCAAGAGTGAGAGCAGTGGAAATGAGTTATTTAAGAGGAGCCTGTGGAGTCACGTGGAGAGACAGGCTGACGAATGAGGATATAAAGGAGCGTTGTGGTGTGGACGTGGATGTGATAGGAAGCGTTATGAGGAACACACTGAGGTGGTTTGGCCATGTGGAGAGGATGGAGGGTGAAAGACTGACGAAGAGAGTGTACGTGAGTGAGGTGGAGGGGGGAAGAGGAAGGGGGAGGCCGAGGATGAGATGGAGGGATGGGGTGGAGAGGTATATGAGAGAGGGGGGTGTGAGTTGGGAGCAGGGCAGTGAAATAGCGGGGGACAGGGCGACTTGGAGGCGATTTGTTTGTGGCCACCCCAAACGGGATTGAGGCGTCTGGCAATAGATAGATAGATAGATAGATTTTTTTCCAGATTTATTATTGATTTTCAGATCTTGTTTTTGGATTTAGGCGAGTTATAAACTGCTTTTATGCTTAGTTTGGCTTGTTTCAAAGCTATCTGGGGGTTTAGGTTAGCTAGAAACTTGTTATTGGACTCATTTTGGTGGATTTAGGACTTGGCTGGGGGGATGAAACCCAAGACTCAAAAACGCATCCACATACTTTACATGTTAAATTTAGCCTGAGATACGATACCCCGCCTAGTGATGGGTTTTTACTCAACCAATTGCACTGTTAAACCAGGGTATGCCTGTACTCTTCCTTAACACTTCCATGGACGAAAAAAATGAACACGCTGGAAAATTTGTAAAGCTTCTTTTAAGATACTGTTATTATAATCGCACTTTTATGAAACTTTTGAAAAAAATAAGTATATATATCTATTGTGTAATCATGTCAAAGACAACATCAGCACATTGTTTTTATAAATATAGAGGTCATATTCATGCTAACTTCAGCATTCCTTCAACGATCACAAGGTACGAGGTTTTCACTTTTGGGAGGCGTTCACAAAACTATCATCAAAAACTCCTCCAAACGTCTCACAGTGGTGAAATGTTTTGGAACCTGGGAAATGACCCTTGTGAAAAGGGTGGATCACTATGATAGATACCACCCCTGCAGGGCAAGGAGAGATCCCTGGATAGACTGTTCATGGTAATCATCTGTATGGCAGTCTATGGGAAGCAGCACTGAATCAAAAAAGGTAATACACAATTCAAAATATCCCCGAAACTTCAGCTGGTATCACTACATGTCTGACTGCCCCACTTTAAATTTTTATTCCCACTCCTGGTAAAGCTGCATAGTTCCTTTTATGTTTATTACTTGCACAGAAATAAATACGGTACCTACTGTTTTTAACCTCTGAGGCTACATGTCTAGAGTCATCCCTTACTAAAGCAAACTGTCTGGATTGTCAATGTTTTTAATTACTGTACTTCCTTGCTTGCTTACATTATCTAATAACATATTCTTACAATACCTTGCACTAAATAATTCAAAGAGAAATGCAGTTAGCCACTCCCGAAATTTAAAGATTTAAAAAAATACCATTGCTAAAGGAAACATATAATCAAATACCTGCAACTGATGCCTGAGATAATAAGGTACCAGTAAATTAAGATATTTTGGAGTGAATATTTATGGTAGCTACCATGCCTGAAAGAAATAAAAAAATTAATTGATGTAACTACCATTTAAATTTGTCGGCAGAATTTAAATCATAACATACAATCAGTCAATAATCCCAATTCTGTATAATCCTGGGGTCTCAAATTCAAAACACATTTCTCGGTCTTCATTTATAATCATCAGCACTCCAAACTCTTTTTCCACCCAAGGATACATTAAGGCCTTTAAAAATAACAATCAAGTTATGAAGAGCAAGAGACTAATGTGGAGCGTATGTGCATGAGATGGAGGGGGAGACCAAGGATAAGATGGAGGGATGGAGTGAAGAGGAATGAGAAAAGGGAGTGTGAGCTGGGGGGAGAGCAGCAAAATGGCAGGGGACAGGGCAGCATGAAGGCAATTTGTTTGTGGCCATCCCTGATGGGATTAAGGCATCTGGCTATAGATAGATTGACAGATAGATGGAGCAACAGACAGATAGACTGATACATAGAATATGTTGCTGTTATTATATTATTACTATTAATATCATTATTTTTACTTGTGGTAGGTGGTGACAACCACCATCCACTCACTTGATATAGTGATGCCTGCTTCTTCCTTCACCTCTTATCATTCTTTTTCTGTATCTGCCCTCCTCCCTTCCTATTTCTCCCATCTTACCTGTCACTTTTCATAATTTTTCTTTCCTTTTCAGGTGGCTTAACATTATTGTGACAAGCCTAATGGTTTCCTGTAAGCCAGGAAACAACTTACAATGCTGGATGTTAACCATATAACCAACCCACATATGTTCCCTACGTGTCAACAAGTAAAGCAACTCAAAGACAAATGGCCAACCCTTACAAGATTATGGCAGCTGGATATACATAGATAGCGTATTACCGGGTATGTATCTTTTTACCAGTCAGAGCAGGGAAGTAACTGACTAAAAGATAGTACATAGCAGCATAACAGTTAAATAAGGTCACTGCAGCCAAACATAAGATTATGGCTGGATACAACATTTGCCAAGAGGAAAGTCCAAATTTTTTAGCTACATTTATTTCTTTATCTCACACTGATAACAATTATGCAATTAAATTTAAATATAAACAGCTACATTAAGAGTCAATATACAGTGAAATGGCGGGGGACAGGACGATTGGTTTATGGCCACCCCGTACGAGAATAAGGCATCTGGCAATAGACAGATTGATAGATTCTTGTCTCAGCGAATAACTGATCCTATTTTCTTCAATGACACTTCCATCAGAAATTAATAACAACAGAGATGTAACATTCTTTGATCTACCCAACTGGTAGCTACAACATGTCACAACATTTACTCTAGCTAATCACCAGCAGTTGTCTGGCATCACACTTTAGCCATAGCCTTTGTGAAATAAACAGGTACTCTCCCATTCCTGCTCATTTTTCTAGAATGCAACGCCGATATCTGAGGTAATGGAGGGATCTGTTTAGGTCAGGACTGAACTGCCTGGAATTCTAGGTTAGGCTCAGTGGTGTCAGGATTGGTTAATGCTTAAAATGGCTTTCAATTCACTTATTTAAGAGGACAGGATCACACTCAAAACCTGGTCAATACCAAGGGGAATTAAGGTAAAAATTCTATGAATTATTTCCCTCCCCACCAGTCAAGTATGGGTTAAAACGAGAAAAGTAACCAATATACAGCCATTACCTACAAATTTTCAATGACAGAGTCAAGTTTGTATGATATATATATTTTTTTTCACACATACTGAAGTTTTTTTTGTAATTTTTACTAGTAGAAAATAAAAGCCCAGATTTTAAAAAACAATTATCCCAATATCTACATCCACCACAGTGGAGTGATGGCAAAGTTTCATGTACAAGGGTTTAAGTATCATCAGACAAGGCTGGAAGATTTTCAATCATGCAAATTATATCAGACATAGGTACATTTCAAACATACAACAGACATGCCTCAATCCCTTAAGCCTCACATGGAATACATGGGACTGATTATTACATTTCTACATAGGCTATGTAATGAAAATTAATGACTGAATCTTAAAAACTCCACAGTACTGCTGTCCTCTTTGGTATTTAAATATTTATTTACCAACAGATAAGACATACTATTTAATGGTAACCTTCTCAGACTTTAAATACCTCTAAAATATATTTTTTACAGTAATCTAACTAACAACTATCCTTTCATTTGCTATATCAGACTCACAAACTTGCCTAACTAGCTCTGAAATGATATTGCTCATCTGTCAAGGCCTCACACCCACCCTACCATGACTTCAAAGATTCAGATGTTCATTATTCATCAGCCTGTTCACCACATATGGAATTGAACATCTTGTCAGGGCGATCATGTGAACCCGTATTAAATAGCTGGTATCCCGTGAACCAGCTCCAGTGGTTCAGCAACAGTCATATCAACCAATAACCTCTGCATTCACCCATAATTCTCCTTTGCCATTATCAGTTTTACACTAGAACGCCCACAAAAAGCCCCCAAAATAGGCAAATGTGGTCACCCTATCAATGTGGACATCAAAATACGCTAAAATATGTTAAAATTGATTCGTGTGTTCGAGGCGGCTGCTCTTTCATGGCGCATCAAAAAACTCCAAAGTACTGCTTCATATTCTGACTCGAAACATTTCCTTCCCTGCTTCACCTCCTTGGACCTCACCTCAGCTTCACTGGAGGAGATTCCACACCACACTGTGTCTCAGGAACACCGAGAATGTCTCGAAGTGACGAGTTATGGTGAAGTGAAGAGCTGACACACAAGTAAACAGGGCCAGAAGAGGAAAACAACTGCTCATCGCTCTCAGGGGCTACAACCACCTACGTTTTACCGAAAACTTTTTACATATTCATTCTTCGACAAAACGAAATAAAATAAAACTGGTTTAATGGAATACTATACAATACCGCTTTAGATATTAAAGCAATGTATAAAAACCAAATGTATTTTAATATGAGTTCGTAATTCATTACCCAAGGAGGGTGAGGGGGATGGGTTTGGGCTCTAGGGAGGATCGGAGGATTTTTTTGGGGGGAGGGGGGGCAAATGGGGGATGGAAGTCTGGCAGTTTAACTGGAGGATCATGTGCTAAGTTATTAGTTATTCTGACAGCTCCAGTCATGAACAAACTTTGACATTACTATTGTTAGGCGTTTAGGGGCGGCTTTCCGTCCCTGGAACGCCTGCTGTGCAGCTGGGTTCTCTTTCTAGAGCGGAGCTTAGACAAATAAGAGAGGGCCAGGGCATAAAAACACAAAGCGACAACTTTACACGTATATTGACAAATTCAACTGCTATGGAACAGGTAGACAATCTCATGCAATCTCATAGGCAAAAATCAATACATAGGCTGGCATTAATGGGTCTAGTAACGCGCAGGATACTGTATGCACAGGAGTCTAAGTCTGGTTCAGGAGGGTAAGGCACTATTACACTGTTCGTGGTGGTGAGGCACTATCGTGAGGCGTTCACTGCTCTGAGTTTATAGGTGGAGTACAGGGAAGGGTGTTACCGACTTGCACAAGGGAGGGGAATAGTTACAGGTGCCGTTATAAGGGGGCGAGGGTAAGATCACTGCTCGTAATATTCACTGTCTATGCTTTTATTTTATAGAGTCTTACTTGGCCCCACTGTACACTGGAATTCACTAGGGCGCCTGTTCTATATTCACTTGTCTCGGTCTTTTCTGGCCTCACTGTATTCACTGTAAACTTACTTTCGTGCCTCAAGTGCCGGTCTCACTGTTCATTATAGTTTCACTGTCTTTTTGTGTACACTTCGTTTCACTGGGGGAAGGGAAGGTCCAGGGCTCACAACTCTCGGCTTGGGGTGGGCGGAGGCCCTGGGGGAGTCCCTTCGTCCCGCGGCCACGGGACCACTCTAAGGGGCGTCTTCTCTCCGGTGGGGCTCAGGCTGTGTGTGGTAAAAGACCCCTCACTGTCGGGACTGGGGACTGGGGACTGGGGTCTGGCCCTCGGGACTGGGACCGAACAGGCGTTGGAGGCGCTCACTCAAGCGTCTGGTGGAGGACGGGCGTCGCCTTTGTTGAGGTGGGGTGTGAACCCACCTGGGGGTCCAGGGGACGTCCTCGGAGGGCTGCTGGCTGCGGTCTTCTGCTGGGGGCGCCGCCGTCAGTGCTGGGCTGCGGCGTCGCTCTCGGCCGGAGTCCGTCAGGTAGGGATCCTCTTCCTCTGGACAGAGGGAGAACAATCCTGGGAACAGTACAGGGCTGTTCCAACAATCCTCCAAGCAGTGGTCCTCCTTCTGGAGGTTGCCTTGGTCTGGATGGACAGGCGGGTAACCTGTGCTCCTGTTGGAGGGCAGGAATGAGCACAGTTCACCGTTTCGTTGCGGAGTCACAGGGGGTGAGAGACTTTGGCGACTCTTCCCGGAGCGGCTACAGGCCGTCGCTAGGTTCCATTGGGCAACAGATGGAGGGCGGCTACAGGCCGTCCCTTTGCTATCAGCGCGGCTACAGGCCATCACCGGGGCCTGACTCCCTAACAGGCACTCAGGCGAGGTGTGGCTACTGGCCTTCGCCTGCCTGCTGGTGCGGCTACCGGCCGTCAACAGGGTCCCATAAGGAGGGCGCCGTGCAGGCTACAGGCCATCTCCTCCCTATGGGCGCGGCTACAGGCCGTCGCCAGTGGCGTGCCCTCCAAGGCAACTACAGAAGGAGAGGGGACGTACCAGAGTCTCCCCAGCATGGCTAAAGGCCGTTGCTGGTTTCTGTAGGGGATGTGAGCAGCACTAGGCGGAGCGGCTACAGGCTGTGACCTTTTTTGTGAGCGGCTACAGGCCGTCTCTGGTGCCCAGCTACAGGCAATGGCCCTTTGCGGTGAGCAGCTACAGGCCATCTCTGGTTCCCGGCTACAGGCCGTGGCCCTTTCTTTTTGTGGGAGGCTACAGGCCGTCTCTTTATAAACTGAGCGGCTACAGACCTTGGCTGGGGTGCTGCTGGGAACTGTTAGGCCAGTTCCACCCCGATCCTGTCGGTGGTCAGCTCGCCCGGAAGGTAGTGCACTTTGACTATGGTGGTGGCGGCGGGCGAGTTCCGGGGAATAGGGGAGCCCGGCCCGGGTGATCTTATGGCCCTGTTCCCCAGGCGCAATCCGCGCACCGTCCAGCCCTCCCTGTCCTCCCTCTAGGGGTGTGGTGGCGGCTTGCGTTGGCACCGCCGGCATTTTAACTATGTTTGAAAGGAATAGAAAAAAGACGATAAATTATTTTAAATTAGTAATTAGGTTTGAGCCTATCCTCCCAAATCAAATGAGATGGAGATGCAGATTTTTTTGTAATCTCCATAAGAAAAAGACAGAAACGTACCGAGGTGGTGGATGAGTTTGGGAGTGTGTAAGAAACGGCATCTAAAGGTGAATGTAGGGAAAAGTAAAGTTATGTCTTCGAGAGAAGTGAAGTCAGTGAATGTACCTTGAGGTTGGATGAGGAGGAAATGGAAAATGTGAGTACGTTTAAGTACTTCAATAATGTGATGAGTAAGGATGGAAGTTTGGAAGGTGAAGTGCTTGAAAGGGTACAGTACAACAAGGAAGAAAGGTTGCTGGTTCCTTGAAAGCAGTGATAAGAAACAGAGAAGTGAGCATGGAAGTGAAAAAGTTACTACATGACAGTATTGTGATACCAGCTCTAACGTGTGGAAGTGAAGCTTGGACGTTGTTGGAGGGACACAAGAGTGACAGCAGTGGAAATGAATTATCTGAGAGGAGCATGTGGAGTCACATGGAGAGACAGACTGACAAATGAGGATGTGAAGGAGCGTTGTGGTGTGGGTGTGGATGCGATAGAATGCGTTAGGATAAACACATTAAGGTGATTTGGTCATGTGGAGAAGATGGAGAGTGAGAAACTGACGAGGAGAGTGTATGTGAGTGAGGTGGCGGGGGAGAGAGGGAGGGGGAGGTCAAGGATGAGATGGAGGGATGGAATGGAGAGGTATATGAGAGAGGGGTGTGTGAGCTGGGAACAGGGCAGTGAAATGGCGGGGGACAGGGTGACGTGGAGGCGATTTGTTTGTTGGTCACCCCGTATGGGATTAAGGCGTCTTGCAATAGATAGATAGGTAGATAGAAAAACGTATCGGCCCCCTTTCAGTGTGATATTATGATACACAGACTATGATTTACGGGAAATGACACGGAAGTACAGTAATATCTAACACCACACTTTCATACGGTATTCAAGGTATTGCATTATAACGGGCAGTGTGCACAGTACGCACATGGGTAAGTAATAATAACCAGAGACGAAGCATTTCACATGGTATTCGAGGTGCCAATACCTCTTTTATCTAGGGCACCGAGCTGGGACGTGGTCAGTAGCATCTTCATCAAGAGGGGTATCATGAGTGAATCAGTTAGGTCCATTCTTGTAGATCTGGCTGTAATGCTAACGTTAAAGGGCAACCCATTAGTGAAAAAGTCCCCGGCTGGATAATCTTGATGCTGTCAATACAGAAGAGGGAAAGGGAACATACGAATCCCCACCCAACAAATAAATAATTTCTGATCGATATATTCAGCAATGGATTTATAATTCCTCGTCAAGGCTACTTGGCAGAACGGTATGCAGTAGCATAAAGTAAGGCAGAGCAAACGAGAGAAAAGGGAGCTTAACTTTATTTTGAATAGGCTACCAACACGATTAAGAAACTACAGTATACCTGTGTTGCAACAACCACTGACCACTTAATTAGCATGGACTTTGGATATCCCACAGATTTTTTTTAAGTTTAGAAGTAGATATCGGGACACAAAAGTTTAATCTTGAGCATCACTCATACTACTATCTTCACGACGGAAGAAGTGAGACAATCGGATCGCTTATTGTAAGCCAAAATTCTTGCCATCACGATTTTGAAAACTGAAGGTACGGTCCATTTATGACTTCATAACTGTTATCCTATACAGTGCTACTGTGACAGCCACGCACGCCGTCACCCAGGAGTGAAATGGTAACGGTAACAGGATTACCATACCAAACTACGACCCACTCACGGGGTTGCTGAAGGCCTAGCTGACCAAAATTGTAAGTGTAGGTTACTTTCTTACTCCTCTGTAGTATTTTCTAATGGAGTAATTACGGGATAAATGATAGGTTGAGGCAAGTTTGGGATTTCTGTATCATGAATCGGATTCACAACCAGATTTACAATCAGTTGCCTGTCAAAAGGTTTGCAGGAAGGACAAGAAAAACAATGCAGTTTCTTCGCACGCATCTCCCTTTTCCTGTAGTTGCACTCTGGGTTATAGTAATTTGTTTCTGCAGGATAAACAAGGCAAGAAGATTGCAGAATCTTCCTGTGTATGTTCTTTCTTTAAAAACAATTATTCTGGGTCCAGGATGCTATCGAATAGAATATATGGTGCCTTGTGCATAAGGTTACAGACATCAAATTCTTGCATGCACAAGTTCCTTATGAGCAATTTCATCGGGTGGGTGGGTGGGATTATATGACTTCATTTGACAGAGATATATGTATGTAGAAATCAAATTGTCCCTACCATCGGAAATCACCTATTCAAGTTGTATGTCCAGATACCAGGGATGTAGTATTGGGCACTTCTGTGCATAGGGTACTCTGAGCATGCACGAACTTGCCACATGAGACATCGGATACATTAAGACTGGCCACTGTGTTGCTATAGGCTACCCTACCAACTACTGTAAATGCTGTAAACTCTATGTGTTTAGCATACGCATGGGAGAGAGCACATGTGTTAGATGCAATGGGGCTTACGGGCCGACGTGTGCTTAGGAAGTCTGCTAGGCTTTCTAACACCTCTTCCTTTACAATTTATCTTGCATACCGTGCTCTGGTATTCTTGTGTATGTTTTTACTTATTTTTGATAGCAACTTAGATGATAGAAATAGGATTCAAAATAACATCATTGTGTCATGAACAAATATGCCTGAATGAAAGAGGCCTAGGTTCTTGAAAACCTCCTCGCCGCGTGACTGCATAGCCTACATAGTCCAAGTTGTTCGATCTGTTATCGGGATCCACACACGCCAGCCTCTGTCTCCCAAACGCTTAACCTATTTTGGCATTTAAAGTATATACATTCTTATCACAAGTACTGGTAAAAGTTATGCTCTCTAGAAGTGATTCCATAGCGCCATTATATGGTTGTGCCAAGCGTGAGCGGGAGGTTACGTGTGCAATGTGGGTTCAATCGCTAACGGCAACGGGAGGTGAGTGACTGAGCAGCCACCTGTAGTCTGTCTACAGTATCTATCTATTGCCAGACGCCATAATCCCGTACGGGGTGGCCATTTGACTCTGAGTTATTTGTTTTACAGGGAGGGGCACTAACCCTCCACCAACCCAATTGACACGTAGGGAGAGTGAGATAACTAAATTATTTCCTCGTTCTATCCTTCCTCTCCCCCGCACGAGAGAGAGAGAGAGAGAGAGAGAGAGAGAGAGAGAGAGAGAGAGAGAGAGAGAGAGAGAGAGAGTGTGTGTACAGTACATCCTATATTCTATTTATATTAACTTGACATCAAAAAGCTATCTTTCCAGCTTGAATGCAGATGTATAACAGTTAATAATCAATAGACATTATACATTAATATGGTGCTAGTCACGAAAAAGTATGTACAGCTTTAGTATTGATGTCTTAGTCTGCCACTGAATACGGGAAATGAGCTGGAAAAAGACGATAATTTCCGTCAAGTTGAAGTGTGTGAGCTACAGTCATGAAAGGATAACGGAATGTAACTGATACCTCTCAACAGCTACCGTTGGAGAGAGAACCGTAGATGCCTTCCGGAGCTTGTTGCAAAGTTTGGTGAGCGTGACTGGACGTGAGATCAGAGAATAACCTTTGTAACTGTTACACACACACACACACACACACACACACACACACACACACTTAACCACACGCAGATGTTGGAGAGAGAGAGAGAGAGAGAGAGAGAGAAAGGCGCGCCAGAGATGGGTGGGGGAGATGGGAAGTAGAGAACGAGGGTTGAGGGGGAGGCAGTATAGACGCATCTTCAGTTTAGCATAGTAGCTCCCTCTCCTCCATACACACAACTCTCAGTGCTACTTAGTCTACATTTGCGCATCAAATACATCCTAACTTCAAGATTCCCAGATATAAGCAAGATTTCTCAAGACATCATGGTGTAAGAATGATGTTCTTTTGAGTTCCCTTTAAGGATATAACGCTTTGGAGCAAGGCCAAGCAGGGGCTACAGCGATACTCATTCCAACGTCGAGTCTCTGGACAATTTTGTCCAGTCTACGTTATTTTGAGCTACTTCATCAGAAATAAGAAGATTCTCCGCTAAGAAAAACGTCAGCTGTTTCATAAGATTTAAAAAGAGTTTGAGCGATCTTGCAGTACAACGTTTGGGATAATTTATAACGATTTTACTCGATCTTATCCCAGTTTCGAGGATTTTCTGATTTCATAGTCTGAGCTACTTCATCGTAGCTACAAGGATTTTAAAAGGATTCTTCAGCAACTAATTCATCTACAATTTGATACACTCTGTACAAGATAACGGTATTTTATCTTACCTGAAAAATTTATTACCTCAAATGACAGTTAATCTAAGCCATTGAGTTTTAACCGTCGCACTCTGCGATTTTTTTTTTTTTTTTTTTGTCAATACCTTTATTAGCTATTCATCATAAAGAAGTGACACCGGTGAGTCACTGCAGTGTCTGTGCTTGAAAGTCAAATAATACCCTACCAATAAAGCAACATGACAGGGTGATAAAAAGGCTTGATCAGGTAAAGTGAATAGAAAGACTCGTGTCAAAGGTACAGTACTCTCCAACATGGCACTTGTGTTTATACTGGTAGTCATGCTTGTATCAAATGTGAATGGGTACGTGGATGATTCTGACTGTTCGAAAGAGGACAAGTTGCAGTCAATCCAACGATTCTTCAGCGAAATAACACCTGACATCTCTGAGCCAGGTGTCACTCTGAAGGATCTAGGACACATATTGACTCAGCAAATGAAAATGAAGAAAAATATAATCATGGAAGCAATGAGCGCAGAGAACGGTCTTGGAGATCAGGATAATTTTAATGAGGATGAAAAACACCTGAAAAGTGTTCGAGAGAGAGAGAATAACCTGCAATATGAAGAACCTGAAGGACGTCAATATGCCGCAACAAGCTTTGCCAACTACTACGGTGCAACTGGCTATCCCGGGTACAACTTTATCAGTGGAGGGGCTACCAGCACATCTTTTAACGGCCTTGATGCAGGACTGTCAGCTCTGGCTTTCCTTGCTTTTGGTGTGTGGCTGTTTAATTTAATCCTGCCTCAGCTCCAGGGGGCTGGGCTGGGACTCCCTGTTTTGCGACGGAGAGACACCACCTTGCCTCCAGCCTTTGGAAATAAACGCTCACCAGGAGTACTTTCAGACATACTCACCAACAGCCAGGACCTTATCAGCAATTTATTTGGTGGAAGTTAAGGGGTCGTTCTGGAACTCCCTGGCTTGTGTGACAGAGAGACACCACTTTGCATCAAATCTTCATAGATGAAGAATCACTAGGAATACTCTCGGATGAACTCACCAACACCCATGATTTCATTAGCAATGTATTTGGTGGGAATTAGGCATAATGAATGTAACCCTTTTAGCCTGTGAACATTTTTTTCCCCACTATAATATAGATAACAAAAAACGATTTTGTTTTTCAAGTTGGGAAGAACCCTGCATAGCTGAGAGGAGGGCTATAATTATGTCTCCTCATGTAAAAAAAAAAAAAAAACTCTCCAATGTCAAATTATAATCGTCGGATGAGAATATAGAAATGAAAATACAGTAGAGTATGTCACTGTAGTTAACTATTTAAAATGTCAAATATTTGGTAATATAATTTGTAGACTAGGGTAGCCTGCAACACCTTCAGTTATATGGAAAGATCTTAAGTGTAACGTACACTATTCACCCATATATATATAGCAATGCAATGTATTAAACTATATCTATCTATCTATCTATTACCAGACGCCTCAATCCCGTAAGGGGTGGTGTCGCCCTATCCAACCCTATTTCACTGCCTTGCTCCCACCTCACACCCCCCTCTCTCATATACCTCTCCACTTCACCCCTCCATCTCATCTTCGATTTCCACTTCCCTTTCCCCCCTTCCACGTCACTTGCGTACACCCTCCTCGTTAGTCTCGCGCGCTCCATCCTCGCCGCATGGTCAAACCACCTCAATGTATATCTCCAAACGCTTTCTATCACATCGACATCCACACCACAACGCTCCTTCACTTCTTCATTTCAATGTCTCTCTTTGTAGCACCACATGCTCCTCTCAAGTAACTCATTTCCACTGCTCTCACTCATGACTTGTGCCCTTCCAACAAGGTCGAAGCTTCACTTCCATACGTTAGAGTTGGTATCACAATACTGTCATGCAGCGACTTTTTTACTTCCATACTCACTTCTCTCTTCCTCATCACTGCTTTCAAAGAACCAACAACCTTTCTTCCCTGTAGTGCCCTTTCAAGCACTTCACCCTCTAAACTTCCATCCTTACTCATCATGTTATGCATCGTACTCAGAGCTCAACTTCTTGCTCCCTGAGTACGCGCGACTGATCTGCGGGTCTCTTCAAGACCGGGTTTAGAGCATGCAACCAGAGGAACAGGGCTAAAAAAACATAGGTCAACCAATCTTACACGTATATTGACACAAAACATACAGTGTTGGACACAATACAATGTAACAGATTAGTTGCAGTAGAATGGACATAGAGGACCTGAGTTGGGCTGCAGGTGACTGGGTAGCTGCAGGTGTCGTCCAGGTGTGAGAGCGGTCCCGGCAGGTATGCGCTCTCTCAGGCGGCACTGGACCATCGTCAGGGGCCGGGTCATCCGGTGTGGGGTGCTGGGCGATTCAGGATTGGGACTGAACAGGGCGAGCAGGCGCGCTTCCTTGCGCCTGCTCTTGGAGGAGGACTGCTCGTCGGCTGGGCTGGGAAGGTCTCGGCCGGGAGTCCTGGGGGCACCCCTAGATGGCTGGGGGCTGCAGCCTCACGATGGTCGAGAGGCCGTCAGGGGCTGCCTGCAGCGTCTCTTCCTCTGGGAGTCCGGCAGCGAGGGCCAACGTAGGGGCGATGGATGCAATGAGCGTATCCCCAGGCTCACTATGGAGCCGTTCCAGATCCTCTCCAGCTGCAACTCTGCTGGGGAGCTAGCTCTGTCCAGTGGGGTGTGGGGAGAACGAGGGGGACGTCCCACTTGACCTCTGGAGGGGTTAGGTGAGCAAGGAGTGTTACCCTTGAGGGGCGTTACAGGGGTAGCGGACGTTGGAAGGACAATGGCCGTTCCCTCCCTGATGGGCACAGTGGGCACCGCCAGAGTTCCGCTGGACCCTAGGACTGCAGGTGAGAGGGGGACAGTGGCCGTCCTCTCCCAAGCGAGCACAGTGGGCGTCACCGCGGTCCTGCTTCCTGTGGGGGCGGCAGATGAGGGAAGGACAGTGGCTGCTCCCTCCCCGACGGGCACAGTGGGCGCCATCGCAGTTCTGCTTGGCCCTGGGAAGACAGGTAAGAGGAAAGAGGAGAAGAGTGGCCGTTCCCTCCCCGACGGGTACAGTGGACACTGCCGCGGTTCTCCCTTGCCCTGGGGCTGCAGGTGAGAGGAGAACAGTGGCCGTCCTCTCCCCGGCGGGTACAGTGGATGTCGCCGCGGTCATGCTCCCAGCGGAGGGTACAGGTGAGGGAAGGACAGTGCCCATTCCCTCCCTGGCGGGTGCAGTGGACGCCACTGTGGTCCTGCAGGGGGTAGTAGTTGAGAGGAGTACAGTGGCCGTCCTCTCCCCAACGAGTACAGTGGACGTCGTCGCAGTCCTACTTGGACTGTTGTGAAACAAGTCCCACCCCAATCCTGGCGAGTGCTGGTCTGGCCCGAGAGTAGTGCAGCAGGGTGGCGTACTTTCCCCGGGCTCCATTGAGGGGAAGAGAGGCGCCTGGTGACCAGGGACGTATGCCTGTTTGGTTTGGGCCCTTTCCGTGCCTCCCTGTGGTTTCCCCTTGGTGGTGGTCTTCCTGGTGCTGGTATTTTACATCACACTACCCAAGTACTTCAGCGGACTCACATTTTCCATTTTCTCATCCAACCTCACTGTACATTCAGTGGCTTCATTTCTCTCTGTTATGCTAGGCGTTTTTTGGTCAGCTTCCCATCCTAATAACGCCTAAGGTATAGCTGGGTTCCCTTTCTAGACCGGAGCTTAGACACAGTATGAGAGGAACAGGGCATAAAAACACAGAGCAACAACCTTACATGTATATTACCAAATTCTGGATACAGGAAGCTAGACTTTGTCCAAAGGCAAAAAACTGGAATGGACAGGTGTTTATAAGTTATAGGTACTCGCAGGATACGACAGACAGACAGACACTGCACTTAAGGGAAGATGTGACTACACTTTGTTCTAGGGCTGCTTGTTCTTTATAGTATTTCTATAACTGTCCCACGTTATACACTGGTTTTGTCCCTTCTCACTTTTCACTATAGTTTGGCTGTTTTAACACTGTCACTGTTCTTGATGCTCGTGCAGTCACTTTCACTTTCACTCGCGGGCAGAGAGAGAGAGAGAGAGAGAGAGAGAGAGAGAGATCACAGTCACTACGGGGATATGGGGCAGGGGAGCAGGCCAACCAAGGGGGGAGGGGTGGCTCACAGGTGGCGGCCCAGTGTCGGCTGCGCTTCTTCAGGTGTGCTCTCGTTGAGGGGCCATGGGACTTCCCATGGGGGCATCATCCTCCGGGATGGGCTGTGGTCAGGCGTGTTGAAGGGCCCCACATTGGAGGGGCCTGGTATGGGGTTTGGCCCTCGGGACTGGGGCCGAAGATTCTTTGAAGGTGCTCCTGCAGGCCCCCAGTGCAGGAAGGGCGTAGCTCCTCCTCCGGACTGGAGAGGTCACACCCTGGGATGCTGGGGACAATGTGGAGGGCCCGTTGGCTGCGGTCTTGCTTCCGCTGCTTCGCTGTCAGGGTGGGGCTGTGGCATTGTGGGCAGCAAGAGTCCGACAGGTGTGGGTCTCCCTCTGGTGCCAGCTGGATGGAGTGTAACCCCAGGATCAAGATGGGTCCTCTCCACCAGTCCTGGATGGAGAGGTGCCCCGCCTGGAGGCTGCCTCGGGCGGGGGAGCTGAGGGCAGGACTTGCTCTACCACCAGAGGGGCGGCTCGAACAGGAGTCTCCCTCAGGTAGTGAAGTCGATGGGGGTGAGGGGCTTTTGAGGCACCCCTCCTTGGTGTGTCTACCAGCCATCGCCGAGGTCCCTTGGGCAATGGGAGGAGGGCGGCTACAGGCCATCCCTGTCCCATCGGTGAGGCAGCTGGCTGTGCCGGGGCCTGACTTCCAGGATCTCCCTCAGGTTGCGAAGTCACAGGGAGCGAGGGGCTTTTGAGGCTCCCCTCCCTGGAGTGGCTACCGACTGTCGCCGAGGTCCCTTGGGCAATGGGAGGAGGGCGGCTACAGGCCATCCCTTTCCCGTCGGTGCAGCAGCTGGCTGTCACCCGGACTCGACTCCCTGACGGGACCGCAGACAAAGTGCGGCTGCCGGCCGTCACCTGCCTGCAGGCGCGGCTACTGGCCATCATCGAAGCCCGTATGAGGGGCGACATGTAGGCAAAAAGTGGCTACAGGCCGTCCCTTGCCTACTGGAGCGGCTGCCAGCTGTCACTGGTGTCATGCCCATCGAGGCAACTGCAGAAGGGAAGAGGGCGTACCGTTCTCTCTCTGTGTGCGGCAACCGGCCGTCACGGGTTCTGCAGCAGGGGTGAGCAGCACTAGGAGCAGCTACTGGCTGTCTCTTTAGGGCTTGGCTACTGGCCATCACTGTTGCATGGTTACAGGCTGTTGCAGAGGCACAGCTCCAGGCTAGCTGTTGCTTTAAGGGTGCGGCTACCGGCTGTCACTGGTGCACAGCTACAGACCGTTGCCTAAAGCTTGTGGCTACTGGCTGTCACTGGGGTGCTGCTTGGAGCTAGGTTCTAGCTCCACCCTGATCCTGACGCAGGTTGGGTCAGTGAGAGGGTGATACACCCGGACTGAGGTGTTCGTGCCGGGTGCATGCCAGGGAATAGGGGCGGACGGCTCTATGGGACTTATCGCACGGACGTCGAGCGCGCCCTGTCTACCCCTCTGTTGTCGCCTCCTGGGGGTGTCGTGATGCCTTCTGTTGTCGTCATTTTACTCTCAAAAATCATAACTTTACCCTTCCCCACATTCACCTTTAGATTACGTTTCTTACACACTCCCCCAAAACTCATTCACCAAGCCTTGCAGTTCCCTGTCATCTTCACTTTACAGTATCATCTGCAAAAAACAGTACTGGGAGTTTCCAAACTGCCCTTTCTCATTAGGGTCGCTCCAACATTCACTGCCCTACCTTGTACCTCTTTCATAACCCCATCCATATACAGACTGAATGACCATAGGGACATAACACATCCCTATTTCAATCCAACATTCAAATAGAAAAATTCACTCATTTCACTATCCACATGCACTGCAGCCTTGGCATTCTCGTACATATTCTTCACGGTAATCAACTATCCACACGCACTGCAGCCTTGGCACCCTCGTACGGCACATACTCTTCACGGTAATCAACAACTCCATAATTATATTCTTAATACTTTCCACATTCCTTGTCTGTCCATCCTGTCATATGCTTTCTCCAAATCCATGAAGGCCACATACAACTTCTTTCCCTTCTCCAGAAAGTTTTCTTCTCTAGAAACTTTTCCACTAAAGATCTAAGAATGAATACCTGATCTACATAACCTCTTCCCTTCCTAAAACCTCCATTCTTTTCCTACTAATTCCTCTGTTATTTCCCTAACTCTGTCAATAAGTAGGACGACAAATGCCCCTATGATTACCACACTTCTTTTTCCCCTTTTCCTTTGTAATGTACAGTATTCAACCATATACACAGCCATGCAATTTATTCAACTATATATATATATATATATATATCATCATCCGGACCTCCTTTCCCACCCAAGGGCAGGGTGAGGAGTAGCAATGTCCAGGCAGCACAAACTTGCCCAATCCAAATAGGCCACACTTCCATTCACTCATCATTCAAGCCCCCAGAATCCTGGCTCTACCGGATACGCCAAAAACATTCACCACATTCTGCAGCTTCACACGCCATATCTGATTGACTCAATCCGGATGCTGCCATGCTCATAAGGGGTGCCAAAATCCCTGATCATGCACTTCTCACAAAATTCATCCAGCCAGCTTGATCTCTTGTCAGTTCCCTAGTCTCACCGACTTCCAAACCTCTCTTCCTCACACACTCATCCACCATATCTCTCCCCCTTCTCCTTGGCCTACGTCGCCTCCTCCTTCCTTCATATTCGTTCAGGTATACCTTTTTTACCACTCTACTGTTATCCATTCATTCCACATGACCATACCATCTCAGGACACTCTCTTCGATTCTAGTGTCCACCGACTTCCTCACTCCACATCTTTCACGAATCACATTATTTCGTATCCTATCCACCCTCTGTACACCACATACTGTACATTCCTCAGCAGTCCCATCTCCATTGCTCTTACTCTTGACTTTTCATTTTCATGCCACACCATAGTCTCACACCCATATGTTAGAGTTGGCACTAACACTCCCTCATGTAAGCCTCGTGCAGCTGCAACACTCAAGCCTCTGTTTCTTATCAAGGCCTTCATTGCACCAGCCACTTTTCTTCCTTGTGTCACTCTATTTTCAACTTCTTTTGCACATTTTCCTCTCTTTTCCATCACTGTACCTAAGTATCTGAACTCTCTCACCAATTCCAGTCTCTCTTCATTCACTGTAACTTCACACTGGGGGTCACCTTCTCTCTCAATAACCATCACTTTACTTTTCTCTACATTTACTCTCAAGGCACGACGCTCACAGACATCAGCAAAACTCTGCACTAGCCTACCAAATTCTTGTCCGGTACTTGCAAGCAGTACTGCATCATCAACATACAACAAATTTCAGATATTCCATCCATCACCATTCATTACCAGCGCCATCCCTCTCTCCATTCCTTGTGTTTTTACTTCTCTCGTCACCCCATCCATATATATATCGAACAACCAAGGGGACAGCACACAACCTTGTCGTACGCCCACACCAATCGTGAACCACTCACTTAGAGATATATATATACATATGTTAAATGCAAAAGAGAAGGAACCAAAGGCCAGCAACCCACAAGATTGTTCCCTCCATTAAAAAAAACAAAAACAAGAGAGAGCCAAATTCTAAAAAGATGATGTTCAGCCTATTTCTTCAAGATTTTATTGTGTTCCAGTACTGCATAATTAAAGTATTATGATATAAAGAAACATATATTATATGTAAATATTCAGTTTTATTGAAAACAGGATTCTAATATACAAATAGGCTTACATTTTCCAGTGATGATGTACAAATACAAAAGTAAAAATACTGTGGGAGTTGCAGAGTCCATTTCCATCCTCAAGCATCATCTGTGCAATAAAGAGCCATGAAATTTTGCCTTTACTTTCAAGTTTCATGTAGCCTACTTCCTGAAGACGATATAATGGTGCCTGAAACAAACAGCTCTCTGGGAATAACATAAGTTATGGGAATGAAGTCTACCAATAATGCAGTGATATATCATAGCTCTGAAAATTTTCAATACACTCATATACTCGTAATGATAAAAATATACATTAACTGCAGTGCTCCTGTCTTCAATATCATTCAAGACACTGATTAAATTGCACACTGCATCATTACAGCATCTTGTTTAAAGCTTATATCCATTTCACAGTAACTAGCAATTTTCTAACACCAATAAAGTTTGTAGTTTTTCATGAATACACAGCAGATTGCAGTTTAAACATATACATGGATGAAGGCTGGTGTGATATGAATGTGACAAATTCACCTTGGTGCAATAAATTCCTTCTAAAATGAATAAATAGGGGAACATATGCTCAAGCTGCAACACAAACACTAAACACATTCTGTGTTAAAAGACAATGAATGCACACAAACGCTACTAATCTACAAAACACGAGTATAACAAAGTGAGATTATCCAGCAAACGAACCACAGGCTTAGTCAACATGGAAAATTCTACAGAAACAATATGGCTGCACGAACATTCAGCATGTTATCCATTTCCGCTCTTAATTGTGTAACTATAATGGACATTATAAAAAAAAATCAATTACCTTTACAACACTGTCTTTTGCTCATTTGACAACTGCACAAATGGTTAAACTTACACTTTCTCTGAACTACCTCAGCTATGACAATGCAAAGCTCACTAAAAAAAAAAAAAAAAAAAAAAAAAAAAAAAAAAAAATCTGAAGCCCGAACCAGCCAGATCTCAAAAAATGTTTCCATGACTCATATTACAATGCCGTACAAATTAACAGCACAATCTAGGCAGTAAATCATCATGCTTTCTGGAAAATATGCCACTGGATCAGCTTTCCCAATGCTAGCATGTTAGTTTTATTCATAAGGCACAAAGCTGACAATGATTTCAATGGTTCATGTTGTGGTCCTTCAATACTGTATACAGTACAAGGGAATCTTGGTAATATGACAAATTCTCATGTCTTCACAAAAACTGAACAATGATGCCACAGTAATAAAGTTGCTGATCTCAAAACTTACCATACAGGTTCTGACATAATAGGAGTTGTCTGTATTTCTGCACATTATTGTGCAACACACATTAAAAACTGAGAACATACATTCAATAAATTGTATGGAATATGCAAAATGATAAATTTTATATTTATGTTATGAACAATAATGATGCTCTAATAAAAATTACAAGATTACCAAAATATTTTTTCAATGGATGGCATTTATAATTAATAAACTGTACATTATTAAAGCATTCCCATGCTGCTGTCTTGTGGATCTGAAACAACTAATACACATTTCACACAAGTTGAAGACTTTCCTTCTGTGTGACCCACATCCCCATGCTCAAAATCCCAATGGGGCGACAAACCAGCAAAACCACAATATTAACAGCATTTTTATGCTTCTACAGCCTTATTTCTTGATGGCTTCAAAAATTTTTAACATCTTTTCCTCAGTGATTTATTTGGACATTACACCTTAATAATCCCCTTGTATGTTCCTGACACACAATGTATCAATACAGTATTAAACAGATATACTATACATATACAACATACAAGAAAAAGTAAGGTGTAAGATGGAAAATTAATTGTGAAGGAAGAGGCACTAGAGTCTTCTTGGTCAATAAGAATACAGCCATGTCAGAAAACCCAACCATTCCCACTTCCCTATACAGTGCGCTGATATATATATTTATGTATACATATGCATCACTGTATCTGCAACAAGATATACTTCCCTACACCAACACCAAATGCCCTCACTAATCCTGTGTATTCCAGTTACTGACTGGTAGTTAACACTTGCTTTCAATGGACAAAATGTTATTTTACTTACTACCATAAGATGACTTTGTTTAACTGACCAATTCTAGTAGTCAAAAGCTGGGAAACTATCCCTATGAATCTTTGGACTGCCAGAAATTCTACCAGTTGAACAAAATAGTGTGGATTTATCCCCCCCCCCCCAAAAAAAAAGGCATCCACGGTAACGTCTCAAATGGAAAGGTAGATAAATGTAACTGCTGCCTCAACCAACCACCAGGCACTATTATTTGTTCAACATGTACAAAGACTCAGGTTCTGCCGCATTTTACTTATCTATTAAAAAAAAAATTTAATTCTCTCTAAAAATATGGCTTAAATAATGTGAAACTGTACATATAAAACCTGCCACAACAAATAGACAATCCAGGTGAATATATACTGAAAGCCATTTAGAGTATCTGTTAATATATACATCTTAAGAACACATGAGTGCATACTGTACTTCATTCAGCCAACAGGTTGAACAAGACTGAATACAAAATATAAGAAAAAAATACAAACCTGAACACATCCTGATTAAGAGGTGAATCGCCAAACTCAGTAAATAAAATTATATAACATATAAAGCACAAAAGTACTTTGTCTCATCACTGCAAATGCATTTTTAAAAGCTTTTTCATGCACATCCTGGGAATGACGAGAGCTTGAAAATTCTTAGACTGAGTTTAGGTTTCTGGTTTCAATGCACCTATGATTTCTGTAAGCAATTAACTTGCAAATGTCAGTTATGTCAATGACAACATAATTCTTATTTGCTTATGTTAGTCTGCTACTGCATTACTGTCAAGTTTACAGACACAACTGCACACACTTAACAAAATGATGAATCAAGAAGTGTGTCTAATTGCATCTGAATGACATAAAACACAACCCAGGTAACATTTGCTACTCTCAATCAGGTTATAAACTAAACAAATGAGAACACAAATACCAACACAAGAAAGCAATATAAAGTTTCGATAAACAACTCCAGAGATGTGGCAATGCCACACCATCATTTCCCACTGCAAGTGTTTGAACTGTTTTGCATCTTTGGTGATCTGCATTATCAAAGTGATGCCTACCCACAAGCACATAAGGCAAGATAATACCAACAACAATAAAAATGACCATTCTTCCACACAAATAAATACTAAAAATTATATTAATTCTTGACAACTGAGCTACCATGTAATCAACGACTGACATAGATACAACCACCATTTCATCTCCACTTCAGCTGCCTCACTGGAAGGCATCATACATCATGATGACTTGTGGGTGATCTAGACGAGAACAAACACTAGTTGTCTGAACAGTGACAAGGTACTGTACTGATATTCCCATTCATATTCTGCACTGGACTCAGCTTTTTTTCTTTTTTGCCCAGAACTGAATTTCCATCCCCTAATTCATTTTTGTTTTTTTTAATGCAAGGAAGAAGGAACCAAAGGCCAGGAGCCCACAAACTGTTCCTTCCAAGAAAAAACAAAAACTATACAAAAGAGAGACAAAGTCCCGATCTGTTCATTTTGAGATGCCTGGACACACTGTGTTTGAAAGACTGGAGATCACAGGAAGTACGAAATACAGACAGAGGGAAACAGTTCCAGAGTTGACCTGCTGCATAAATGACGGACTGGGAGTAACAGTTAACTCTTGCATTAAAGAGATGGACAGAAAAGGGATGAGAGTTTGTTGCTGGATGGGTGCTACGTGCCTGTCAGAGGCGGAGGGATGCAAACAGACAGTTCAGAGGAGCAGTGACCATTGAAGAGCAACAGAAAAGAGATAAAGATCCAACAGTGTGGTGAAAAGACAGAGGTTCGAGGGAGCCAGTAAGAGGAGGAGAGTTAAAGAGACGAAAAGTCTTTGACTCCACCCTATTGAGAAGAGAGGTATGTGGGGAGCCTCCCACACATAAGAGTTGTACTCTACACAGGAGTGAATAAAACCAGTGTATAGAGTCAACAACTGCGCAGGGGTAAAGAAGGTATGGAGTTGGCTTAGCACACCTAATCTCTTGGAAGCCTGTGGTAGGTGGTGGCGACCATCATCCACTCACTTGATGTAGTGCTGCCTACTTCTTCCTTAGCCTTTATAATTCTTTTTCTGTGCCTGCCCTCCTCTCTTCCAATTTCTCCCATCTTTCCTGTCACTTCTTATTGCCTTTCTTTCCTTTACAGGTGGATTTACGTTGAATGACAAGCCAAATGGTTTCCTGTAAGTCAAGAAACTATTTACAGCACTGGGTGGTAACCATATAACCATACGTGCTCCCTACATGTCAACAAGTGGGTTAGTGGAGGGTTAGTGCCCCTCCCTGTAAAACAAATAACTCAAAGTCAAATGGCCACCCTTTACTGGATTATGGCGTCTGGCAATAGATAGACAGATGTAATATGATCTTTCCAAGATAAGCCTCAAGAGAATGAAACCCCAAGTACGTTTAAGGATGGTGCAAGATTGAGCTGGTTATTATTAAACATTAATGGGTACTCCTGTGGAAGATTCTGTCAGGTTGATAGGTGTAAGAACTGAGTCTCTGATGCATTAAAAACAACAACAAGATTACTTTAACCCCAGTCAGAGATATGAACCAAGTCGGGCATTAGGTGTGCCATAGCCTCATCCCTTGTTTGTTGAAGTAACTGCTGAGATGGACGTTGCGGGAACCGAATGGAAAGGTGAAGAGTGGAATCATCAGTGTATGAGTGGGCAGGGTTAGATGTACAGCTTAGAAGGTCATTGATGAATAAATGGAAAAGAATTGGTGATAGGACAGAACCTTGAAGAACACCACTGTTGATAGATCTAGGAGAAGAATGGTGGCCATCAACAATGGCAGCTATAGAACAACAAGAAAGGAAGCTTTAAATGAAGGCACAGATAGAAGGATAGAAACGGTAAGAGGGAAGTTAGAAAATTATAGATTTATGCCAGACTTGATCAAAAGCCTTTGAGATGTCAAGTGCACTGACAAAGCTTTCGCCAAAGTCCCGAAAGGAGGATGACCAGGAGTCTGAAAGGTAGATGAGATCACCAGCGGAGCGTCCCCGACAGAACCCATACTGACTATCAGAAAGAAGGTTGTGACAGGTAAGATGCTTTAAAATTTTTCTCTTCAGAATACACTAGAAAACTTTTGAGACACAAGATGTTAAAGCAACCGGGCGATAGTTACAGGACTGGGAATGGTCACCTTTCTTTGGGACTGGCTGAATGAGAGCAAACTTGCAGCAAAGAAGGAAAGGTCCATATTACATCACCATAAAGAACAGCTATTCATATTTTAGTGTTGTAGCAAATGCAGTTTACTGCATGTAGGTATAAAATTCCAACAAAGTCATTTAAAGATATAATCTTTTAACTTTCTCAGCCCATCCAATTCACTACTGTACTTTACTCCATGTAATATGCATTACTTCTAATCTTACGCCCTTCAATATGATACATACTTTATTCATTCTTCCTACCTTCAGACAATTACATTCAACTCAGAAACTGCATTTTGTATACATTTTTAAAGGATTAAAGAAGGTTATAACTAAATCCTCCAGTTTGAAACGTCTCCTAAGCTGAAAAATAAGCTGGGTATCATTATGCATATTATAATTAGCTTAATTAATCAGCTAGTGAAAGGCGAAAAGATATGGGTGACTTCTCTTAACCTTTCTGTAATAAAATAATCTGGAGACAACATTAATAAAGAAAAATAAGACAAGCCACCATGGTTCAATGGTTTAGAGAGCAGACTACTGATTGAATGACAAGCCTAATGGTTTCCTGCAAGCCAACAAACCATTTACAACACTGGATGGTAACTGGATAACCAATCCATGTGTGTTTCTTACATGTCAACAAGTGGGCTGGCAGAGGGATAGTGCCCCTCCCTCAGAGTCAAACAGCCACCCCTTATGGGATTATGGTGTCTGGCTATGGACAGACTAATAGATAGAACAAAAGCTCTGTAATCTTTCCTGCTTTTCTCTCTAAGGACTATGAAAATTAATCTCTTGAATCCAAAGCGAAGTCATCAGCATCAGATGCTACAGACTGATTTTTCAAGGAAGAGAAGAACAGGACTTTTGTGGCTGACATTACATTCCATCACGAAAATTTAGGTTATATACCAATCTTAGTAATAATAAACTCCCTCCCCAGCTATACAAATTCACAGAGGCTGCAGAAACCAAATTTCCTACAGATGACAACTACTCTTTACTGTATGTCTGACTAGTAAAAGAGCTGAAAAAGCACCAGTACTGATTTTATCGTCTCTCCTATTATTGGTCTAATTAATATTTACTGATATGGCAAGCTTCATATATTGTGCAGTCAACATATATTAATTCAATGGTTATAACTCATAGATACCAACTTCTGACCAGACATTTTCAACCTGTAACTTCACAACAATTCAAACTTCATACTTTCAATGAAGTCAGCAACAGAAACCTGAAAGTTCTAAGTAAAACAGATATAAAAAATATCCATCATGAACACATTAAAAAATACTAATCAATCCCTGTTCAGAAATATAAAGGCTGCAAAAATGAGTAATAGTTAAAAGTAGCTAAAACAATTACAGTAAAAAGTTACAAAAGAAAAAAAAGTACAAACAGCATCTGAGAAACAAACATTAAGTACAAAATTAGGTACAAACGACAAGTTAGTGGCTAACACACAATAGAAACCTAACCCTGCATAAGTTATAATTCGACATAAAACCACCTCAGCATAACATTACCGGGCAATATCTTGTTCTGGTGGCAGCTCTCCATGCTTCAAGATCTCTATCAGTTCAGTCCCTTAGTCCTGAGGTCATTTTGCTTGGCTTCATCTCAAGGCATCTTCAGTCTGCCAATTGGTACTCTACCCTCCACAAACTCAGTGATGTTTTCACCCAAGCTGCATCCTCCACTCTCGTGCAATGTGATTTCCGAATCACAGCCTCCCCAGTTTATTCAAGTTAGAGGGCTTGTATAAACAACATGGACTTATGAATTATCAGATTAAGCTTAAATATGGCTAGGCAATGCTGGGCTAGGGTACAAAAAGTATAGTTATACTTGATAATGACGGGCATCACTTTCATTGTATGGTTTCCACAGAAGCCAAAATTGATGCCTTCTGCTCTGTAAAGTGAGCTTTCAAACTACTATAAGCAAGAATATAGCCTGCTAGTTAAAATTTTTCTGTCTCTATTCTCAACTTTGAACCATCTCTACCATTATCATCATCACCCTGATCTTATTTCCCATCTTAAGATGGGGTAAGACTAACACTTCACCCAATTCCATCCCTCTTCTGTTGATTCACTTACATCCTACTTTCACGTCTTATTACAATCTGGATTACATGCAGTTTATAAAGGATGCCAACATATGCTATACTGTACATAAAACATTAATACTTATAAATTAATAACAATAGTCTATCCATCCATCCATCATTCAATCCTACATTAATAATAAAAATAATAATAAAAACAATAACAATAATGCTGTAATAAAAATAATAACAACAATCTTTCACAAAAATGCTAGTTCTAACAATAATAATAATAATAATAATAATAATAATAATAATAAATAATAATAATAATAATAATAATGATAATAATATTAATCTGGTATTTTTCCCTAAAAATTATAGCTCTTCCTATGAAATAAATGTCAAACAAGAATACCACACAGTTTACTTCTGCTGCAATATATACCTCTTTTTTCTGTTACTACAATCATCCCCATCCCAGTACATAGTAAACACAAATTATCTAAAATATATACAATTTGAGATTCTTCATATAGCCTAGTATACCGGTAATATATTAAAAATCTTTTGAATTATATTGAAGGTAGCTGTACCTTCCACTGGAAAGGTATCAGTGCACAATTCCAATGGAACAATATGACACCACAAACAGTGGGTACTGCAATGTGGTTGATAAATATACTCTCATCTTTCATGGTGATACCATATATCACTTCTTTGTGATATTTCTTATGCAGTATTTATAGTACAAGCACATTCAGATCATGAAAAGATTTTTCTTCTCACTACAAGTTGTACTGCAGTGATCATCTAGGATACCATCAGCCCCTTCTGACTGATACTTTTTTTATTGGGTGTACCCAAAGTGAATAGTGAATACCTCATATTATTTATATATATATATATATGAGTTTGCCATATTACAACCAATCAAGAAATAATACAGCTGCCAGACAGTAAAAACACAATACAACCCAAAATACAGATACCCACAGCTGCTACATGATAAAATACAATATAACAGATACCCATAAAGGTTGTTGGATACCTGATGCAATAATCCTTCAGACCAAATTCATCACTCATATTTTATTTCTGCTTCAACCAGATTGTTTCATACAGCTTAGGAGGAACCTCCTGCCAAATAAAGGGATAATGAATCAAACCCTTCCAGTCCCATCTCTCCAAAGCTGAAGAAAATAAATCTGGCAATAAAAATAATAGGGAAAAAACACACCTTAAGATTCAAAATGTTACATAATCAACACACCAGATTTAAAATCTATAATTATAAACTTTTTCTTGCATTAAGTAAACCAGCACATGCAGAAAACAAATATAAAGTCTTTAAACTACTACCGATACAAGATGCTGAATCAATTTTTCACTTTCACAATACAATAACTAACCATGCAGCTTTGACATTGCACGTCTCGACAGAATATCTTTGCCTGATACCTGTATGAAGAAAGTCTGTGACTGTTAAGAGTAACAAGCAGCTGTTCAAATGTCACTACTGTTCGAATGGCCTTGTAGTAACCCAAGACAGATGGATAAGTGACATGAACTAACAGTCTGAATCCAAGATAGAAGGACAGAGTATGTGAAATACGTGCCCAAATACTATCCTTTTGTTTTAGTTACCTGATGAAAATGCCAAGACTACAAGAGGGTGCTGCCTTCTCCTACTTTTGACTTTATAAAACAAATGTAGCTTATGAACTATCAGGTAACAGCTGCATCTTTTCCTTATCTTGATTAAACCTCATTTTGGACTTTCTGAGGCTGGGACGCAACTGGTGGGTTAACAATTCTACATAGTTTCATTCTTTTTACCTACATTAAAATCAAATTAAAATAAAGCTGACTATGGATCACATCAATACAGTCCCCTACCAATATTAAGAAAATTGGAAAATACTCCAATTTTGTTAGTTGTGTGTATATAGTTATCTGGACAATTAATAAAAGATGTAACTACAGCTACCAAAATACTGTAGTTGTGTCATAAATTAGCAGACTTGGACGCTATCATTCAGCACTTCCAACAGAAATAACAATAAATCAGTACTCAGCCTAGTCAGTACAATTTAATGACGACCTCCACCGTACAGGGTTACTTTGAGGAAGGGTAACTGTAACTTGAAAGAAAATAAAAAGAATAAAACCCTCCTACAGTAACTCTGTATCAATGGAACTTATGGTATCCACATAACTTTGCATGAATTAAAAAGAATGTTACTTTATGTCAACAGAACTGTTCTTCTGTACCATTTTACACTAGAGCACAAGTTCACTTAAAGTTCACAAATACAAATCTACAAGTGCATCATATGCTACATTTTCCTTCCAGTCACAAGAAACTGACAATCACAGTACGGTATGAAGAATGGCGGACTAGCAAGACCTATTTCTTTCCAGGTAAACCTTTCACCTTTTATGGACGTACTAACGTGATTTTACTTGGCTACAAGACAACTTTGATTAACTGAAGGATATTTTAGCAGTCTAAGAGTTGAAAAATGTCTCAATCATCCCTTGGAATGCTTGAATGTCCCTCATCTGAATAAAACAATCCAGATTTAGCCTGAACAAAATAACCAAGTGCATCCATAGGGGCAAAAGGGTTTGCTAGACTAAAATCCTGAATTTATGTTGCTAGAGCTAAGAGAGCCTTTAAAACCTAAAAATTCTGGACATAAAAACCAACGACTGCCAGAGTACAAGACAACACATGAAACTCGATATCAGACTTGGATTGTATACAGTCAACAAGAGCTCGAGAGCTACCAGGCAATGAGGGGGGTAATATTAAATAATTTTCTATACTGCATATATAACCTTTCTTGCATAAAAAAAGCAGCATTGGCAAGAATCAAGGGCTATTTTCTTACCAAGTGAGTCATAATAAATTAAGTTTTAAAGGTGTCTTTGTTAATATTCATGAGGCTGATTTATCTTTTTAAAATTTGTTTGTGTAAATCAAAAATATTTTCTGCAACATTCACTCCCTCTCACTTTCACCTCCATGTATAGTTCCACCACAACCTCTCTCTCATTCCAATTTCCTACCAGCCTCTTGCTGCATCACTGTGTTCTGTCAGTCAACCCATCTATTTCTTTCATATTTATCACTCATCAATCTGAGCAAAGAAAATAAAAATCACAACACGGAATTGGGTATTACGTCATCAGGGAAAAAATCAGGGAATATCACCTTACACAAACTCTTCAGCTTCAAGTGTCTCATTTCCTTCTATGTCCATTTTCCTTATACTCCATTCACTATGCGGAATATAATACAGCACACATCACACACACCTCACTTCTGAAATCTTTCTGCTTCCTCTTGGTTCAGTGTCCATCCCTTTTTTCAGCTGCCTTCCCTGGTTAAACCACTTATATCCAAATACCAGATCTTTTGCTATAACCAACAATTCCAAAGGGCACTAAGGATGACTGGGAACTGGTGTGTTATACAGCCTTCCACTTCTCCTCTGATTTTCCATACATTACTTTTCATGCATCTTGTCTTGGTGGGCTGTACTCCCTCATTGTCAGTTCACATCTCTCATTTATTTCTTGCCTTAACAATACCATAACCCTTCACTCCTATCATATATCCTGGGGGTGTATTCTTGTTGATTTAAGAGGCTTTCAAGCATCTCTTCCTTACCAGTTTATGTCTGTTTATGGCTATGAACATGCCTTGTTTGTTTAGTGTACCATTTATGTCAGTTTCACATGAATAATATATAAGGAAAATATTTAGCTTTAATATTCAAAACAAACTGCTAAGGATGGAGTGCTGGACAGCCTCCTATGCTCACAAGAATACAGTTCCTAAATTCAACAGGCTTCTTCTAAGTCTTCTCAGAGCCTCTTTTCAGTAGTTGTTACCTTGACTCTTCATTCATCTCATCTCAACTTTCTCCTTGTCTTGTCCCTTCCCTAGCCACATATATGCTTAGTAGTTGTCCCTGCGCTGGTAATGGTGCTGGCCTGAAGACCCATGAGGCTGGTTGTTGAAGCGCGACCCATGAGCACGACCTCGGCTCCCCGTGTGCTTCCTCATGTTAAACCTGATGGCAGCGTAACATTAATGACACTGAGCCCTAATTTAGCATCATCATCATCTTTTTCCCAGAAAAGAATGGGGTAAGAAAGGATTCTGAAACAAGGATGTAAGTATGAAAGAGAAAGAACTATGAACAGCGGGCCCTGTGACATGGGCCACCTTTTTCTGAAATTCTTTTAGCCTATTATGATCACAGTATATCATATGAAAAACGTCTATAATAGTTCCATTGCTACCTATAAAACTGATTAGTCAGTTTCCTCGAGTTACATACCAACTCGATAAAATATGTTGTCATATTCTGGAACACATCCCAGACAAAACGAGGACTGCCTGTAGTGCAGTGCCAAAGCATTCCTGCTAAAATAAATCCTTGACCACTGGCAGTCACTTTGTCCTTTTCTGCATAAACACAAAATACAACTCCTGAACAATCCACTGTGCCCTCACTGTAATGCAGTCTCTCACGCCACAACACATTCCTTTCCACTACTTCGTCAAAGGATCTATGGGAGTGACCAGCTGAAGCAGTCTATTGGGTTCATGTCTACAGAAGCCTGGGGCCACAACAACAGTAACAGGTAAAAAAAAAAAAAGCCAACAGCAATAATAAGCTGATTAAATGGCTCTGAAATTTGCAAGAATATATATATATATATATATATATATATATATATATATATATAAATGAAAAACTATATCATCAGTATGAGGGAATTAAGATCTTCATTTTTTTATTCATTCATTGCCAGACGCCATGTATCCCAAACGGGGTGGCCAAGGGCTTAGAGTTAATTGTTTTACAGGGAGGGGCACTAATCCTCCACCAACCCCACTTGACACGTAGGGAGAACGTTAAGTTACTGAAAATGCCAAAACTACAAGAACTACGTCATCAGAGCAAAGAGGTTAATAAGATCTGACCCCTCTGAAAGTAGCAAGAAGAAAATAACAAATATGTCTTTAGAGTGGTCAAAGGGACCAATAGTAAGCAGACCTCACCTCTCCCGATCGCACTCCATATCCTCAAGTCTCTGCGTAAGTGCCAACTTTTGTTGGATTGCCATACGAAGGAGTGAGTTGAGCGTCTTCTTCTCCTCTTCAGCTGCCACCAGCTGTCTCTGTACCTCATCAAGCTGGGTCACGTACTCTTCACATCGTGCTGCAAACATGGCACGAAGACCTGGGGGACAAGAAAGTTTCCCGATAAATATTTACACATCATCGCCATCATACTATCATCAACCTGACCTTTCTTCCCACCTACTGCAGTTTGTAGGAGTCAAAGTCCAAGCTGCGACTCTTACACTGTTACAAATCTTGTTACACATCTCATATTTCCAGCAAATGTCGGGGAAAAAATCAGCTGGTTTTGACACTTGGTTTACTCTCCAGTCCACAGAAAACATTTAAGGTATCACAGCTAACCTTAACAGCATGGGGTCATTTGAGTGACTTACTGAAGGGTGGGGTGAGGTAAGATTCATCAACAAAGAAAGAGACACCATGAAAGTAGGCAAAAATTTAGTACTCTTGGTTTAACAGTGGAACTGGATCTACGGTATAATCAAGGAAAAACAACGTAACTACACAGGATTGTGGTAATATTGCCAAAACATCATCAGCATCACCATATTCACAAAAATGTACAGGTCTCACTGCTAAATGCTTATAACAACTTTTATTCTATTAAATTTATATCTTGATTCTCAATAATACAGTACTTTCTGTACATGGATGAAAGTGGAGATTTATCAAAATATGCTATTCCTTAATCGTATCCATGTATCCTTCAATCATTCAAATCTGTGTTTCCTCATGAGCACAGAAGGGGGCAGGGTGGCTCAGTGGTAGCGACTGACTTGAGACTAAAGGATCACGAGTTCGTGCCCTGCCCAGATAGCTGTCGTCCTTGGAAAGGCAGCGCTCTCCCGTCACCTAGTGGGGCTACATGATCTACCAAGGTCTAGTTCGGGGAATTCATTTCCTCATATCAAAAATTCCAAAATTCAGGAGCATAGATGCCTATGGTTATGGTAATCATTTAATTTACAAAGGTTCCAACATGCCGCAAGCATCAGCTTTAATCACCTAATGGCATCTCCATCTCCAGCAGCCTCTATCTAGTCCCTTATCCCTGTGGATACAATGCATAACCTTGTCCCACGTCTTTTTCGGTCTGCCTCTCGCAACTGTACCCTCAATGTTCCTACTTCTCACCCTCCACTAATCAATCCAGACCTTTATTGCAAGGGAACCTTTATTGCAAGCAATAAACTTCAGCTACCCACTGAATATCAACCCTTATAAGCCACATTTGGCTTAAGCAACTTAACCCACCAGACCACCAGGTGTTCATTTGTTACCTGCAATATATCTATTACAAAACTGCTTAAATTCCAATGCCACATGCCACCAAGGATTCCTGTCATTTCATGTTTTCCAGCATGCCTACTGCCAACTTGTCCCTACCAGTACTTCCTCCCACCAAGCCAATCCTCCCTAGCTTAGCTTCTCAATTTCATTTTGTCATCCCTTTATCAGCCTTCCTCTCTGCATTCTGTGATCTGCTTTGGTAAATTTGGTGGGACATGCAGCCTGACTTGCTTCTATAGACAATAAGACAATATCATATAATTAAACAACAATCAAGTGAACTGTTGGGCCTCAAATTTTGCACACTTTATGAACATGGTGGGATCTAATGTGCACTTTACTGTGTAGGTGGGATTTTGGCAATGAAAACTGTACAAACTATACAGTTTGAAGACAGACTATGAAACTCATCCTGCTGCCTTAAAAAAACAATGCCTTCCATGTTCAGCTGGTTACAAGGGAATGGGGAAGGGGAATCAAGGCAAAATTTTACTAAAATCAAGGCTAAATTTTACTTGTTACTTTGTGAAGAAGTTGGGACCAAGAACATGCACTGCGAGTGCATGGCCTATTACGAAAAAGCCTGTGGGTGCCACTAATTATACAGTAATCCCTGTACTTTCCAGATGCCCACTTTCTGGACACCCCACTTACCAGACATTGTGGGCCTGGACCTTCGGAACCCAAAAATGGCCAAAAAAAGAAAGAAAAAATTTAAAAATCCAAATTTTTTCCCACCCGTAATTTTAAATTGCCGCACGGTGCCGAACAGCTGTTACACCATGGACCCTTCACCCCTTCCTTCCTCCCCCCTTCCCCCTCCCCTGTTAAGGTTGCCATTTGGTATTTTTTATTACCAAATGTGTGCCAATTTGGTAATGAAAAATTAGTTTGGTAATGAATCAGAATAATGCAATACCAAACAGATTTTTCACACGTGTGAGGATACACAGGATGGAGATGGTGGATTGTTTGCTCTCTCTGATTAATCTGCTAGCCTATATAGTGCGAAAATAATCAACATGCTGTTAGTTATAAGAAGAGTGATTACATGAATTTCCATTTGTATATATAGTGAAGAATAAATGCTAGCTTTACGAATTTGGTAATGAAAAGTTAAATTTGGTAATGAAAATTGAGGAGTTTGGTAGTGTGGCCGTTGCGATCTGGCAACTCTGTTACCCCATCATCAACAGTCACAGCTTAACTCTGATCGAGAGCAGATGTTTATCGTAAAGGAAGCCACATGTGCTCGTTTTTTGTGAATAAGCAGTGTTAAGAAATTAGAATTTAGAGTGCAAAAGATTAACTGTGGAGTGCACACTGGCAGTTGACATTGGTGTGGTGCAATTAACAATGTGCAGTGTTAAACAATTATAACTCAGTGCAAAGAATTACTGTAAGTGCAGCACAACACTGGATTACTGTACGTGCTTCAAGAGCATTTTCACCACTGCCAAAGCCAGAAAAGGCAGCCACAGACGTGCTGTAAGTACCCTGGCTTCCTTTTCATTTATTTCATGCTTTATGTCCATTATTGGTGTGAACAGGTCTTAAATAGGTTTAAATATGTGCTATGCATGTCCGGTGGGGAGTTTTTTAGGTGGCTTTCAAAGTTAGGCTGGGTTAGGGTCCTTAAGTACCAGTCCAGGAGCCAGGGACTTGTTGTAAGTACCCCGAATGTTTAATATTGTATAAACTCACCTCTTATACCTCATTCTCCGGTTCTTTTGCATTTATTTAGGACTTTTATGTCCCTTATTGGTGTGATTGTCTTAAACAGATGCTATGCATGTCCAGTAGGGAGTTGTATAGGTGTTTTTCTGAGTCAGGGTAGGTTAGGGTCCATAAGTACAAGTCCAGGAGGCTGGGGCCCACTTTCCGGACATGCTTTTGGCTCTATTACATCAGAAAGTGGAGGGATTACTGTATTTCACCTTTATATAAATTCCTTCAGTCCCACTGATAAATTTAATCCATGCTATAGTAACTTACTTGAGAATGTGGCTGCATCTTCCTTCAACAGCCGGAGTTCGTTTCGCAGTTTCATCATTGTCTCTGACACGATGCTCTTCTCTGTCTCATACTTTGACTTCAAGTTCGCCAGTGCAACCTGTGGGAAGAACATAACTCTTTAAGGTTCTGTAGGTTCACTGATTTACTCTGCTTGGACTGAGATTATACACCTGGTACTAAAATAAATAAATAAAATAAATACTGTAAGTAAAGATCCAGATGTTCCACAATCCTGCACCTACATTATCTAAACAAAGGCCATGCAGACATAGATTATGCCTACAACCACCTTTATTTCTTTGAATGTCCATTTGTCTAATCTGCATAAATATGAAAAACTACTGGACAGATCATGATGAAAACCTATGGAGCCACTGATGAAGAGATGAGATGCTAGTGAAAGTACAATACAGTATAAATGTGGTCAACAACACAGCTGGTAACTACTTTTAACACCTGCATCATAATATGGGCAAACAAATGAGAAATATGAAATGAAAGTACAAAATCAATGCAGTGTAAAAGGAGGTGGGGACACACCATGAGTTTGGTCAAAGTGCTCGTTTCTACAACTTGGCCTTCAAACCTGTGACAAATTATTTACCCACTATCCTAGAATGTAAAGCCATTGTATCATTTACGTTACCACAATTAGATCACCAACATGTTATCTTTGGTATTCAATTTACCTACCAACCTAAAAATGGTGAATGATACCAAGTAATACAAAATACCTGCAATATTAATTCAACCACTTGTGCTATCAAGTTGGCAACTTTGTAACTAGCAACACTAACCACTCTGCTACAATGGTGGGAGTGGCTTTTCTGTTAAATACTATCTATCTATTGCCAGATGCCATAATCCCATAAGGGGTGGCCGTTTGTCTTTGAGTTAGTTGTTTTACGAGGAGGGACAATAACCCTCCACCAACCCACTTCTTAACATGTAGGGAACATGTGTGGGTTGGTTATATGGTTACCACCCAGCACTGTAAAGTTTCCTGGCTTACAGGAAACTATTAGGCTTGTCACTCAATGTAAAGCCACCTAAAAAAGAAAGACAGGAAATATGGGAGAAATAGGAAGAGTGGATGGCCGACACAGAAAAAGAATGATAAAGGTGAGGGAAGAAGTAGGCAGCACTACATTAAGTAAGTGGGTGATAGTGAGAAATAGGATGAGAGGATCTGCGGAGGGCAGACAGAAAAAGAATGATAAAAGTGAAGGAAGAAGTAGGCAGCACTACATCAAGTGAGTTGATGATGGTCAACACCACCTACCACCAATATCTAAAATACCATTTTTTTTTTTTTTCTGGCTCGACTAAAAATTTCATCTGTATATTTCCCATAATCATATCCCACATTATGTATGGTGTCCCATATACTGTAGTACAGTATAGTAAATACAGTAGTATCCTATATAGTACATATCTCAGAACCTCTGTGGTACAGTGGTACAGTGTGCGTTTCGTACACGTGTGAACCAGGGTTTGCGCCCCACCGAGGTAATAAACTTTGGGAGTGTTCACCTGGCCACGTACTGCATTGGCAGACACAAGGGGTGCTGTGGTTGAACCAGTGTCGCATACTATAAAGTATGCTTGCATCCAGTTAGAATGCACGGGCCAATTACACTTGGTTCACAGACTACACACACATCCAAAGCCACTCCAACACTACAATTACACTTACAAGCACTTCTCACCCTACACACAGTCTCTACCAGACAGCCTAAGCCACTTGGTAGAGATGCATTGGCTGTACTGTACCAACTTCGGTCAGGATAGGCTGGTCCTGAAGTGGATACTCAAACGGGCGATGATGATGATGATGATGATAGTATATATCCCATGAAAATTAATAAATCATACTGACTGGGTCATTTGCTTGCTGGCCTCCACTCCATAACAGCCAGGGTATAAAAGAATCTAAAATTGTTTAGATCTTTCAACTCCATCCAACCATCATCAAATACATTACTGTCTCATCAACAGAATTGTCAGGCTAGATATTTAAGGTGGAGTAAAGGCTCACCCCTGAACACCATTATTCCTCAGACTTACTCTTTGTTATCTATCTAACTGCCATATTGGTATATAGGTATACAGTACCTCAGCAGTTTGCTTGTTGGCCTTGAGTACAGTGCGAAGAGTAGCGATCTGCTCACGCTTAGTGCTGAGCAGAGACTTCAGCTTGATCACTTGCTCCTGCAGCTCCTGAACCTCACTCTCACTCAGACCACCTGCACACAATGTATTAACAATCAGTTGGAAAAATATCTATTCAAGGAACTGAAATACTGTACTGAGAAACACTGAAGTTTTATTTAGACCATCACTATCATGAATCTCTTACCTGTTATGGAATAAAAATAAAAAATACACAAAGCTTTAGCTACAATATTCTTTTCCTTGTCAGTGAACTAAAACATCATATTAAAAGGTGGAAAATACTCTCAATGCCCTTTTAAAGGTTCACAACAATATACTGTAAAACAAGCTCCTAATATGGCACTGTTTCCTTATTTTCAATTTCAATACACCCTAACCAAATAACATTAACCCTTTCGCCTCCTAGGAATGTATGAAGTTATTTCCTCCAGCTACTACAAGACAACTTCCTTCAGGAGAGGGGAATTCTGCTGGTCAGAGTGTAAAACTACATCATTTAACTTCTGGACTGTTAAAAATTCCACCTCAAATAAAATGGTTTGTACTGTAATTAGCTTTTATAAATGAAATACCCTAGGATGTCCATGGCAGTGATGGTGTTATCTTCATTATATACTCACTGTTTGGTATCAAATACTGGTACTTGGTTTGCACATCAACACACTCTTTCCAAATCAAATTCACCTGAATGATACTCATTCTGCAGCAGTTACCTTGATTTAAACTTCTAAACCCTTTTACCAAACTCCCAAATCCTGCAAGACACAAAGTTAGGGTAACTCACTATCAGAAGAAGCAGATTCTCTGATGAGTCCCTTCTCCTTGCTGAGTTCGATGGTGTGTTCTACAGACTTCTTAAGGTGCCTGATCTGATCAACAATGGTGTCAACAACTTCACGCACTGCTGCTGGGTCACTGTTGTCAACCTGCACAAAGACCAAAGTTATATGGGGCAATTAGATGATGAATGAATGATTCTTAACCTGCTGGCTGCTGTGATTTCTAATAGCTGAATAAAACTGTCTGCCATAGGCTGAAACAAAATACAATAAATGGTTCCTCATTATCTGTCAAAATGTCAGTTGTGAAGTTTTTCATATTGCCTCGGGTATTTATCTTGTCATGGATCGATTTATTTGCTTTTACTTAGACACATGCACGCACGCACGCACACAAACAAACAAACAAACACACTTCTTAAAGCAAAGGAAGAAGTGATTACAATAATTCTTTTAAATATTTCCCCAGACTTCTCTTCTGAACCTAACAGAGAGCTGATTTACTTATATGAAACCATTAGAACTTGGCTATTTATAAATTAAATGGCAGAAAAATTTTTAATGAAGTATGAAACATGCAGTTATTATAACACTGCTCCAGGTCAGTGTTTTCAATGGTGAAAGATGTTTCAACTCACAAAGTCGGAGAGAGTGACATCGGTGCGCAGTTTTGCCTTGAGCGCCTCCATCTGAGTGGCTGCCATGGTGGGTGATGATGGCTGGCTGGACTTCTCATCAGTCACTGGCAGATATATGAAAAAGATGGTGTGAGAAAGTTAAGAAAATTAGGGTGGCAATTTACCTGAGATAAGGCTGCATTGACTGAGGAAAAGTTATGCTATTAAATTACTCATTTCACTTTTTAATACACCACAAAACAGAAGTTATGAGTCGCACATTATCACCAAAGGCAAGATGTATAGTTAAAAATATATATATAAATATATATATATAATTCTTACTAACAGATTATTTTACATTACTACCTGAAAATATAAATTAGGCATCACTGTAACCCCTCCAACCATTTTACATAGATTTAATTTTATTCTTGCTGCTGCTAGGCAACTATATTCAGCTCAGGACAGCCTTGTAATAGTGATGGGTTAATGATGGCTAACATGTCCATTTAAAAAGATTCTTCTAAGCTGACTTGTCTTTACGCAGCAAGAATGAAACGCACTAGCATCCTATGGCTGAAGTAAAGGGAGTTTTCCCACGAGCACTCACCCTTCTCTGTGTTGTGTCCCTGCTTGCTGTGGTCTAGCAGTACTCTTGAGGGTGTCTCTCCATTCACTGTACACACATGATGGTACAGCTGCGCCAATTCCTCGCTTATTGCACTGTCACAAGGAACTAAGCCTTAAACACAAAGTTTACATATTCTATTTCTAAGCAAATTGGTAATTTGGTTTAATCACTGCCACTGTGTCTTGCTTATACCCTCTTAGCCTTCATTCCTTTCTGAAGCTGAATCAGTTGCCCTTCAAGATCCCCCCCCCCCCTCAAAGATTTTGAACACATATAGCATAGCTGCCAACTGATGTTCAGCAAATGTAGGCCAACCAATACAACACTGAAAGAAGAAGGCACAAGCTCTGACAAATATTAATGCAAAATATATTTTTTTATGCTACTAGTAACATTTAATCTATAATAGCAGCAAAAATAAACACTAACTACCATCCAAGGCCTCCTCAGATACCTGTGTAGTGGTCAAAATATAAAATCACAAAACGTCTTTGCCACACTAATGTTCTGCAATTAATCTGACACCCATTACATTTTACCGAACAATTTCCCCAAAAATATTTATTTTTTTCTTTATTCAACAACAAAAATTAATTTATGCAAACTGTACTCACCCTAGATCATTTTTGGTACCCGAAAGAGATCCCTCACGGCTATTCATCATCTGACTCAGTATTGATACATCGTTCGCAAGGTCGATTGACTTTTGTTCTGCGTCTATCAGCTGTAAGTGTGAAGAGTGGGAATAATTAATGATGATTCACACAGTAAGAACACAATATACTTAATATATGACAGACAAAAGTTAACCAACAATTCCCTTCCAGCACAGTGCCTTGCCCTCCACATTTCTCATTATTTTCCAGACTTCAGAGAGTATCCTTCCTTCTCATACCCTTCTGTTGTGTGTTATACAGGGTGGCCCATAAATAGCATTCCACTAAAAACTCATCTGGTGTTATCTTGCTTGTTCGGGAACAGCTCAGTCTGCTGGTGTGGGTGTGAGTCTGGCAGTGGGAGTGGAAAATGAAAAAATGATGAAGGACTGAAATTAATAAGGCTGACTGGGCTCTCCCTGCAACACATGAGAAACTGCCAAGCAGAATGGAAGAGCAGCATTATATATACATCACCTTGTTTACTGCCATCACATCTATCTATCTATTGCCAGACGCCTCAATCCCGTTTGGGGTGGCCACAAACAAATCGCCTCCAAGTCGCCCTGTCCCCCGCCATTTCACTGCCCTGCTCCCAACTCACACCCCCCTCTCTCATATACCTCTCCACCCCATCTCTCCATCTCATCCTCGGCCTCCCCCTCCCTCTTCCCCCCTCCATCTCACTCACATACACTCTCTTTGTCAGTCTTTCACCCTCCATCCTCTCCACATGGCCAAACCACCTCAGTGTGTTCCTCATAACGCTTCCTATCACATCCACATCCACACCACAACGCTCCTTTATATCCTCATTCGTCAGCCTGTCTCTCCACGTGACTCCACAGGCTCCTCTTAAATAACTCATTTCCACTGCTCTCACTCTTGACTTGTGTCCTTCCAACAATGTCCAACCTTCACTTCCGTACGTTAGAGTTGGTATCACAATACTGTCATGTAGTAACTTTTTCACTTCCATGCTCACTTCCCTGTTCCTTATCACTGCTTTCAAGGAACCAGCAACCTTTCTTCCCTGCTGTACCCTTTCAAGCACTTCACCCTCCAAACCTCCATCCTTACTCATCACACTACCCAAATACTTAAATGTACTCACATTTTCCAATTCCTCACCATCCAACCTCGCTGTACATTCACTAACTTCACCTCTCAAAGACCATCACTTTACTCTTCCCTACATTCACATACTTCATATAAAACCTTTTTGCCACAGCATGTAGAAGTGTCACTGAACTAATGATTGTGATAGTACAATAAAATCCATCATATTAACCTATTACAGGTATCCCAAGGATCCCATGCATATTTCTGGAAACAAAGATCATCATCATCATCCCAAGTGGATTTCTCACCAACCTTATTATGCAGAAACAGGAAAAGACCAAGGGTAAAAGTAGAAAAGCGTTTAATGGTGTGCCCAGTGATATGGGCCATACTTCCATTCACTCATCACATAGGCTATTCAGATTTATATATATGCAGACCACTAATTATGCTAGCATGTGCAGCTTCTGTCACTCCATACCGGTACAACTCTTCATGCGTTGTGATCTTCAGCCATTTCCCTGTTCAAACCCCAAGCCTCAATGTCTTCTGACCAAGAACTCAAAACTCTTGGATATATACAAAATTCCCATTATAGTTTTTCTTTTTTCTATCCGTTGAATTAAGGGCAAACTGCAGAGTTAATTCTGCATCAAAGTTTCATTGTCATTTATAAAGCTGATATGCCAGGTCGCTCAAATTACAGAATAAACTATGAACAACTTCATACTTTCAAATACTGATACATTTTTTACTTAAATAAGGACACATACATACAAACACATGCTGCATGCATGTGTGCCCGTACATGCACACTCAAACGTAGTCTCTATCACCGTACATGGTAAAATAAATAATCTATTATTGTACAGTCTTCAATCACACACACACACACACACACACACACACACACACACACACACACACACACACACACACTCTCTCTCTCTCTCTCTCTACCCCACCCCTGAATAACTAACTAATCCATACCCACTCACCAACTTACAAGCCCCAAAGCCTGCCAGAGACATACCCTCGACCTGATTGTTCCAACTTCGTTGCGTAAGTGTTGGACGGCCTCAGTAGCAGATCCACCCTCAGCCCCCTGCAGCTCCCCCAAGCTCTTTCGCAGTTCATTCATCTCACGTGATGCCAGCTGGTACCGTGACTTTTGTTTCTCCAGGAACTTGACTAACTCCACTGCGTCTTCTGCATTCATCTGAAACCAGAATAAACAATACTGGTAAAATAACAGCCAGTGACATATGCTTTTGAAGTGAAAGGCCTGAGGTTTAAATAAATAGCAGAAGATATTACATTCAACAGATACCACATCTAACCTTGCAATAATTATCATGAGTACATATATACAGTAACTGCTGAAATAAGAACTTTAGGCATAATATCTATACTATGCAAGGCCTTTTTGCCTAAACCCCATAAAAATTTACAGGTCCGATGACCCTTGCTCACTCTATTCAACAATATTTGTTTCCTTGCTTCTTGTGACTCCTATGCACTGCCCTGTCTTGGCCTGTCCTACCATGATTATCTCCACTCATCCTGCCTTGCTGTGACTTGTCCTCCCCTCTCCTGCACTGTCCTTCCCTGATCTTCCATGTCCTACCTTGTTCTGCTCTGCCCTGCCCAGGTTTACCACAACCTTCCCTGCCCTGCCCTGTCTGCACCTTACTTTGCCGTATCTTACTCTGCATTTCATCGTGCCTTGCCTTGGCTTGCCCTACCCTGCACCTTTTATTACCATCCTCTGCCAGGCCAAACCCTATCTTACCAGTCTCTGCCTTACCCCATCCTGCCCCTTACCTTGCATGTGTCTGCCTTGCTTTGCTTGCCTTTTCTGTTCTTCTCGTAATTTTAATAACCTTGACCATCCTTCCCTATCTTACCCCTTACATCTGCCCTACCCTTCCCTACACCAAACCTTACCACCCTCTGTGTTGCCCTACCCTTCACTCTCTTACATCTTACCATACCACCCTCTGCCTTGCCCCAGCCTGTGCCACCCTACTAACCTTTGAAGGGTCCTGCTGGTCATGGAGAGTAAGAAGGGCAGCCACGTGACCCAGGAGGGAGGACACCCGGGCATGGTGGGCGTCTAGCTCACCACGGGTCTTCTCAAGCCCCTCCTGGCTCTCCTTCAGATTCGTCGTTAGCTGGGCCTTCTCGTGGTCTGCCTGTGGATTTGGATAAGAAAAGAAGTAGTACAGTAACAGTAGTAATAGTAGTAGTAGTAATGGTAATAATAATATTACTGTAATAATAATAATAATAATAAATAATAATAATAATAATAATAATCATAATATCAGCTAAATCCTAATGTCAACCAGCGATCAGTACAACAGGATTCAGTGACAGAAAATGAAAGTAAAAAAGTGATGGAATTCAAACATGTCCAATTAAACAGGCCACACAATCACATTCAAGGACATACTGTAATTAATAATATGTAACCAACCTCTTCAAGCTTCTTCTCCAGTTTGCGCAATTCATTAAGATGTATCTCCGAGAAGAGGTCGCCCCCAATCTCCCCTCCCGCTCCTGCACCCCCAGCACCCCCCGCCATGAGCTCGGACTCAAGGCGCCGTAAGACCGGTGTGTCATCCTCACCATCACTGCTCTCGCCAAAATCTGTGCTGCCTGAAGTGGAAAGAGGAGGGAGCTTATGGATTAATTTCCCTTTAGTTCATCACGTTACACTGTTTCTCATTTTTCTCTAAGTACACTGTCTCTACGGAGGGGATGCAGATCGATTAATTTCCCTTTCATCAATCACATGTCACATTATTTTTTTATCTTACTCTTTCATTATTAACATTACCACTATCATTGTTTTTTATGCTTACAGAATACTGTCTATGTTTTTAATGTTTACAGAATACTGTCTCCTTGGTTATTGTTAAACTTTTTGGTTTGGGGTCTTTCCTACATTATTTCTTTACCTTGAATGCTTCTTTATATTAGGCTGCTAAACCTATTACTGTATCATTTTTTTTTTTTTTCATGCTGTCTGTGAAGAAATTCACATTTTGGGGGTGTTAAAAAAAAAAAAATGCACTCCAAGTTATCTGGACTTCAAACTTTTTTTTTTTTTTTTTTTTTTTTTTTTTTTTTTTTTTTTAATAAATAACAGAACGGAGGAAGGAAAAACAAGTGGGTAAAAAAAAATAATCCATACATCAGATTACTGGTGTCCCCTGTTCATAAAATATCTGTAACAGTTAGACTTGAACAGTTGTGGGTTGAAATTTGGAGGAAAACAACTCTGGGGAAGCGAGTTCCAGAGAGATGCAGTTCGGGGAATGAAAGAATTCTGATAGGCAGAAGTTCTGCAATATGGTTGAGTGACATTCCAGCCATGAGCGCTACCAGATGCCCGTGTAGCACGAGGGAAGGCATGGAGAGGTGGCATCATGGATGCAACTTCGTCTGAGCATTTGCCAAAAAAATATCTGTAAAATAATGCAAGGGAGGCAACATTCCTTCTTACTTGCAGGGGAGGTAGTTTATATGTAATGGCAGGGTTGTTAATGATTCTAACGGCTTTATTCTGAATTTTGTCTAGTTGTCTTAATGCAACCTCTCCACAACCATTCCACAAGGGTGAGCAATATTCAAGCTGAGAGCGCACATGACTCTTATAAATTATAGCTAACTGCTAAAATCAAGTCCAAATACTAAAATATCATAGCCACTTTGTCTTTAATCTATAGTATGACACTCCATTTAGATCATATTGAAGTAATTTTAAATTCTCTTTCATACTTCAGTGATTAAAAAGTCAAAAAACAATTTATCAGAGGTTTAGTCCAACTGCGGTGGACAATAATTTGCTTCATCACACAGTAGCATTATGAATACTCACAGACAGCACAAGTACTGTACGGTATGAGGTTAATGCAAGGAAGTACATATGTTAAGCTACAACTTAAAAAAAAAAAAAAATTATCAAGATAACTCTAGCACTTATGAGGCAGTTTAAAGACTGCCAAACACTGAACGCATTTCTCTCTCTTTTTTTTTTTTTTTTTTGGGGGGGGGGGAGGGGGGTAGATAGCCCAGTATATTACTAAGGGACTCATATACAGTAGCTGTATGTTTAATAATTCATAAAATGGTTCTGCATTCTCTTTTTCCCATCGTAATTCCTCCCTCCTCCTTTCTTTCAACTTATTTACAAAATTTCATTTCTTATCTACTTTTTTACAATGCTTAGCAATCTATACACTGCCAGTATTTTGCCAATCTGTTTATCCATACCAATTGTCAATCATCCTCATCCCCTATTCTATTCACATGACAGTTACTGTATTTATAATATGGAAGTTCTAACATTAAACACCCACGTAGTCTCATCAACCTGGCTACAGCTTAGTTATAGCTCTCTCCTTCCTAAATTTATTTCTTACTTTCTTTTTCCCCTTTTCCACCTTCCTTCCTTCTTTTTCTCCCTCCATTTCTTCTTCCTAATTTTCTCTCTCTCTCATTCCTTACCAGCCTACCTTCCTCTCTACTTCTCTACTCATCTCTCCCCTTCCGTCAACTCACCTGAAAGCTTCATGCTCATGGCCAGGTTGGATAAATTATACATGGACTCCGAATTCATCCTGCCATCCAGCTCCTTCTTAAGTGCGTACTTGGCCTCTCGTTCTGCCTGCAGGGACTCAAGTGCTTCTTCCATCTGTCGTTCTGCAATCTTCTTGAGGTTAGCCAGCTCCTCCACCTGCTGGTTGAGCACCTCCGTCTCCTCCTGCAACCGCCGGATCTCATGTTTGGCTCCTTCAAATTCAACTTGTGAAGATCTGCAGAGGGGAATTACAACATGAAGATGAGTAACACCAGAGCACAGGGACAGTTACCGTACTTGGATAAAAGAACAATTTATACAAAGAACATGATGCTGTATAATTACACAAGTATCGTACCACGACAGATCCACTGATGAACACTGGGAAAGAGGACGGGATGATGATGATGATGATGTTGATGATTATGATGATGATAATGATGATGATGATGATCATGATGATGATAAAAAAAAAAAAATGCAACCTAAACATTAACCCTTTGACTTACCAATGACAACCTGGGTCATCATGCATCTGTCAACCTTTGACGTCAGTATGACGACTTTGCCCGTCATCCGATGTAATCTCTGAAGAAACATTTAAGGATTGATATTTTTGTTGGATGACGGGCAAAAGTGGGTGGAGCTAAGCCTGCCACAGATGGTGCACGTGTGCTCACTTGGTTTGCTTAGCTCAGTGTGGTGTGAGGTTCCTCACAGGTAGGATGTACACCTCTTGACCTCCCGCTGAACACTTATGTTTTTTTTTTTCGCGTATATATGCGGCATTATTATTTAAGAAAATCTATCTATCTATCTATCTATAGCCCAACGCCCTAATCCTGCAAAGGGTATCCGCAGACAAAACGCCTCCAAGTCCCTCTGTCACCCACCATTTGACTACCCTTCCCCCAACTCACCCCCCCCTCCCTCATATACCTCTCAACTCCATCCCTCCACCTCATCCTCGGTCTACCCCTCCCTCTCCCTCCCTCCACCTCACCTACATACACCTTCTTAGTCAGTCTTTCATTCTCCATTCTCTTCACATGTCCAAACCACCTCAGTGTATTTCTCCTAATCTTCTCAACCACATCCACCCCACAACGTTCCTTCACTTCTTCATTTGTCAACCTGTCCCTCCACGTCACTCCACATGCTCCTCTCAAGTAACTCATTTCCACTGCTCTCACTCTTGACTTGTTCCCCTCTTGCAAGATCCATGCCTCGCTTCCATACGTCAGGGTAGGGATCACAATACTATCATGCAGTGACTTCTTAACTCATACTCACCTCCCTATTTCTCATCACTGCTTTCAGTGTACCAACAACCTTCCTTCCCTGTTGTACCCTTTCACGCACTTCATCCCCCAAAGTTCCATCCTTACTCATCACACTACCCAAGTACTTGAATGCACTCACATTCTCCATATCCTCACCATCCAACCTCACTGCACACTCTGTGACTTCATTCCTCTCAAACACCATAACTTTACTTTTGTTTACATTAACTTTCAGATTCCTCCTCCTACACACTGTCCCAAATTCATTCATCAAACCTTGCAACTCCCATTCATCTTCACTCACCAATACTGTATCATCAGCAAACAGCAACAACAATACAACAAATAATACATTATTGGAAAGGAAACCTATTCTGCTACATACTGAAGTAAAAACTATTATTACTTCTTGAATAGTTTTTTTTGGCAAATATTTTTTTAAAGGACAGTGTAAAACTTAACATGTCAGCTAAATTCTGCTCACTTTTTTTTTCATTTTATTTTGTATATATTGTCTTTTTGGACAATGTACAACAAAGCAAAACTCTTCATCTTCAAAATGAGACCAAAGTGGCCTTTCTATGATGAATAGTAACTTTTCTATGAGCGTTAGAAGTAAAATATCTCTATGCGACTAGTCTGAAAGCTCTTGAGCGAGAGCTACTCGCACAGCCAAAATTTACGCTCCTCCCTTCACGGGATAGGGTTAACTACTTTGTGCAGCCTTCTAATTATCATTCATCTATAAAACTCTTGCCAAACAGATGCAGAGATTAACATTATCATCTACCAACTTACCTACCTATTATTAACTGCTTTATCCATCCTGGTATCTCCTCCAGGAAAGCCATAATACAGTCAAAGATTTTACCCTGGATCCTATGCATTCCTTTACTCCAACCAAGCATACACTGTACTTCCTAAACTTGTCCTACTACCTCACTTAGTCTCTCTTTCCAATATGAAATCTTCTTATGTCTAACTGATGCACATCAACATATCTAGGACACACTTTAACTTATGCACTTACTACACTATCAGCCATAATTCATTTTGTAACGCAGTACCATTAACTTCTGGCAACTGTTACCCTTAAATTTCGATGTATTAAAGCTCCAAATTCTTTTAGTGTTCTAATCTTGAAAATATCAAACACATATTGCTTTGCTGTTTGTGAAACTATACTGGTATCCTGTGTTCTATATAGATATAAAGATGTGAAGTAAGAGGAAGCAATAACACAGAAAGGATGAGAGAGTGAAGGAGAATAACAAAGGAAGAAGGAAGGTGGTGTAAGTGAGGAAGAGAGGGAGGGAAAGGTAATGGAAAGAAATGGGAGGAGAGGCAGGTGATGATAAGGCAGGGAGAGACAGTGGTGAGGACAAGAAAGGGAAGGGAGAGAAAGATGAGATAAACAAAGAAAGGGAGGGAGAGAAGAACCAACCGATTATGGCAAAGGAAGAGGGAGATGAGAAAGATGATAATATGGGAGGGCTGGAGGGAGAGAAGGGGGGGAGAAAGATGATAACAAGGGAGAGAATGGGAGAAAGAAGAAAAGGGTGGTAGGAAGAGGGGGAAGGAAGGAGGGGAGAAAGATTAAGACAAGGAAGTGGGTGAGTGAGTGAAGGAGGGAAGGTGAGTGAGGACAGGGGTAGGGTGGGAATGAAAGAAAGCATTTATACAGAAAAGAGAGCACCTGGGATGTGGGATAGGAGGGCAAGGGAGAGAAAGCTATTAATCTGAATGAGTGAGTAGGAAAGGATGCTTAAGACAGGGGGATATTAGTGAAAATGGGAGTGATGACAGTGAATAAGGAAAAGTGAAAAAAAGAGGAAGGTACGGAATGGAAGTGTAAGAGAGGTGATTATAGGGTAAAGGAATGTAAGTATAATGAAGTTTAGAGAGAGAGAGAGAGAGAGACAGACAGACAGACAGACAGAGAAGGGAAAGGAACGAAACTGTACAAGAGGAAGAAAGTACATATGGAAAGGAATGGAAATGTAAGAGAGCTAGAGTAGAAATTACAAAAAGAGCAGAGAAAAGAGTAAGGAAAAGAACAGAAGTGTGAGCATGGTAGAGGAACAATAAAATTGCCTAAATTAGAGAATGGTATGGCAGCAAATGGAAATGTGAACACGGAAGTAGGGTAGGAAAAAAATTATAACAAATGGAATGAAATTAGGAAGTATGTGGAAGGGACAATGATAATGTGGCAAAATATGAAGAACTGCAAGATACAATGAAGTGTGGGTAGGAAAGTAAAGAAGCAAATTATAAATTAAAAAAAAAAAAATGAAGAGAACAAGCAATCAGTTAATGGCAGACACTGGAGCCCCCCCTTCCCCCATCCTTGGTAGCCACACCCACTCCAACAACACAAACATGCACACACACATGTACAAACACATCACTTGTATAATGGAATACCAGGCTTTCAAGTACTGCATACTATTATGCACTGTATATGGCAAGAGCAGGCTAAAATAACAACTTGATAAAAATTAACTCCCATCAATACTATTAATAATAGCACAGTGTTTATCAACAAAATGAATTCTAGGCATGAACAGGCATAATTTTTTCATCTAAAGCATGGCTGTAAAGAGCTAATTCTTGCAGCTAAAAAGGAATGTCTATAACTATAATAAGGAAAAAAAATGGGATTCTTACACTGCACCAGAGCAGGATTTTACTTTATCATAACTCTTTAATAATAGTAATGGAAGAAATATCTTGGATCAAACAACAGAACAGCATTAAACGTAACACTACGTAAACCAATCCAACAGTACGTAAATAAAAATCACGCTCTTGCAACAATATCGTCATTCAACTTCCAAATAAAGCTGCAACACAGTAGAAAATATAGGACTGCTTAAAGCCGTGCAAAATAGTGAGATGATCTCCAGATATTTGTAACAGAGTGCAGAAACAGTTCCTGTTACATTTTGGGAAAAAATTAAAATAATGTGCTGTATTCTCTTGAACTTGGCAGAATCTCAAGGCATAGCATCTCTTCCTTACCAAGTTAGTTTTGTGACTACACTGAGTGCCAAGTCAAATGGTTTCCTGTAACTCAGGAGACCATTTACTAAGAATTTACTATGCTAGGTGGTAACCATATACAGTGGCTAACCAGCAAATAGATCCTTGGTGGTCTAATGGGTTAAGGAAGTGATTCTTATGGGTCTAAATCAGAGGAAGTTGGGGTGATAACATAACGTCACTCAGGGGCAAAAGAGTGGTAACTATTGCCTAAAAGGTTCTGGACTGAGTAGCCTAAATTCTGGGCCCTTACACCCTGGGCAAAGCAATAAGAACTGGATGATGGTTGGCTGGCTGGCTGTAATACTGCTTGTACAGTATATGATTTATCTAAAATACTGGCATACTCTGCACAAATTGCATGGCAAGATATATGAACATCACAGCCACAACTGACAAGCTGATAACAAAGAGGTACAGCACTAGGAAGCCTCCTAAGCTCACAAGAAAACTGTTTTTAGTTCCAGTTCCTTTCACACTCACAACCACATGCAAATATGACTGGCAAGGAAAGCACCCAAACATTCCCCACCTCTTATAGCTATCAAAGTAGTTAAGAGACTGCCTGCATTAAGACAGGTGGGCAGTAAGGCAGCCACTCTGCTGTCATGATCATAAGCTAAAATCCAAATTACTTACTTCAAACTCGAGATCTGCTTCTGGAGTGTGATATTCTCGTCTTCCAGCTCAGCATAGTCCTGAAAGAGTCGTGTTTCTCTGAACTTGAGGTCCTTCAGCTCAGCCTTCAACTGTTTCTTCTCATGGTCACTGATGTCCTTCTCCTTCAGCAGCTCACCTAACTCGGTGTAGTACCTTGACTTCTCACTCTGTACACGTTCCAGCTCTGCCCGGCACTGAATGAGAAAATGATACATATCATATACTGTACAGTACAGCATTATAACGAGAAAGATTTTAAATTCAAGACCTTAATCAGAATATCAGAATGTGCTATATTGGATGATACAAAATTATGAACTACAAAGGACTGTACCATACTTGGGAAAAGATCCACAACATAAGAGATATAATATACCTGTATGGTAAAAATGAAAATATAAATAAATATAAACTGCCCCACCAGAGGCATATGATCCTGAGGCTATGCTACCATGTCTGGACATTTAAGGAAAGAGTGACCACCACTCACCCCTTAGTGGCATCATGTGAGCAATAACCCACAACTATCCCTTGGATAGAAACCTTCTCGACCAAATCTGGCTGGAGCACCTTAACCCACTAGATCACCAGGCATCCATTTGGTTATATAATCCATACCACCCAGCACAGTACAGTAAATGGTTTTGTGGGTTACTGAAATAATTTGGGTTATTATTAGCTGCAGAGTCAGCTGAAGGTAACAATACATCAAGTGAGGGGCCCAGTGGGTGTCCCTACCTAATAATCAAGGGTAGGTCAATAACATACATCTATAGCAGCACAATGAGAATGAAAACCCTTGTTACCCCTGGGAATTTGAAATCCATGCACACAAGTCAATACTATCACTCCAACCAGTGTCTATTGACTCCAGCACACTTTTTCACCCTGACCAAAGATTCCTAACCCAATTCAACTCTACTGCTGGCAACTGGAGGGTTGATTTGATTAGTAACCATGGAGACTCATTCTTAACTCATAACTATGGCTCGTTATATTTCATGCAACCCCCCACTTCCATCAGGTGAAAGCAAACTGACAACAATGACACCACTGACCTGTTTAGCCTCAAGCTCAAGCTCAATGATTTGTGAATTGAGAGAGGTCTCGCGCTGCGAAGACTCCAACAGAAGATGCTCCTCCGTCTCAATGCCACTTGCTGTTGCCACTCTGTGTGTCGTCTGGAACTTGGCCAGTGCCTAAGATGAGAAGAGTATGATGAGTATAAGTCACAAGGGGGGTAAAGATGGTTAGCCCATTCTATGATGCCCCTTGCTAAGTCTATCAGCCTGAAACAAGGCTACTAGCTACAGTCCAGAATATTTCAGTGAAGGCAATTAGCTTTTCTCCACAGTGGCACTGTACACTGTATACATATATACACACACACACACACACACACATATATATATATACAGTATATATATATATATATATACACACAGTAAAACCTCAATATAATGGACTTCAATAGACCGGAATGCGCTTTTATCGGACTCGAGGAGCTACCGGACTAAATTCCTATATAGCGGAAAAAGTCCGATACAGCCAGAAGCAGTCCGGACTGCCTGACCACTTCAGCTATGTTCACCACAATAATGTAAATATAAGATGTTTATTAGTGTACAGTACATTATTATTACAGTATTTACAATATACCACTTGATTAATGTAGTAAAGTTATAACACGGTACAGTACCGCAATGGTAGTCAAAACAGTTTAAAAACCGTTCATGTGATCCCAACTAATGTCTGATATATCGGAAAAAGTTCGGATTAGCAGGGGGAAGTCCGGATGTCACTTATATCGGAATTTTGCATTTTCGGTATGATTTGGGCCCCAATTAGTCCGTTATAGTGAGGTCTTACTGTATATATATATATATATATATATATATATATATATATATACGGTATATATATATATATATATATATATACTGTATATATATATATCCATTTGTGGTAGCTGGGGGTGCTCACCATCCACTCACACGATGTAGTGCTGCTCTCGGGTGTCTGCCCTTTCCACTCCTCCTGCCTTTCCTTCCTGCCTCATCTGTCTTTCTTTACTTCATTCTTTCCTCGTCCTTCTGCCTACTGGTGCCTACACTCCCACTCTTGTCTTTCTTTTCTTCATTCTTTCCTCTTCCTTCTGCCTATGGGTGACTCTACACTAAGTGACAAGCCAAGTGGTTTTCTGTACACCAGGAAACCATTTACTATGCTGGGTGGTAACCATATAACCAAATTATGGCACCTGGTGGTTTAGTGGGTAACTGTGGCGTTCCAATCGGATTGAGCCAGTGAAGGATATACAAAATATCCATCCATCCATCGTCCAATGCTATGTTGCCCCATGAGAAACGTAGGAGCCCAGGGCTAGGCAAGTTGGTCCTGACCTTTAAGATGAGTGTGACCAGCCTCACTCATCCCTGAGTGGCATTACATCACCAATAAACCCCAACCACCCCTTGGATATAAACCTATACAGGTTCAATCCGACTGGAGAGCCTCAACTGCCCACTAAACCACCAGGTGCCATAATTTGGTTATATGGTTACCCCCAGCATAGTAAATGGTTTCTTGGTGTACAGGAAACCATTTGGCTTGTCACTCAGTGTAGAATCACCTATAGGTAGAAGGAAGGGGAAAAAATGAAGAAAAGAAAACAGAAGAGGGAGTGTAAAGACATCCGTAGGCAGAGGGAAGACAAAAGAATGAAGGAAAGAGAGAGAGAAGAGGAAGGAAGGAAGGAAGAGAGGAGAGGGCAGACACCCAAAGCAGCACTAAACTGAGTGAGTGGATGGTGAACGTCCTCACCTACCACCATATACACAGTAAAACCTCGATATAACGGACTTCAATAGACCGGAATTCGCTTTTATCGGAATCGAGGAGCTACCAGAATAAATTCCTATATATCGGAAAAAGTCTGATAAAGCCAGAAGCAGTTTGGACTGCCTGACCACTTCAGCTATGTTCACCACAATAAGACATATAAAAGGCATGTTTGTCAGTGTACAGTACAGTATTATTATATATATTATACTACTGTATTTGATTAATGTAGTGAAGTTATAACACAGTACAGTACTGCAATGAAAGTCAAAACAGTTTAAAAACCATTCATGCTATTGAGACTAATGTCTGATATAACGGAAAAAGTCCGAGTTAGCAAGGGGAAGTCCGAATGGTGCTTTTATTGGAATTTCTCATTTTTCTGAGTGGCTTGGGCCCCAATTAGTCCGTTATAGTGAGGTCTTACTGTATAATATAAAAAACATGAACTATACTTAACAACACTTGAGCTATGGTATATTTAACCTTAACCCTGCCCTAGGTACCGGTATTTATAGCTACTGTATAACAGAACTATATTTAACTATGATACATGAGCTACAGTATATTTAACCTTAACCCTGCCCTAGGTATTTATAGCTACTGTATTACAGTCTTTCTATCACCAGATGCTTTTAATCATCTTACTAGCATTTCAAACTGGAGGGGTTAGATGAATTTCATTAAACAACTGTTAACTACAGACCCATTCTTAAGCAAAAATGCTGTCTAGCAGTGGGAATAATAATCTACAAAACAGCATAATGACGGAGTTAATCTCTGCTATGCTCATCCAGCCTAAGCTACCCAACTATCTCTCAAGAAAGTATCTGAACCTGGACTCACACAAACAAAACAAAACAGATGCCATGGTGTTTAGCAAACTTTAAAAGATGTTTAAACCAAACTCTAACAGATTCAATGTTCCATGGAGTAATAAAGGAAAATCAGCTGGCATGGAAGGAGTATCTAGATGCAGATGAGCTTTGCTGTTGCTGTGTACTTTAATCAAAACTAATTCAGATTGTTACAAAATATATGTGAATAGTTTATAAACAAATGAATATGATTCTACAGCTGACATAATCAATACAGAAATTATGATACCAGTACAATGCTTCAACCCATTTCTTAATGGGAACTGGAGTTAGGATTAGGCTGTTGTCATTAACGATAAAATTCTGATGCATCGCTCAATCTTCCTCAGACAACAAAGAGCCTGATGCTACTAAACCCATAAGGCCACATGCCCACTATTACAAGCTGTATAAAAATGGCAGTCCATGTGCTCATTTTGTATTAATTATGTGTCTCATGAACACCAACTCCCAGCAGTGAATACTAAATACTGTGATGGTACGCTACGAATCTACAGCTAAGTGATCAAGGCTGTTGTAGTTGGGTTCAAGCAGGACGTAAAAAGTTTAACAGATCTAAATGCTGAATTACATTGTACTAAACACACTGTATGGTTTAGGAACTACTTCTCAGGCTGAAGGGATCAATAAGCAGGGAAAATATAATGACAACAGTCTACCCAACATAATACTTGAGGGAAGGAGAGAGAGAGAGAGAGAGAGAGAGAGAGAGAGAGAGAGAGAGGAGAAGGAAAGGTGAGAGGGGGACAAGGGGGAGGAAATTGAGGACATAAAAATATGGTGAAGGGAAATGTGAGCTGCAAGAGAGAAAGAGGAGGAGGCAAAGGGATGTGATGAGGGAAGAAAGGGGAGCTGAGAGAAGAAAGGAGAGGAAGGAAATGAGAGATGGGGAGAAAGAAATGGAACTGGGAGGATGAGGGAAAATAGATGAAGAGGAATGGAGAAAAGAGAGAGGAAAGAGATGGACAGAGTTATGGAAGGAAGTGAATGGAGGAATGAAAAGGAAGGCTATGAAAGGGAGGGGAGTGAGAGGAGGGAAAGAACAGAGGGAAGGAGAGATACAGAAGAGAAAAGAGGAACAGAAAAGGGAGTGATTGGAGGGAATGGAGCAAGGAAGAGGTGTGAAAGAGAGTAAAATGAAGACCTAAAGTGGAAAGGGCGAAGGAGGTGGTGAGAGAAGTAAAAGAAGGGCAAAAACAGTGAGAGAAAGGCATATGAGAGGAGGGGAAAAGAGTGGAGAGTGCAGGAAGGGGAAGAAGGGGGAATCAGGTGAAAAATGGAAAGAGGAAGGCGGTAAAGGGGAAGAGAAAATGAGGGGTGAAAGGGATTAAGTGAATGGAGGCAAATGAAAGGAATGTGTGTGTGTGTGTGTGTGTGTGTGTGTGTGTGTGTGTGTGTGTGTGTGTGTGTTTAAAACAATGTATTATACTCAACATGAAGTGTGTGTGTGTGTGTGTGTGTGTGTAAGAGGTAATGTATTATAATCAATGTGTGTGTGTGTGTGTGTGTGTGTGTGTGGAAGAGGCAATGTATGATAATCAATGTTTGTGTGTGGGAGGGGGAGAAATGTATGATACTCAATATGTGTGTGTGTGTGTGTGTGTGTGTGTGTGTGTGTGGAAGAGGCAATGTATGATAATCAATGTGTGTGGGGGGAAATGTATGATAATGTGTGTGTGTGTGTGTGTGTGTGTGTGTGTGTGTGTGGAAGAGACAATGTATGATAATCGATGTATGTGGGCAGGGGAAACATTTGATACTCAATGTGTGTGTGTGTGTGTGTGTGTGTGTGAGAGAGAGAGAGAGAGAGAGAGAGAGAGAGAGAGAGAGAGAGAGAGAGGGAGGGAGGGAGGGAGGGGGGCAAAAACCAAAAGGAATAGGGTGGGATATGAGGAAAAGGAGGCAGAAAGCTAAAGTTGTAAAGGAAATATAAGAGGTATGAAATCAATAGGATAAAAAAAAAAAGTGAGAAACTGACCAACAGCTGTTACTCATCTTCTGCCTCCAACTTACTATCAGTAGTTAATGGGACACTGATTCTCATATAAGTTTATAAATGCTCAGTTTTACAATGTAACAAGTACATTATGGCAATTCACATATAATTATCAAGTGAAAGGTATTCTTCTTCACAGATGATGATCACAGTACTCTTTCCATAAAAATTATTCCACTTATTTTCATTACAGGTCTACATAACTTTTATTCATATCATAGACCCATTTCACCAAGGCAAAATGTTCTGTGATAGAAATGACCACAGTATCACAGTACCTACAGTATTAACCTTTTGTCAGATCTCTAGTTCACTCTGGGTGACTGCACATAAACTTCACTAAGTCCCTATGTAAAGTGACATCCTTTTTAGGTTACTGATGCTGGTATCAGACAACCTGACTCAGCTTAGGGAAGGTCTCTCATACTGGAGTGGTTACTAAGGCTACTGGTACCTTATTCAATTATGGTAGGCCACCTAACCCTTCCAGTTTGAAGTTAATGCTAAACTGCATGAAATAATCAGGTACCATCACAAATATACTAAAAACGAAATAACCCAGATCCATGGTCATAACCCCCTCTTATCACTGTAGCCTACATTACCACTCCCTCTTGCCACTCCCAGCAACCCTCCCTCATGAACCTTTCCACTCAACCTGTAAACTAATGTGGAAAGGGATAAACACGTCAAAATATCTATGAATACTATTTCTTTATCCACTTTCCATACATCCACACTTTCCCTTATTTCGTTTTCTTCATGATTTGCAATTTAACAAAAAAATAAAGGTAAATATGGATGTGGGTGCCAGAAAAAGGTGTTTGCTTCATCTTCACTTTCTACATTTTCCCCATTCTCTCCTTAATTTTCTTTACATCATCTAGCATAACATATGTTCTCCTGATCATGTGGCACTTCCTCTAAGCTTTAAAAATATCAAAATATGGAGGAACTTCTGTCAGGAGACGTAGCAAAAATTTCCTTCCCTCTCCCGTCTCCCTCACCCACTTCCTTCCTCCTCTCCTCCCTCTTCGGTCTTACCTCCTTCGTGCTTTCAAGTTCATGTTTGGTATTCTCGTATAAAGCTTCCAGTTCTTCACACCGCCCCTGCAAGCTCTCCTTCTCCTCCAGTAACACCAATCCGTATTGGGCCGCTTGTTTCTTTTCGCTGCTCGTCTGGTCTAGCTCCAAATTTAACCGCTCCAACTCCTTTTTTAACGTATCCAGGGACTCCATCTTCTCCGGGGAGCTCATCCTGGCCAGTATACAGGAGTAAATGAGGTGTTTTAGGCGGTGATTTGCAGAGGTGGTATATCCATGGTTGTCAGAGCCAGCCTCGGGAGTTTGTGAAGATTCTAGTGTACGCAACCTGTTTATGTCTCTACTTCTTTTTCATTGTTTAAACCTCAGAGTCTCTCCATTTTTGAGTTTCTGCGGCTGATTAAAATGAATATACTAATTTTTATGGTATTAGCTATTATAGTAATCAATACCTGGGCAATCAGTGTAATTTACGAAATATTGGAATTCTCTTCAGAGAAACTGTATACAAGCAGCGACTCTTTATGGTAAACTACGTCATATATACTCGACCCATAATGTCGCTTCTTTAATGCTTAATGTGCTGTGCATGGTAGGCCACACAACACTCATCACGCATATAATGTATAATGATCGCTGAAGAAGATATATAAGGAAAAGGAGATAGGATAAGGGAAGTCGAAACTACGGGGGTTGCTCAGTAAACTCATCATGTGTTTGTAGGCGTCACTGTGATTGCATTATTGCGGTATTGTGGGCGTGTAACATAAGCTATGTTGTTCTCATATTTGTTAACTTTTGAATGCCTACGATGCACTGTAATACACCATTTCGTCTGTGTATGGAATATGAAAATAAGAGTGCTTCTATTTGTAGGGATGTTTGGAATTTATGGGTGTGTTACGGGTATTGTGAGTGTTTACGTCGTTATTTTTTGTTAGTTGTGTGTGTGTGTGTGTGTGTGTACAATATCATAGGTCTGTGAGCTTTCCTGTTGTCGTAACTTAGGCAAATTTCACACAAGTGTTTCTTCTACTCTCAAATGAACTTTTCTGTTACACCAATAGCTTACAGCGACCTTGAGTTGGGCTTCCTCATTCTTATTCTCATCAAGAAAAGGCAAACAGTATACGAATGCAATGTAAAGACTTCGTTTTGCAGTGACAATTACTTCACATTCTTTGTTAGCAGTACAGTAATCCATACCTTACGAAAAGTACACATTATTAACTAACGCAAGAAATACGTCTGAGCGTTATCGTGCTCCCTGAAAGTTGTAAAAACTTCGATAAAACGTTTGCAAAGATACCTCGGAAGGGTTACGCCCACAAAAGGGGCAACTGTTTTTAAGACCATACAATACAGCAGTTACGGTACAGGTCTGACATGAATCCTCTTCCGATAAGGCGAAAGACAGAGAGGGGAGGTAATACACTGAGGGTGTGGAGGGGAAGGAGGAAACAGTAGGGTTAAAAAAAAAAAAAAAAAAGTGAAAGCAAAGGGAAAGTAAAAATACACTATGTATATTGCATTACTGACAGGCGATTAGGTAAAGGGAGCTTGACTGACCACTTGTTCTTTTTTACCGACAGGCCAAAATGATTACAAAACTAATTTTTTCTAAAAATTAGACTCCGTTTGTCGTACAAGGTCCATAAGCTATTTTTACACCTCAATAAAGTGTGATAGCATACAAAAGACGAGACAGTAGTGAAAGGGCGGCTGATTCACCACTCAAACCTTCAGTGACTGTGTGGTTAGTCTGTGTGTGTGTGTGTGTGTGTGTGTGTGTGTGTAAGAGAGAGAGAGAGAATCAACGAAGTGTGTCGGCTAGGTGTGTGCGTGCCCTCTTGTGTACGTATTTGTGTGCATGTGTATGTGTGGGGGTGCTGTAGTGATTTCCGAGTAGACAATGACAATCCCGGATTTCACGAGGGATGAGAGAACTTTCCTGGCTAGGGGAGCCACGGCTTCCATAACCAATAAACAGGAAGCCACGCGGCACTTTTCCCTTTGCGTATTATTTTGCATAATACACCTTTATATCCTCTCGTACGTTACTGAAATAATAATGAAGCTGTGGCCTATGTCGATACTAAAAATAAATAAGCACAAGAAGAAATAAGGATATAATATGCATATTGAATTACTAGGGGGGGAAACAGTGCAAGGAAGCCTCCAGTGCCACTACTTCTTTTCATCTTGCAAATAACTTAAGGGGAGGAGGGGGAGATCATTTCATTGCAAGAAAGTCGAGAATGATGCTGGAGTGGCGTTAGTGTATTCTAGGTGGCATAAGACATTGCAGCACCTTTTTCTTATCGATTTATATGCATATTACATCCTGATATTTTATTTTGCTATTTATACCGTACATTTGTAGTATCGAATAGTTTGCCTCAGTAACAGTAACATTCAAGATAAGTATAATACGCAATAAATCGCTAAGAAATAAATCCTACGGAGGTCACACGGAACCTAAATGATTCTACGCTACATAATGGTGCTAACGGGATGGTCTATTTAAAGCCTGACTTGTGAAAAATGATTCGGTGAACTGTCAGCTCCGGCTAACTGGGAACTCAGGGGGTGAAAGGGCGATTGTGCAGCAGCAGGTGGGGTAAGCAAACACTGGGAGGCTTGAGGAAAAAAAGTTCACTGGTAAGAATAAAAGATGCACTGCTAAAAATGAAGAATGCACAGGTAATGCTCCGGTAAAAATGAAGGCTACACAAATAAAAATCAAGATGGAACTAATAAAAATAAAGGATGCACTGATAAAAATGAAGGAGGTACGTGGTAAAAAAAAAAAATAAAAAAAAAATAGGACGCAATGGTAAAAATAGATTGCACTGGTAAAAATTAAGACTGTACAGGTAAAAATAAAGACTACTGGTAAAAATAATGGTAAAAATAAAAGAGTGCTGGTGAGAATAAAGAATGCACCAGTAAACTAAACGAAGTGGTATATGAAGAGAGGACATACTTCAAATACCTGAGAGCACTGTGAATTATTTTACTTCCTTATCACGGTGCATCAATCTTTGGTCAGCACATCACTTCCTCTGAATTCTTCCTCCGTTTCCTTTTCTTTTGTTTTCCCTCCACTTTCTTCTTTCTCTTGCCGCACTCTTCCACTCCCTCATTACTTCACATCTACCTCTTGCCTTACACTTACACTTCCTATTGCATCATCTCTTCCTCCTGTGGTTTTTCGTTTTACTCCCTTTTCTTCCTCGTCCTCCTCCTCTTTCGTGTCGGGCTGGGTATTTTTGGTGAAAACGGCTGGGGAGAGATATCCGATAAAACAGGCATTGAAACTGGGCACCTTTTCTCCGCAGGTTCTTCTGATCCATTTCTTTCTGTGCACCATCCACTCACTCGATGTAGTGCTGCTCTCGGGTGATTGCACTTTCCTCTCTTCCTTTCCTCTTTCCTTCCTTCCTCTTGTCTTTCCTTCCCTCATTCTTTCCTCTTCCTTCTGTCTCCGGGTGACTCTACAATGAGTGACAAGCCAAATGGTTTCCTGTACACCAGGAAACCATTTACTACAGTGGGTGGTAACCATATAACCAAATTATGGCGCCTGGTGGTTTAGTAGGTAATTAAGACACTCCAATCGGGTTGAGCCTTTGCAGGGTTATGTCCAAGGGGTCGTGGGTTTATTACTCACGTAATGCCACTCAGGGATGTGTGAGGCTGGTCACTCATTTTAAATGTCAGGACCAACTTGCTTAGCCCCGGGCTCCTACTCTCCTACACTCATGGGGCAACACAGGATTAGACGATGATGATGATGATGATTACCCCCTAGGCTTTCCGTACACTCTGCCTTTTGGGGGGCTTTGTGGAGTCATCTCATAGTTCGCTGTAGTGTCGAGACGTGGTGCATGCAATACAGGTTCATTGTGGAAGATAATTGCTACAGAAAGAAGGAGCGCCCAGGAAGCAAGATTGGAGAGGCTGTGGCGGTGGAAAGGGAAGGAACCCTGGTCGAGTTCGTGATCCAGTGGGTCGCACACTATACTAAACATAATAGTTATAAATGACTAAGGGTAGTGTTCCAAGTGGCACTGGCATCGTAGAACCTCTTTCTTAGCTATTTATATTTTGCATATTAAACCTCTTAACCATCTCGTGTGTTGCTTATATCGTTTTAATATCGACCTACTGCAGTTTGTATCAGTAACACAGAAGAGGACACTGACAGTAAGTCGCCATAGAAGATTGGTTACGAAATTACCAAAAGCTACTTAGAATGCAACCCTGTAGGTATTAACAGATATAGATATGCCTGATACAAAGCGTTAATAGTGGTCACACTATACACATACATACATACATACATACTGTACATACATATGTGTGTGTGTGTGTGTGTGTGTGTGTGTGTGTGTGTGTGCGTGCGAGGTATGTCATTTGATTACACTCTGAAGCAATAATTAATATCTCCACCCCACCTCCCTCCTTAACCCCCCCTTAATGCCTAATTGCATCAATTGATGAGACGAGAGTGTTATGCTAAATAGCCTAATCGCATCAATTGAGTTGGGCCAAAATACTGTGGAGCGCTTCCTCCGACCCGATTATGATGTAGTACATGGCTTCAGGCCAATGAGAACTCACCCCTGAGGTGGCGTGAGGGGGGGATCGGACCAACCCGCGCGGTGAGTGGGCACCCCCCCTTTGGGCCCCTTCCCTGCCACCCTCTACCCCGCTCCCTCACTCCTTCCTTGTCCCCCATCATCCTTTCACCCCTCCACGCACCTGCATCACTCCTCCCACCACCATCTGCGTCCCTTCCCACCCACTCTCGCCCCTCCTCCCACCCTGTAAGCCTTGTACCTATACGCCCAGTACCTATACGCCTACTTCCCACAGCCTACTTTATATTCCCACAGCCTAGTAATCTCCCCACACCTACCTACACCCGTTTTCATGGTTGATGTGACAAAGCACTTTGAAATGACCTGTTTCAATAAGAAAAATAGGTATCAAGATTTTCACGTTTTAAATTATTTTCGAGGAGTGACTATTATAAACATTTTTGAACTTTGACGCTCGGTTGTGCGGTAACCATTAGGCCTACGGGGGTGCGGATTGCGTTGTCAGATGTGTAAATTCTTCCTCTTTAGCCAGAACACAATCAATTAGCCCTTGATGAAAGTCGCCAAGACCAAAACCTGTGAACGGCAACTCGTCTCGTAGATGAAACCACACCAAAAGGATATGAGTAGAAAGTGAAGTGATGGGGGAGATAATGGGAAGTAACAAACATAACTTGCTTGTGACTTTGGTGGCTGAGGGATGTGGGGGAGGGGGAGGGAGAAAAAGAAGATACTGGCCTACCGATTATTACTTCCGAGTTTACATTGTTCACTTGTGTCGGTCAGGAGTGTCGTGTGTACAATAGGTGTGTCATTTATGCACTGTAGTTGAGTGTATTTCATATATATATATATATATATATATATATATATATATATATATATATATATATATATATATATATATATATATATATATATATATATATATACTGCATATATTTATCTATCTATCCATCAGTCTATCTGTACACTATATACCGTATATAGCCTATATCTCTATGAATGTGTGCGTGCGTGTGTGCGTGCGTGCATGTGTGTGTGTGTGTGTGTGTGTGTGTGTGTGTGTGTGTGTGTGTAATTGGAAAGTATTCACAACTGCATATGCAGTGATAATGCCTCGTGTGTGTGTGTGTGTGTGTGTGTGTGTGTGTGTGTGTGTGTGTGTGTGTGATTAGAAAGTTTATGCAGCGATAATGCCTCGTGTGTGTGTGTGTGTGTGTGTGTGTGTGTGTGTGTGTGTGTGTGTGTGTGTATTAGAAAGTTTATGCAGTGATTATGCCTCGTGTGTGTGTGTGTGTGTGTGTGTGTGTGTGTGTGTGTGTGTGTGTGTGTGTGTGTGTGTGTGTGTGTATTAGAAAACATTCATAACTGCATATGCAGTGATTATGCCTCGTGTGTGCCTGTGTGTGTGTGTGTGTGTGTGTGTGTGTGTGTGTATTAAAAAGCATTCATAACTGCATTTGCAGTGATTATGCCTCCTGTGTGTGTGTGTGTGTGTGTGTGTGTGTGTGTGTGTGTGTGTATTAAAAAGCATTCATAACTGCATTTGCAGTGATTATTCCTCCTGTGTGTGTGTGTGTGTGTGTGTGTGTGTGTGTGTGTGTGTGTGTGTATTAGAAGCATTCATAACTGCATATGCAGTGATTATGCCTCGTGTGTGTGTGTGTGTGTGTGTAATTAGAAAGCATTCACAACTGCATTTGCAGTGATTATGCCTCCTCTGTGTGTGTGTGTGTGTGTGTGTGTGTGTGTGTGTGTGTGTGTGTGTTAAAAAGCATTCATAACTGCATTTGCAGTGATTATGCCTCCTGTGTGTGTGTGTGTGTGTGTGTGTGTGTGTGTGTGTGTGTGTGTGTGATTAGAATTAGTTCATAACTGCAGATTCAGTGATTATGCCTCGTGTGTGTGTGTGTGTGTGTGTGTGTGTGTGTGTGTGTGTGTGTGTATGTGTGTGTGTGTGTGTGTGTGTGCCTAATTATGTGAGTGAAGGTTTGTGTGGATGTGTCTTGGCATATCAATGTATCATATTGCATTATGTTGACTGAAATGTTAAGTGGTCATTTTGGGAGTGGTATCACCCTTTGAGGAGATATACTCCTGCAGTGAGCCTAACATGGACTGATATAGTTAGATGCAGGTAAGGCTTTCATATAGAATGAGAGTGAAAAGTATGAAAAACAGAAAAGTGGAAAAGGGATTGTAAAAAGAAATACTGTATGTGAGGGTTGTGTGGCCTGGATAAGAAACACTGAAATTCATTAGAGATGTTTGAGGAAAGTCTATTGGTAAAAGAATAAAAGTGTGCTTAGGTGGAATGGTCATGTGGAGAATATGGATGTAGTTAGGTGAGAAAAGGGTATGTGTGACAGTCAGAAAGTGAACGGATATGGTAAATAAGTTAGAAAGTAAGGTGTAGAAACTGATGAGGCATGGAAACTGACAAGGGATCAAGTTGGTTGGATGAATTATGTGCAAAGTGGCAAATAACAGCTTTAAAACTTCTTTTTTTTTTAATTTGATAAGCAACAGATTAACTATTTGGTAAGTGTATATAAAGCATAATGTAAAGTAATATACACCTTACAGTACTGTATATAAAACGGTCAGTCTTGCGGGGTAGAGCCAGGTTTCCAGGAGCTAATGTGTGAGTAATTTGTCTGGACCATTTCACTGACAATGCTATTGATAGCACTCTCTTTTGTACTTGCCCTTCCCCTGTCTCTGAATCCTGCCTCAGCCCATTCTGAAGTAGGAAAAAAATTCACGATGATGAAGTATGCATGTATATATTGTCTCAGCCACCTTTAATTTGCCTGATGTATGGGGGTAGCTCCAGTACACTGTTCAGACATTCAAGTTGAGGCTTATGGGTCTGAAGGGTAACATAGGTATGGCTGAGACAATATTTTCTGTCACTGAGGAAGAGATGTGCCCCAACTGAATGCTACACACAGGATTTTACATTTTTGATAAACTTTTTAAGTGCTGGGCAGTAAGTGTAAGTACAAATATGCTCTGTTGGTGTGGTGATGTATGGTTGATTGAAGTTTAATCCATCCATCCATCATCCAAACTTTTATTGCCCCATCAGGAGCATAGGGGTCTGGTGCTCCAATACTCAGTTTATACAAAAGGTGAAGGTGGTCAGTTGCTTTCCTCTAGGTGGCACTATGAGTGATAAAACCATCCCTCTGATGTAAACCTCTAATCACAGCACTTTAACCCACTAAACAACCATTAACCCTATACATGCTCAATTCTGAAGTGCAAAGGAACACTTCAAACCCAAGGTCCTAGATAGAGAAGACATTTACAAGGATATACAGCCATTAAAAAAAAAAAAATTACCTAAGTCACTTGTCAGTGGTTCAGTGTTGTTGGTGCTATAAGGCATCCAGTACCACTGTTAATTATTATCAATGAGTGAAGTAAGGCTTACACAGGCATGCATGAACTTATTAAAAAAAGAATCCATCCATCATCCAATCCTATGTCACCCAATGAGGAACGTAGGAACCCTCTTACTGGCTCCCTTCAACCTAAGTCTCTTCGCCGCACTGTTGCCTCTTTATCTCTTCTCTATCGCTACTTCCATGGTCACTGCTCCTCTGAACTGTCTGCTTGGATCCCTCCACCTCTACGACGGGCACGTAGCTCCCATCTAGCAACAAACTCTCATCCCTTTTCTGTCCAACTCTCTAATGCAAGAGTTAACTGTTACTCCCAGTCCTTCATTTATGCAACAAGTCAACTCTGGAACTGTATCTTCTGTATTTCCTACTTCCTATGATCTCCAGTGTTTCAAATGCACTGTGTCCAGGCATCTCGAAATGAATGGATCTTCAATTTGGCTCCCTTTTGTATTGTTTTTGTTTTTTTCTTGGAGGGAATGCTTTGTGGGCTCAGCCTTTGGCTCCTTCTTCCTTGCATTAAAAAAAAAAAAGTTGGTCCTTCATTTAAGATGAGCGTAACCAGCCTCACTCGTCCCTGACTGGCATTACGAGAGCAGTAAACCCCAACCACCCTTTGGATATAAACCTGCACCGGCTCAATCTGACTGGAGCACCTTAATTACCCATTAAACCACCGGGTGCCATAATTTGGTTAAATGGTTACCACCCAGTGTAGTAAATGGTTTCCTGGTGTACAGGAAACCATTTGGTTTGTCACTCAGTGTAGAGTTACCCATAGGCAGAAGGAAGAGGAAAGAATGAAGGAAAGACAGAAGAGGGAATGTAAGTCACCTGCAGGCAGAAGAAAGTGGAAAGAGTGAAGGAAAGGAAGACAGAAGAGGAAGGAAGGAAGAGAGGAAAGGGTAGACACCCAAAGCAGCACTACATCGTGTGAGTGGATGGTGAGTGCCCCCACCTACCACTAAAAAAAAAAAAAAAAAAAAAAAAAAAAAAAAAAAAGTACCAGCCACGCAGGCAAGAGTACTATAATGCATCACTGTTTCATCCTATTTCAAAAAAATTCATAAACCATTCGAACTTGATACGTTTCATACAATGATTGACTCTATCAGATATCAGATACATTGCTGCGAAGCTACAGTATGTGGTGAATGTTTTTTGGCGTATCAGATAAAGCCAGGATTCTGGGGGCTTGAATGGTGACTGAATGGAAGCGTGGCCCATTGGAGTGGGCAAATTTGGGCTGCCTGGACATTGCGTCTCCTCCCCCTGCCCTAGGGTGGGAAAGGAGGTATGGATGATGATGATGATATTCTGTTAATAACACTATATAAATCAGAGTCAACCTGCACTTGAATAAAAGTTTGGAATATGATTTTTGAAAGGAAGAAAAAAATATTGTTCATAGATAGATAGATTATTTTCTGGTTAGGAGGGCTGATAGGGGGTTAGTGAGGGATGTTAAAGTTATAGGAAGTGAGGAGTGTGTGCAGCAGCACAAATTATTGATTTGTGATATGGTGCTTAAAGAACGAGTGATGAAAAAGAGGACTTATGTACCCAGGAGGAAAGTATGGAAACTGAAAAACCAAGTAGTAAGGGATGCCTTCTATAGCGAGATGAGGAGAGTGGTGGCTGAACAAGGAGCCATAGACAGAGGCGTTAATGAACAGTACAGAGCCCTCAAGAACAATCTCTTGAGAGTTACTGATGTAACATGCGGTTGGACAAGAGGACCACCAAGACATAAAGTAACTTGGTGGTGGGATGAGGGTGTAGAAGCTGCAGTTAGGGAGAAAAGAAGGCTTTTCCGGGAATGGAAGAAGGGTGGTAGCAAGGAGGAATACTTGGCTGCCAAGCGTAGGGCTAGAAGAGAGGTATACAGGGCGAAGTCCGAGTCAAAGAGACTTTTACTTGATAACCTGAATCATGGGGAAAGGAAAAATATGATATTTAAGGTGGCAAATCAGATGAAGAGGGTTATTCGGGATATTATAGGTGAGCAGTGTGTGAAGAATGATGAAGGAAGGGTAGTAGTGAACAGTGAGGATATTAAAGATGCATGGAGAGACTATTATAGCCGGTTGTTGAATGATGAGTTTGACTGGGACAGGGAAGGTTTGGAGCCAGCAGATCCAGTGTTTGGCCCTTGGCCTTTGATTGATGCTGCTACTGTGAGTGAGGCAATAGGCAGGATGAAGATGGGGAAGGCAGCAGGTGTGTCTGGGTTGACTGCCTAAATGTTGAAGGCCTCAGGATATATAGGGGTGAGGCTAGTCACTGACCTGATAAATATGATTATTTATGAGTGTGTTGTCCCAGATGATTGGCTGAAGAGTGTAATTGTAAATGTGTATAAAGGGAAGGGTGATGCCCTGGAAAGATGAAATTCTATCTATCTATCTATAGCCCGAGGCCCTAATCCCGCAAAGGGTGGCCGCAGACAAAACGCCTCCAAGTCGCTCTGTCACCCACCATTTGACTACCCTCCCCCCAACTCACCCCCCCTCCCTCATATACCTCTCAACTCCATCCCTCCACCTCATCCTCGGTCTACCCCTCCCTCTCCCTCCCTCCACCTCACCTACATACACCCTCTTAGTCAGTCTTTCATTCTCCATTCTCTCCACATGTCCAAACCACCTCAGTGTATTTCTCCTAATCTTCTCAACCACATCCACATCCACCCCACAACGTTCCTTCACTTCTTCATCCGTCAACCTGTCCCTCCATGTCACTCCACATGCTCCTCTCAAGTAACTCCTTTCCACTGCTCTCATTCTTGACTTGTTCCCCTCTTGCAAGGTCCACGCCTCGCTTCCATACGTCAGGGTAGGGATCACAATACTATCATGCAGTGACTTCTTAACTTCCATACTCACCTCCCTATTTCTCATCACTGCTTTCAGTGTACCAACAACCTTCCTTCCCTGCTGTACCCTTTCACGCACTTCATCCCCCAAAGTTCCATCCTTACTCATCACACTACCCAAGTACTTGAATGAACTCACATTCTCCATATCCTCACCATCCAACCTCACTGTACACTCTGTGACTTCATTCCTCTCAAACACCATAACTTTACTTTTGTTTACATTAACTTTCAGCTTCCTCCTCCTACACACTGTCCCAAATTCATTCACCAAACCTTGCAACTCCCATTCATCTTCACTCAACAATACTGTCTCATCAGCAAACAGCAGCACCGGAATCTTCCAAATCTCACCCTCATTCATTAGGGCCACCCCCACATCCACTGCCCTACCTTGCACCTTCTTTACAACCCCATCCATGTATATATTAAACAGCCATGGAGACATCATACAACCCTGTTTCAGTCCCACATTGAGATCAAAGAACTCACTCAGCTCACCATCCACTCGCACCGTAGCCCTAGCTCCCTCGTACATACTCTTCACAGCACTCAACAATTTCCCTTCCACTCCATATATTCTTAATACCTTGCACATACCTTGCCTATCTATTCTGTCATAAGCTTTCTCCAAGTCCATGAAGGCAGCATACACTTTCCTTCCCTTCTCTAGATACTTCTCCACTAGACATCTTAGAACAAATATCTGATCCACACACCCTTTTCCCTTCCTAAATCCCCCTTGTTCTTCTCCAACTAGCTCCTCTGTCATATGCCTAACCCTATCAATGAGTATTCTACCATATAATTTACCAGTCACACTAAGAAGGCAAATACCCCTATGGTTACCACATACTTCTCTTTCCCCTTTTCCTTTGTATAAAGGAACAATTATACCTGATTTCCAGTCCTCTGGAACCCTTCCCTCTTCCCAAGCCAATCTACACAACTTCCATATCCACTCCACAACAATCTCACCCCCATACCTAAGCATTACACCACACACTCCATCAATTCCTGGGGCCTTTCCCAACTTAATCTTCTTCATCGCTTCCACTACTTCCGCCCTACTGATCTCTTCCTCCCTCCTCTCATCTCTTCTTCTCCCAGCCATTCCCCAACCACTTATACTCGCACTGCTCTCACTCTCTACATTCAACAAATCCTCAAAGTGCTCCTTCCATCTCCTCAATTTCTCTCTCTTCTCCACCAACAATCTATTATTCCTATCTTTCACTGCCCTACTATTTCCCCTTTCACACTGCCTTACTTTCTTTACCTCCTTCCAAAACAATTTCTTACTCTCCCTCCATTTCACACTCTGATTCCTCCCAAACTCTTCATCCACTTTCTTCTTACTCTCCTTCACCAGTCTCTTAACCTCCCTTCTCCTGCTCACATATACCTCTCTCTTCTCTCTCTCATCTTCTCTCCTTCCTCTACTCGCTAACCATTCACTATATGCCTTCTTCTTTTGTTCCACAGCTCGTTTCACCTCATCATTCCACCATGCTGTCCCTTGCATCTCCTCCTCACTCCACAAACCGCCTCACACGCTGCGCCTATCTCTTCCGTGCATATCTTACATACGTCTTCCACCCCTTCCATCTGCTCTAGCTCATACCTTCCCAATCTTTCTTCCACTATGCTCTTATACTCTGTCATTTTCTCACTATCTTGCAATTTCTCCACTCTTCTCACAGGGGATGTTTCCTCCTGTCTTCCCCTTCGTCTCCTCAACCAATTTCTTTGCATCTTTACCTTGGCCATCACTAAATGATGGTCCGAGACTCCGTTCCCCCACCCTCTCCACACTCTTGCATCCAACACTTGTCTCCTCATTCGCTCATCCACACACACGTAGTCTATCATTGCCTTTCGTTCAACAAGTTCATCATCCATCCTCCTCATTACTCTCCATGTATACCGGTGGATCATCTTATGACGAAAGTAGGTGTTGGCTATTGCCAACCCCTTACAAGCACAGATGTCCACCAAAGCACTACCATTCCCATCTACCTCACCTGGCACACCCCACTGACCAACCACTCCATTCACTCGTACATTCCCAACTTTGCCATTCATGTCTTCAATCAAAAGCAGGGAAGCTTTTAGATCAGATAATGAAGGTAATGGAGAGAGTTTTAGAAGGTATGATTAGAGAAAGGGTGAATATTGAGGAGATGCAGTTTGGGTTTATGCCAGGTAGGGGGACCACTGATGCCATATTCATTGTTCGACAGTTTCAGGAAAAATATATTGGTAAGAGAAGGGATCTGTATTATGTTTTTGTTGATTTGGAAAAGGCCTTTGACAGAGTCCCTAGAGAGGTGGTGAAGTGGGCAATGAGGAAGCTTGGCTTGGAGGAGTGGCTAGTTAGGGTGGTTATGGCTATGTATGTGGGTGCTGCACCCAGGTAAGAGTGAATGGAGATTTGAGTGATGAGTTTTCCATGCAAATTGGTGTGCATCAGGGATCAGTTTTGAGTCCCATGTTGTTTATCATGGTACTTGAAGCCCTCTCACGTGACTTTAGAAACGGACTCCCGTGGGAGATGTTGTATGCTGATGATTTGGTGTTGATTGCAGAGAACGAAAGGGAGGCGGAGGAAAGGTTTAGGAAGTGGTGAGATGGTATGGGGCACAAGGGCTTAAGGGTAAATGCAGATAAAACAAAAGTGATGATATCTAGGGTTGGTGGCGGTACTGTCAAAGATGAGGGAGAGTGGCCATGTGCAGTTTGCCACAAGAGTGTGGGAAGTAATTCTATCTTGTGCAGTGTTTGTGATAAGTGGGTGCACAAGAGATGTAGTGGTATCAGAGGTAGACTGCGAGATAATGCTGATTTTATGTGTACGGTGTGTCGGGGAGAGCAGGTGGATATTGTCAGGCATGAAAGGATTGAACTTGCTGGTGAATCTCTTGAGTGTGTGGAAGAGTTTTGTTATTTGGGAGACATGTTGTGTGCAGGAGGTGGGGCTGGAGCTAGCTCTGTGGCTAGGGTGAGAAGTGGTTGGAAGAAGTTCAGGGAGCTCTTGCCTCTTCTGACATTGAGAGGGCTCTCCCTACGTGCTAAGGGGTCTTTGTATGCAGCATGTGTTAGGAGTGTAATGCTGTATGGTAGTGAGACCTGGGCAGTAAAGGAGGAGGATATTCGCTGGCTCAGACGTACAGAAATGACAATGATTAGGTGGATGTGTAGTGCGTCCCTGCGTGCAAGGTCCGGAGGGGCTGGGTTTACGATGGAAGAGTTGAGAGGTAGGATGGGACTGGAGTGTATTGGTGTTGTGATAAGGAGAGGTAGATTGAGATGGTTTGGACATGTGGAGAGGATGGGGGATGATAATTGGGTGAGGAAGGTGAGAAGTGTTAATATTGGGGGTGGGGTTATCAGAGGTAGACCGAGAAAGACATGGGACGAGGTCATTAAGTGTGACCTCAGGGTTAAGGGACTGAACAGGGAGGCTGCAATGGATCGTGCAGCATGGAAAGCCGCCATTAGGTGACCAAGGCCGATGCATGCAAGCATGTTGGAACCTTTAAAAATGAAACGAAAATGAAACGGTTTACAGTATAGGAGAGAGAGAGAGAGAGGGGGGGGGGTGCAGGATGAACTGTATTGTGCAATACAGATTTTAAGTGGAAATTGAGGTGAAAGATGCATTACTTTAGGGCAGAGGAGCAATATGTGAACACTGAAGAATTCTCAGGTGAGAGATGGAAAGTCTAGAGGTGAAAAGATCTCTGCATGAATCTATGCTACTTCAAACATACTTGTCTGGGAGTGAAACCTGGGCAGTGAATGAATGAGAACTTTCTAGGCTTTAGTCTACAATGATAAGTTTTATTTAGTAAACCGCAGGCATGAAAAAGGTGGATGGGGTAAGTAAGACGAAAACTTTGTAGTGGATGTATGGTCTTTTGAAATTAAAATTTGACCTTGCTGAATGAGTATACAAAAATACACTACATTTAGATGGTATGAAAATTCTCAAAGAATGCAGAGACAGTGACAAAGCAAGTCAGTGAAATGATCTCACAGGTACTATTTGACAAGGAAATCACAAGTGAAGCAGAGGGAAGAAATCGAACAGTATATTGGAGAGAGGAGGGCAAAAGGTGTTAACTGAGCAAGTGAAAACAGCATGGAAAGATCTGGAGAGTTTTGTCAGGGCCATCCCCTGTCAGGCGGCATTCAGGTGGAAGCAAGGCATTCGAGATGATGATGATCAATTAGATGAAGTGATAAGCATACTTCAACAGTTCCGGATATTAAAATATTGACATGACACTCACAACCATCATCTGCATCCAGTAATGTATAACGTATATACAGAATACACAAAATATTTTGTAGTAGGTGGGGGTGCTCCCCATCCACTCACTCGATGTAGTGTTGCTGTAGGGTGTCTGCCCTTTCCTCTCTTCCATCCTTCTTTCCTTCCATCCTCTTCTGTTTTCCTTTACTTCATTCTTTCCTTGTCCTGCCTATGGGTAACTTTACACTCCCTCTTCTGTCTTTCTTTCCTCTTCCTTCTGCCTGTGGGTGACTCTACACTGAGTGACAAGCCAAATGGTTTCCTGTACACCAGGAAACCATTTACTACACTGGGTGGTAACCATATAACCAAATTTTGGCGCCTGGTGGTTTAGTGAGTAATTATTGCACTTCAATCGGATTGAGCCGGTGAAGGTTTATATCCAAGGGTTGGTTGGGGTTGATTGCTCATGTAATGCCACTCAGCGATGAGTGAGGCTGGTCACTCTCATCTTAAATGTCGGGACCAACTGCTTAGCCCCGGGCTCCTACGCTCCTCATGGGGCAATGTAGGATTGGATGATGGATGGATGGATAAAACACTAAAGCTACAAGTCAACATTCTAATCTACAGTAAATGTCAAAAACTTAGAATGAAAATGATAATACCATTATACTTCATATATCTGTATGTTACAAAACACTTGTATACAAAATCTGTAATGTACAATATAAATACAGTATTATGCTGTACACTATGTACAATAATTCAAAGGTTACAAATATCAAGGGCCGGTCATACACATACCAGATTCATCCATACCATTAGCATTTTACTGGACATTCTTGCACAAATTGAAAATTAATCTGGCACTATCACATAAACAAATTCTTTACTGGCACCACAACACAGGATGAGGTGGAGGGATGGAGTGGAGAGGTACAGTATATAAGAGAGGGGTGTGTGAGCTGGGAGCAGGACAGTGAAATGGAGGGGGCAGGGTGACATGGAGGCAATTTGTTTGTAGCCACCCCTTACGGGATGAAGGCATCTGGCAATAGATAGATAGACAGACAGACAACATTAATTATGTGTAGCCCAAACATATCTCAAGACAACTGTACTGTCACTTGAAACAAATACAGTAATATTTTAAATACAGTAAAACCTCGATATAACGGACTTCAATAGACTGGAATTCGCTTTTATCGGACTCGAGGAGCTAACGAACTAAATTCCTATATATCAGAAAAAGTCCAATAAAGCCAGAAGCAGTCCGAACTGCTCGACCACTTCAGCTATGTTCATCACAATAAGGTAAATAAAAGACATGTTTATCAGTCTACAGTACTGTACAGTATTATTATATATATTATACCATTTGATTAATGTAGTGAAGTTATAACACAGTACAGTACCACAATGGTAGTCAAAATGGTTTAAAAACCGTTCATACGATCCGGACTAATGTCTGATATATCAGGAAAAAGTCCGGATTAGCAGGGGGAAGCCCGGATGTCGCTTTTATCAGAATTTCACATTGTTCGGAATGGTTTTGGCCCCAGTTAGTCCGTTATAGTGAGGTCTTACTGTAGTGCTTTTTAACCTAATGCCTGACAGGGGCAGTAAACTTGGTTATAAATTCTTATGTACAATATCTTTCTCTACTTAGCCATTACACCACCAATCAATTAAATACTTCTCCAAGAATTTTCTTTGGTATAACACAGGTAACCAGAAAGGGAAAAAGCACAGAAGAGCTTTGACCATAGTGACATCTTCTACAAGTGCTTCTGTGAGAGCTTGCTGGACCACAGACACCTGAACAGATGAATGGAAATAGTTATCACCTTGACCAGATGTCAACGGAAGTGTTAGGAGATACACAAGCTGTTGAAAGTTGGATGGAAAAAGTGTATACAGATCACACTGTACTATGCTGAAAACTTTAGAAAAATAATCACTACTTGCAAATATAGAATTAAGCGAGTAGCTTCCTTGAACAACATTAAATAATAAACTTAAAACTGTGGAAAATATAATATTACTTTGCACTGATGCCGATACAATAGGGGAATGTGTCCAAAGATTTTCCTTGGGGGTTTGGGTTTCACAATTTTGCTCTAAACTAATGGTATGATATTCAGCTGTGGAATTCCTGGGTGATGTAAAGTAAGCGACTGTAAACTCTGAGGCAACCTGCCAGTCCATTTCATAAACAGCATCCGCATACAGTCTGAGAACTCGGATAGCCTCGTTTTCTAAGGCACTCGGCTGGTGGATGTAAAGGGAGACAATTATTTCCACTGGGAGGTGTTTCTTGTTCCTAAGTCCTTCTTCTAATTTCTCCCACACCCGGGTCTTTCTGAAATGAATATACAGTACAGTTTTCACTATCCACACTTAACTACTCAAAATCTGCTTCCATACACAGCACACTCAGTTCTCACTTGGAATTTAGAATGTGTATGGACAAATGATAGTCAAAGAAAGTGAAACAAGTTTAAGTGATGCATGCTTATGGTTCAAGAGTTGAAAAGTTAAAAGCACAAAAGGAAACTCATGTCTGGCTTCAAAGCAACTTTCTAATGAGTTAAGAGAAACTTCAAGTGAAGAACAGGTGTTCTTTCAACCATACGGGACGATGATGACAACTAGATTATAAGGTTAGTTCATGGAAAAGCTTAGGATGGAATAAATAGGATCTGAAGTAAATGGAGCCAGAGATACAGACACTATAATATGGTTACATGTGATACACAGTACAGTACTCCACACCAGCTGAAATACTGTACAACCAATTACATGTAATAATGAGCTCGGATGGGTGTGTGAATCTGCAGATATGTTGGCTGGCACAATGTATAATACAGATATATGTCTCTCTAAAAATAAACTTTTAAACCAGAGGATGCATATTTTATATTTTTTCCTAAAGTGTAAATTATTTTATTTGGTTTGGGAAAGACATTCTCAGCCTGAGGGGAATAAATCCTTCAGTATGAGAGGTATCTAAAACAGTCTGGTGGTAGTTATCATGACAGGAATAAAATATAATAAAACCTGTCACAAGACATGGAGGGTTACAATGATCTAACAGGCCTCAGAAACAACTGCATAATAATAATCAGAGCTGCTGTACTGTACCATACAAAAATTAGGCATCTTACTGAGGAAGGGTGCAGAGGAGTGCCACACACCCCTGGGCATCATGAGGCAATGAGAAGCATAGATTGGGCAAGATGTCCTCCAGAATATCAGTGTCACCGGAATAAGACTCAACCAAGACTTGCACCAGGATGTCTAGCAGGTGGGGCAGAGGGATGTGTGACAGCCATGACTCTGGGCGACACAACTCAAAGTCCTGCTAATCAGGGATAATGGATGAGTGTTGTAAGTCATTATGACACACTATTTGTTGAATTTAATCACTAAGCAAATGCTGGAATACAGCATTTGGACTGTTTTGATCATGAGAGGGTTAATGGTGAATGTACTGATACCCCAGGTTTTTATACTCATGCCTGCCTGAGTAAAATCGTCTGGCATTAGCTCGGATAAAATCTATGAAAAGGTGGGTGCGGGTTATGTTAAAAAGAAAAGAGCTGACTAGATAAGTAATATAAATCATGTCCTAAAGAACTGCATATCACCACTGCAACTGGCATAAAAAAAACTGTCTTAGCTAAAATCCAGTGCTGATCTTTGAATTCCAACCAGAAGTTATCGTTTATTAAAACTGCAGTAAAGTTAAAACAAACCTATAGCAAAGTAAATTATTTCTGCTAAATTTGAGGAACTAACAGATATCAAAATTACTATGTTCATTACTGAATTTAAGCTGTTCTAAGTACTTTCTCTGCGAAGATCATGTCGCAAATGATTTTTTACATAGCTACGGTACCTAGTCAATGAGATTGGTGGAGATTTCCCAACCCTTATCTCCATCTTTTATTGCAGCTACACTAAAATTAACTGATCTAACCTAACCTGACCTAGCCTAAACTAACACAACTCAACCCAATCTAATTTAATTTCATTTTAACGTAGATGTGATAATGGACAGAGTTGCAAGGACACCCCCACTCACTTTATACTGTACTACTGGTAAGTATAAACTAAAAAGTGTATTTATAACATATTTGTATAGAAGAAAAACTGCTTAAAACAGCAAAAAATTAAGTGACGAACATAATTTCAACCTCTGTTGGTTAGATGTAATTTCAAAATACTGTACCATTTTTTTTTTTTTTTTTAACAGTTTTACAGTACAACTCTATGAGGTATTTCCAAACAAATGGGATACCAAAGATGAACTACAACTACACTAAGATGAAAATTTTCCTGTTAAGAACTTTTCAACCAGTATTTTTATCAACACACTGTCAACATTGTGGGCTTGCCACAGTCAATATTTCCATTACAGATTTTCTTTTTCAGAGAATTTCCTCCTCATCACTTTGTTTTTATCCTGTGCAGAATGATTTGATGCTGAATGTTGTTGAACATACATTTTTTTATACGCTGTACAATCTCATCTGTCCCTGCAATATGCATGATGAAAGGGGGAAGGTGTTTTTAGTGAGGGATGGGTGCCATTTGTTGCTGTGCATGGCCGAATAATGCCATCTGAATACGTTGCTATCCCATTGGCTTAGGTTACATGAGGTTAGTTCTGTATCTAAAAATACATTTCCAACAACCTTCAACATCAAAACAATCAACTCACACAGGATAGAAAACATGTTAATGAAAAGAAAAAGAGAATACTGCCAAAACTGAGAAGCCAATAAAGTGAATATTGACCCTGGCTTCCACCATCATACTTCAGACTAAATAATGCAGAGCTCAGTACAGCAATGAAGAGGGAAAACAAAAAAGTTCCTTTCAAGGCTCATTCACTGAGATTAGACTTTTAACTCAAAAGGATAATTCCTTGTAAAATGGCCACTATTTGACTGTAAACGAGTGAAAGATAATAAGAACTGATGTAACCAGATATAAATAAAAAGGGGGAAATGGAAACAAGAAGGTAGCTACTCTCAAAGTTTGAACACCGGCCAATGATAAAACCCAGTCTGGCAAGGGGCATTAATGTACTAACCTGCTCGGCTAAGAACACAAAAGCACATAAGATCCGTTAAAAGTTACATATACCTGTAAAGCTAAATACCACAGCATGTCAAAATACTGCCAACACAACAATTACCATGATCCCGTCATCTCCCCGCCGATGCTGTTGCCTCCATTAACTCCAGGTTGTGCAAACGATTCTGTTTCCTTAAGTTTTGATTGGTCGAAATGTTTATTACTGAAAATGTATATTTATTTGTGGCATTTAAAGTACTCATAATGAGATGAACTGAAATGTTTACTGTTGTAAAAGTATGTAAAATACAGGTACACAACAAAGGAAGGTGGTTGATATTGCAACACACCTCCTTGAGTCTTTCTCTTTCAGTATATAGTCGTGATAAGCCTCCAAAGCAGGTAGATTACTAGACTGTGCAAATCTTGTCCCCCCTCCCCCAGCAAATAGAGATGTAGAGAAACGTAACTGATACAGTATTTGGGTGGTGGCCACATGACCAGATGATGTCTGGTGAGCATGTAAGGTCTTGGTCTTGGTGTTGATTGAAGGGCTGGACCCGACGTGTAGTCAGATGTAGCCCTAACGGTGGTTCAGGTGTAGCAGAACTCTTTAATCACAGGCGGCGAAGTTGCCCCGATCTGCGGAAGAAGACACAAACATGGCGTAGAACTGAGTGGCGTAGGTGCCGATCTAGGCCCACCCCACCAAGAAGGATGGGGAAGGTGAAGTCCAGGATACCAAGGGTTACAAGGCTCTCCCTCAGGGCGGTGCGGATGGAGTAGAAGCGTGGGCAATTTAGCAGAAAGTGGGCCACAGTTTCCTCTTGATTCACACACCACTGGCAGTAGGGGTCTGGGTGCAGTCGCAGCCGATTGTGATGCCAGTCCATGTCCAATACGCAGGCGGGTGATAGCGACGTCCAGGATCCGGGAGACAGAGCGTACCCAAGGTTGGTCCGATGAGTCGGAGCGATATAAACCCAGCGCTGTTGTGGGGAGGGAGGCGTGGAGATCAGCATTCCATGCCTGACTACACCTCGTGGCTAAGAGGCGACGGTGAGTAATGGCCGGCAAGGGGTAGGGCTCCACATCAGGAAAAGTCTAGGCCATCCGAGCTGCTGCATCCACCACATCATTGCCCCTGATGCCCACATGGGAGGGAATCCATTGCAGACGTACCTTCCAGCCTCCCTGCAGCAGCTGAGCAAGGTCATCCTGGATGTCATAAACCAGATGACGTATGGAGCAGGGTTTAGAAGAAGCGATGAGATGAAGGGCCGCTCTGCAGTCAGTGTAGATGACCACCGGCCGAGGAGAGGAATGAGACATCAAAAAACGCAGGGCCCTCAAGACTGCGAAGAGTTCAGCAGTGATTACATCATGGGCATCCCCTAAGCGCCATGTCTGGCAGATGGAGTAGTCCTCTACGAAGATGGCAGCTGCAGTTGCTGCAGGGCTGGAGGAGCGGGAGCCGTCGGTAAAGATAGCCATGAACCCTAGATAGGTGGAGCCAGCCATCTGCAGGAAAATGCGAGGGGCCAGGTGGCCATCCCGGGCTGAGCATGTAAGTGTTTGTAATCCGAGAGATGGCCTTCACGATGCCACCAGGGACTAGTAAGGCCAGCCAACCTCGTCTTAAAAAATAGGATCTAACTTTACCTTAGCTCCAAGCGATACGCTTCTGAAGGTGCAGATGAAGATTGGATGATGATTAAATAAATGAAAAAATAAAAAGCAACGGAAAATTACTTCTTTTTAACGAAATTTCATTTTTATAGCAAACAAAACCTTTCCCTCCCCCCACACAAAACCTTTCCACGCACACACACACATTTTATGTACGTATATATATATATATATATATATATATATATATATATATATATATATATATATATATATATATATATATATATATATTTTGATAATTGGAATATGCATTGTTAAATTCAAATTATAATTATAATTACATTCAAGGGAGCAGATAAGCAACAAAATTAAGGCCACTTTCCTGTCAGAACCAAGGATGAAAACCAAAACACATCAAAATTTGACATGGAATTCACCTTAATATATTATGTTCGGCAAATCATAACATACCTAACACTCAGGAACGGTATCCCTGTACAGTAGGTGACGGGAACTAGAATTTGACAAAGGTCGTCCTCGTGCTGAATGCTTTTAGACAAAACTCATCCATTCAGTCACTGAACCATTACAAGAACAGCAACAAATTCCCGTTACACTTCTCAGATCTTGCGACCAGTGCTGTCTCCACAAGAGAACGAAACAGGGGCAGATTTGGCATTTCCTGAAGGTTAATGTGCTCTAAGTTTTGGTTACAAAAGATGACCTCGTAGTCCTCCCCCCTCCCCCTTTTTTGAGCTAGGAGAGGTCAGTATATGATGTATATTACGTTTTTAAAATGTAGTGCATGTTATTTGTTTCTAGTATTGACATAGTTTGTCTCACTAAATTACAAGACGTTAAAAAAATGTAGGTTAATGCAGTATGGGAAATAATAATAATAATAATAATAAAATGCTGAAGGAAAGGTCTCAACCTCCAAGCCACTTAAAATACCACCTTAACTTGGCTGAGATTTTCGTTTTACAGCTCGTTTCACATACTTCTGTGATAGAAAAAGATTTAAGCTAACATCCTTTCCCTAAAACGTGTGTGTGTGTGTGTGTGTGTGTAATTCACCGGGTCGGTCAGGATCACGCGATGGTTTGTGATCATCGGCATTTTACCCTCCCGGAAGAGAGCTGAGAGCTCATATAGTCCGATCTAAGGGCAAAGCCTTGACCTTCACACACGCACACACCCATCCTCTTGCTCAAGGAGGACAGTGACCACCCGCTTTGTCAGTGAAACTTTTTCGCATCCCGAGCAAGGCGCGAACCCCCGTCTTAGCAGATGCTAGGCGAGAGCGTTACCACTGCACCAGCGAGCGGTGTGTGTGTGTGTGTGTGACTACCATCACCTTTTAGTGTTAATAATCTCTTGTTACAGCTCAGGATTCAAGATGGAGAGATGTCAAGTTTAAGCCAGGTAAAACCGAACAAAGTATATAACTCCCCACCCTACTATGACCATAGCAACTTGGAGGCCCCTTGTTACGATGTGACCAATACAAGGCCAGGATAGCAGCCAGGATTTTAGTATGGGTAGCCTGAATTCTTGAGATAGGCTACAGCTGCTTGGGAAGTATTATAAAGTGACTAGATTAATAAAAAATGTATATTGTGTTAAATAGCAAAGGAAACCACCCAGGAAAGAATCATTAATACCCTAATGAATAAGTAAAAATAGATATAAATGAATAAACGACTACATTCCCGTTCAGCTTGTTTTGTCTGAAACGGGTGAAGGGACTTTTCCCTCCCCCTCAGGCCTGTCCATCCCTAGCCCACACCCCCACACAAGGCACTTACAAATGGGGATACCTGTTACATTTAAGACACTGTGTTAGTAGTGGAGGTTACCAAAAGGAGGTCCAGTAAATATGGGGGGCTGTAGAAAGTCCATTATACTCACCGTTCCAGTCTTCTTGAGCGACCTAAGTAAATGACGAGGGAAAAAAAAAAATGATCGGATGGAGGGCCGTTTTCTAGGTAGCATGTGAAGTGCCGTAGTACTTCATCTTTAGCGATTTATTTTGCCTTTTAGTTTAACATTCTCATGATATTTACTCATATGTAGGCTAGTTCTAATCTCGACAAAGTTTGTATTAAAAGCATACAAAGGGATACTGATGCATAATATGCGAAATAAATTACCAAGGAAGAGATATCACGAAATTTTCAAAGCCACTAAGCATATGACCAGATTATATTGTTTACATGACCTCACTCTGCTTATGGACCTCGTCATATCCCATACAGGCTTAACAGGCTTGTACCCTTACGTCCGTATCCTCTTCCCACCTCACCCCATCGAGTTATCAGGGGGACTACTCAATAAGGCAGTATTTTCAGCTTAACTTGGGAGGCATAATAATGCATTTCCCGTCCCTCTTCACCGAACAGTACCTGGCTGTAAATTCGATTGCTGGGTGTCGTATTCCAGGGGAAGACTGTGACTCGGCAAAGTGTCATCGTTATTGATCCTCGTCCAGTAAACAGGATTAATATCTCCAGTCGGAGGCTTCCGTTTGTTCATTCTTGCTATCTCTTGACGATTTTATTCAGTTTTTTTCGAACTGGCAGGTTGGCTATAGCTTTCATTTACCCCTTCAGTACAAGTAGTCTTCCTGAACTAAATAAAATCGTCTGAGGTAAGTAGAATAAAAAATAATACAGGATTGAAAGGGGTAATATAAGCCTTTTTCAGCATCTCCACGGTTTATCCAGGGCTCTCACCACAAACAACTTTATTACTAATTTCCTAAAAATAACACAGAGGATAACAACAGAACTTCATTATATAAAAGCTCTTTAATTTACACCATCACAGCATCAAATAAGAAAATCGTAGTAACGTAGAATTTATAACATTTCATAACACCGATTTTCCCCTCGAATTTCAGAATGTTTCCTTTGTGTGTGTGTGTGTGTGTGTGTGTGTGTGTGTGTGTGTGTGTAGCGTCTAAGAATGTGTAATTTGTTTTTGTGAATTGGCACGTAAATCTATAATCAGTCTGGTAAAGAACATAGGCACGACGATATATTGGGTTTGTGTACAGTATAATATCGATAAATGATAATAGGTTAAAATGGACAAAGAAAGGATGCACCTATATATAAAACATGGGTCTGTGCGTAACGGGAAGAGTTATCACTACGCTGAGTTTGTGCATGGAGAGAGAGAGAGAGAGAGAGAGAGAGAGAGAGAGAGAGAGAGAGAGAGAGAGAGAGACCCCTAACATGAATCTGTGTTCGTAGTTAAAACAGTGTAACTGATGAACTGGAACTACACAAGTCAGTAAAAGAAATTAATATACAAGTATAGTATTGGGTTTGTGAATCACGGTAATTTTTTTTTTTTTTTTTTTTCCAGGTTTTTGATTTGCGGTGGAACATGAAGGGTTTCTAGTCATGTGTCGATGGCTGACTACCCGGTATTCAAGCAATCCAAAAGCATAAACATTCTATTAATAAAAAAAACTTGTCTAAAGCATATTTTAAAAATCTGTTTGTAGCTCAGTGAGGGTAGAAAAGTAGCAAGGGTATAAAGTTGAAAAACACACGCCTGCCTGCACGATCAAAGGAGATATACGGTCATGCAGGCAGTGAAATGTATCAATACCGGTACACTGTGCTGAGGGACGGAGGTTGGAGTCAATGGTAACTACACAAACAGGGAATACAGTAATACATGGTGGCTACATCGTCACTCTGCAGAGAGTTTGAATACACCTGCATAGATCGATAACGTGTCTACCGATCCTTCTGAGATGAATTCACGCACTGGGCAGAAATGGATCGCCTTTTCAGTGGCAGAAGTTGTGTTCCTCGATCCTAAAAAAAGGCATCTGCGAACCTGCTGCTACATTACATAGGCTACATACAAACTGCCTGTGTATGTAGCGATGTACATATAGTGTCAGTTCTCTCTTAAATTACTCACCCCTGTTCTGTTTCCCACGTACAAGATATGCTATGATGGAGAGCTCCAAAACGAGACTATCAGAGAATATGCTATCAGAGGAAGTTCCATTTTTCTCCCAGTAGGGTCGAGACACTACAGGAAAGATGAAGGATTTCTAGTCCACTCCTCCCATATATTTCGCCTGCCAATTACGACACGCAAGGAATACGTGGATAATATTTTGTTCTCTCTCTTTACAAGGAAATCATCTCAGTCTCTGTATACACTTTCTTAATAACTCAGTCGCTGTTAACTACTCCAGCCCGAGGATGTCTTTTTCATCTTAATTACTACCACATGACAAATGTAACTCTCTGTGGGGACACCTTTCACAGAGTTTACTGGAGATCGTTTCTTACCCTTTCATTGAACGACATGACCCTTGTGGTATTCAAAAGTGACTGAGAGTAGCAAGAAGGAAATAAAAAGACATCACGTTGTTAGAATTAATACACGTAGTGATCTCTGTAAAGTGACAAGTGTTTCCGCCTTGTGGTTGCCGCGGTAGATATATCACAGTCAAGGTCGATGAGTATTACGAAGTAAGCCTTGTATTGTGAGTCCTTTATATTGGCAGGACAGTCAGCTATAACACTGTCGTCCGTCTGCCTTACTATTGTCAGTCAGTGATCACATACCTGCACCACTCTCGGCACAAACTAATTATTGCTAATACCACTCTTCACACCACCCTATCTCTCAGCACAAACAAATACCACTTATCACACCATATTTAAAATATTGTGCTCCATATGCTATCTTACAATCAATAAGCGTCTGATCTACCTACACCACTCTGCTCAAACTAAAACCACCAATACCACTCTTCACACCACCATACTTCTCAGCACAAACTAACAACACTTTTCACACATGACGTTTACTACTGATCCATCTGAGCGTTCATCTAACTACATCACTCAGCGCAAACTACTACCACTCTTCACACCACAGCACAAACTAATATGACTAAAATCTAACACCACCCTACCAATCCCACAACAGTATCCCACTAAAATATCAAAAACACCAAATCACACAAAGATTTACGGCTTATGTTGCCGGGAAGTTTACTTATTGTCGTCTATTTTCCACTTTATGTCGCTGAGTTTACTTGGCTACACCACTTTCAACACAGATTAATACCACTAGTTACCCCACCTTACCACTTTTAATACAAGCTAATACCAGTTTTCACACCTGTCCACTGGGACTCCACTCTTACACCAAAATACTACAGCTAACACTACGTCATCACAGAATACAGAATTGGCAAGAATTATACTGGCAAGACCTACATCTGTTTTGGTGCATTTTCTTTCTTGCTGTCTCTGAGTTTCATTTGACCACACAACTCTCAGCACAATCTTATACCGTTAGTGCCATTCATCACATCACAGTACCACTCCCATTATACCATCACACCAAAACTACCATTGTGGATACTACCTCACCGTAACGTCATTGTAATTAGTCTACAAATAAATTCAGGTTGTAAGATATTTTGGCAGGACCATTTCTAACTGTGGTCCATCTATCATTAAACTGTCACTACTTGAGTTGCAGAGCTTATTATACCACTCTATGCACATACCAATCGCTATACCACCCTGCCACTCACGCCACACCATCATACCGAAACACTACCAATCGCTCGTAATGTCGACACCGTTTCATTACATCATACCAGTCACTGACACTGTACTCCCACGCCTGTCACCACTACACCAGTCCACACTAAACACTACCACATCAAATTTTCACCACGAATAACTACCACACACACCATACTATCATCACCATTCACTATAATCTCATATCACTGCAAGTCACTATACATGCACACCACACTTATCACACACCACCTCATATTCTCATCACATCACCTCCCTAAACTTTTCACTACAACCGCACCGTACTTATCAAACACACCATATCCCACACCAGTAACCATAACCACTTCACACACTATCATAACATCATCACCATAACATCTCATATCAACCTCTCACATTCTACCAAACAAGAACATAATACATCGACGTCTCCCCTACAGCAATCACTAACCCGTTGTATACCGTACTTGTTCCCAATATACAAAACTATTGTCTATGGGAGTTTGCCAACTTGACTGAATGAGCGAGTGGATTTTATATATATATATATATATATATATATATATATATATATATATATATATATATATATATATATATATATATGAGGGGTAATATCGTAAGAAAACGTCTATAGGAGTAATATTCACGTAAGCAATAACCCGGTAATACACTAGAGCTCATCCAAACCTCCCCAAATACTCGATTATATAAAAGGCTTATTGCTATTCACCTATAAAAATCTATCTTGCTATTGTCATACAGCCTAATCCCAGAGTTCATCCAGGAGGGCCGGGACGAAAAAAATATACAGTGTGACAGGCTACAAGTTTCTCTATCACAGCTCATCACCACCCAAGGCCGCCTCTTTCGTTTGTTTTTTCCTCTGTATATATGTACTGTATACTTTTCCACGTCTATCTCTGTCTTCCTCTCATATTTCCATCTACTCTCCTTCTACGTCGTTATTCTTTCATCTCATCCCTAGTCTTCCCCTCTTCATTCTCTTATTTCTGCTGCTACACACCCTCCGATATTATCCTTCTACTCCCACCCTTACCTCGGTCTCCCATTCATTTTGCCATCGAACTGCAGCCTCACTTAGTTATCGCTCCATCTCGGCCTTATCTTTTTCTCCCCACTCTCTTAGCCTAACTTTGCTTCTGTACATCCTCAGATTACCTTTCACCTTATGCGATCTTTCTCTCATAATTCTGCAATTTACTCAGATTTCATAACTCCTTTTGTTTCCTCTATCTCACTTCCAGTTTCTCATTTTTTCGTTTATGTTGTTAACCATTCATTCTTCACGCGTTCCACACACTAAAACCACCTCAACACATTCCTCTTATCTAACCTATCAAAGCACTAAGACAGGGTCGGCCAAAACTCAGAATCCAATTAAAATATTCTGAAATACTTCCTGACTATTGATCCACCCTGTATACTGTCTAGAACTTCGGGTGATTATATTGTCTAAAACTATCACAGTCTGGGATTAAGGAACTTCATCACATCTCCAGGTCATCATCAGGAACATCAGTCTCTCCTTCTGCGTCCTTATAGTCTTGTATCAATTGAGCCAAAGATTCCTGGGCATCACAGAACTCGCCCTCCTCCAGCCCTGCTCCAGTGTACCAGTGGACGAACGCGCGCTTCTCAAACATCGCTTTGAATTTGGCGCCAAGTTTGATCCAGGAGTCCTTGAGGGCGGTGGTGTTAGCGAAGGTGCAGACGGAGCGGGGTAAGGTAATCGGGTATTTGCCGTTTGGGACGCTGGGACGAGTGCTGCTAATACCGACCTTGAACTTCTTCGGACACCACTCAACGAACTGAATGCTTGATTTGTCCGTCACGGCGTTCAAGGCGGTTAACGCTTCACTGTGAGTGACGTCACCTCTGTATATCAAGCAACAGGGCATATACTTCCCATTTTCCTGTCCATACGTGGCCATTTGAGCAGAAGGATCGAAGCTATCCGTTGTCATGTCACACACTGATTGTTGATGGTAGCGTATAACATCTGGGGGAACCACTGGAGCGTAGGTCATGACGGGGAAGTGCAGGCGACGCGAGGGCACTAAATTGGTGCTGAAGTCTGCCATATCAACATTCAGTTTACCGGGGAACCTGAGGGAGGCCGTGGCGGAGGCAATGACCTGAGCCACGCGGGTGTTAAGGTCATGGTAGGTCGGGCGTTCAATTTCCAGCTTGTTGACGCAAAGGTTGAAGGTGGCCTCGTTGTCAAAGACGAAGGCGCAGTGGTCGTTGTCCATAGTTGCCGCTGCGTGGAGAACGGAGTTGTAGGGCTCCACCACGGCCGTCGACATGCGCGGTGAGGGAAACACACAGAACCTGAGGATGGTGACGCTCGGGTAGTCCTGCGCCAGCCTCTCCAGCAGCAATGTCATGAACCCGGAGCCAGTGCCACCGCCGAAGGAGTGAGTGAACACGAACCCCTGGAAATGTGAAGAAGTATCATCATCACCACCATCATCAACACCTTCATTAACATCATAATCAGTACCACTTCATCATTACCATAATCAACATATCCTCATCTTTCCTCTGCTATAAGTGGGATGAGTAGAAGCCGATAACACGAAAACGGAAAAACACAAAGTAGAAGAACTATCATCAGTTTGTTGAACGATACAGGCTACACCTCCATTCACATATAATTCCCATTATTTCAACGGGCTGGACAGGATTCGGAAACAGGACGACACTCTTAAAGTAAAGGCTATCAACAGTGTCAAGTGAAATGGGTCATGCATACATTCAAACGTCATTCAAGCATTCAACATTGTTAGGCAAATACACAACCAATATTAATCCATGAAAACTTATCCACCCAATCAAACTGAGTCATTGCTATTTTGTTTGTATTAAAGTTAAAAATATCCAGAAACAATTCAGTTTTCAGGTCGTATTCAGATCTACAGCCTATAGAAACTATGATTCTGATTTTTCTTATCTAAATATTTTTACGGCACAAACAATTGTTTTGATATTTTCACTACAGTCACTCTTGTATAAAACTGTTTTGTTGCACCGTTTCTCACTTTATAATTATCCACTGGGATACACAAGAAAGATTACTACCCCAGTATTTCCTGCGCCATGAAGAGGAGACAATGCAGGGATGGAAATTCCCATTCTTGTGTTAGCAAAGGGATGTGGTCACCACACAGACAAACACTTGTCCTGTACACACGCTCATCCATTTTCTGTCCACATGTGTACCGTACGGGGTCCCAGGCATACTCAGTCTTTCAGGGACACATAGTTTGGGCATTTTTTCTTTATTTCTAGATTAATAATTGTCAGCCTTACAGTTCCTATGGCGAGGAAATCAAAGATCTATGGTGTGCATTTTCCTATCCCAAGTGAGTAAGGGAAACAAGACTGAACTGAAGATGATACTGGTCACATTCGTATGAACACCAGCATTCTCCTATGTCGTTCCTGCATCTGCAGCTAACATAAATCTGGTATGTAAAAGTGGAAGACAAATAAATTAGTTCCTTAATAACAGTTTTGCCCTCAGCTAGTCCTAATATGAACCACTGCTGCTGACCTGCAGTGCAGAGCAAGCCTCAGCCTGGCGCCTGATGCTATCCATGGCCCCCTCCAGCGCCGACCTGCCCACCATGAACCTTCCGCGGGCGAAGTTAGACGCTGCATCTTCTTTGTATGTATACATGCAGTCCGGGTGGAACAAATCAGGAAAGTACCGCTTCATCCCGTCTTGGGTACGGTCACACAGCAACAGGAAGGTAAATATGGCAATAAAGATGAAGTACAAATAAAATTAAATTCGTACAATAGTTTCTGACAAATGCAGGACAAGAAAAAAATCAAAATGTGTTTCTCAGTCATACTGAGAAATGAAAGTGTCGCTAACCTTGAAGTGCCATTTGATATTACCGTGAAGGAGGTGAAAGACTGTGAGAGAGAGAGAGAGAGAGAGAGAGAGAGAGAGAGAGAGAGAGAGAGAGAGAGAGAGAGAGAGAGAGAGAGACAAACTTCCTTAATGGTCCAAGTACATTAATAGTCTAAGGCTACCATACTCTCTGAGCTGAATAAAATCGTCTGACAGGCGGAATGCGGTTCTACACGATACGCGACCAGTTAACCTTTTCACTACGATGATGAGCTCATTTTATTCGTGCTATCTCCAGACGATTTAATCTTACTTAACACAGATTCATCGTAGTTTAAAAATCAGAGACCTGCCCAGCGACAGTTATATTATATAATATGTATTTAGTTAACCTCTAGGTCCCTTGATGTATTATCCCATTATATTTTATGTATTTTTATCTTATTGTATTCATTATTACTTAAAAACTATTTTGGTCAGAATAAACTGCTATGGAAGAAGTGCTACGAAACATGGTTCTAAGGTGGCCGAGCTAATACCTACCGACAACAGAAGGTTCGAGGTCAGTGAGGACGGCCCGGGGTACCATCTTGCCCTTGGAGGTCTCCCAGAAACACGGATCCACGGCGCCCACATCGAAGGGTCTGCAGAGAGGGTAAAATAGCAGTTAGATAAGTAAAATAACGATAAAAACGGTAGATATAACGATGAAAACTGTAATGGTAACGGTAAAATGGTAGTATCTCTCACAAGTAGAGTTCTGCAGACACTGCACTGTTAGAGAATACTGAAGAGGGACGGCTTCACGTGGCGGCACTTATGTAACCAAGCAGTGGAACAGCCTGGTTATACAAATGTACCTCAGCTCCCTCCCTGGTGGGCGGCAGGAGAGAGGAAATTTTAGTCTGCAGTCCACTGGGTTTCATGATGACGAACCTGAGGCTACAAATACTACTGCTATACCGCTATGTCTGCAGGGAAGGGCAATACGACAGTTAAAGAGGTAACGGCAAAAACAGGAATGAAAAACGGTAACTAAAAATGGTAGCATCTTGCCCTTACAGTCCCAAAAGCAGAAGTCCATGGAGTCCACAGTACCAAGAAAACAGGGAAAGATGAAAAGGTATTGACAATAAGGGTAACGGAAATAACAGTAATAACGGTGACAGAAAATCCCACATTTCCCCCTCGGAGGTGTGGGAGTCCAAGGAAGTCAAAATAATGGTAGAGTTTTTAATACAGCTGAGGAAATGAGAGACAGGGACAAACGTTTGCCTAGTATTCCATTTCTTTAGTATCGTACCGTACTTTCCTCCGCTGGCTGATATTCCTAAGCTGAAAGAGGCAATGTATATCTCTCTGCCCTCTGAGTATTAGTGTATTATTATTTTGTTATTATTATTATTATTATTATTATTATTATTATTATTATTATTGAAGCTGTTATTATTATTATTACTATTATTATTGAAGCTGTTATTATTGTTGTTATTATTATTATTATTATTATTATTATTATTTTAATGACTTATTTTGGAAGAAAGTGACGGAAAAGCCTAATTGTGAAATAGATCCAGTGGAACAGTAAGTTAACTTATATCCCTGACTGAAGACCAGATCAAACAGAATCCGAAAAGTAAAAAATGACAGACTTTATTTTCTATACATCTGAACGGAGATGTTATACGCAAAACAAAACAAAAAAGTTCCCTCCAGTACAACAGTGTGAGTGATTAAATAGCAGAAATAATATACTCGTGTGTGTGTGTGTGTGTGTGTGTGTGTGTGCACGAGGGAATGACTTGTACCTGAGAAGGCTGACACAGCAACCATGCCATATACTATATGATGTATGATAATGAGCAGTATATTCCATGACGTGTGACCACGTACTGGCAGCACCTGTGTGGCTTCCAAGGATGTCAGTACCCTTCCTTCACTTTCTAAAATCACACAAGCGCGCGCGATCAGTAATATCTCCAGAAAACTGAACTACCGGTCATTAACTATAGAACACTGACTCACCCATCATTAGCTACACAAATACTGACCCACCCTTCACTGGATACGGAAAACTGTCTCACCAATCATTATTCCATATCCAGGGTTAGGAACATGGTCACAAAATTCGCTTTTTTGGGGGGAGGGGGGGGTGTTTTATCGGGTGTTTGGTAGAGGACAGCCACGGGCTTGGTTTATCGTTTAACCAGACTTAGCCTGTTTTATCGATCAACATTTTCTTTAAATTAGTGAAGGTGATTCAAGGGCTTTCCAGAGATACCAGACAAACTCAAAAATCGTTTTCAGGCCTTGAATATGCTGTTTTGGATTTGAAGGGTTTTCCATGGTTGTCGAGGACGGTGCGAACCATGTATCTGAACATCAGAACAATTGAAAATGGTAAACGAATGAGTCAAAATACAAGCCATCATCATCATCATGACCCTTTATACCCCCTCAGGATGGAAAGAGGCAGGATCCAGATACAAGGAGAGAGAAAGTACAAAAACGGAAAACTATATCCCCGTTCGCTGAAAATTGGGACTGCTATGATTATACTTATTGCAGGCATCTCAGTGACCTAGTCGGCAGCGCAGACACATAATTACGAGGTAAGATCTTGCGTGCACACTTAGAAGGATCTTAAACATTTACCAGAATGAGTGATTTACCATAACAACTAACCATCATCAGAAATAATTTTGGTTTTCGTATTGTCACTTTAAATTTCCTTCTAATTTGGCAATGAAGTGATGGGCAGCCGTATGACTGAGGAAAAAGGCCAAATAATCGTACACAGAACTTAAGAGTAAGAGAGTTAATAAATATGAAACTTTGATTCTGGGAAAATCGAGTTTGGAGACAATGGGTATTCTGTAAATGCCACTCCAAAGCCAGCTCATCCTACCCCAGCGTGCGGTGTTGTGGTGAGGCTTAACACTATCTTGGGTAAATGATGGAGTAGAGACTGCTAGCACCCTGCACCACAAGGAAGGAGAAGGAGGAGGAGAGATTTTTGTTTACCTGTGTTCTGTGCAGTTCAGTTTTTCATGCGTTCTCTCTCTCTCTCTCTCTCTCTCTCTCTCTCTCTCTCCCTTTTACGTCACACCTGATGGCTTGTAAATGAGGTACTGTATTCTAATCTCTCGCTGTCTATCTGCGTCCTCTCATAAGGATTTCGTACAGGTGACTTTGTCTCTCTCTCTCTCTTTAGATGTGTTTAATTCCACTAATAATTCATACCCTTGCCTTATCAGATTTCAAGCTGAAGTACCGCAATCGGCTAATGCATGGTTGTGTCTGAATCTCTCTCTCTCTCTCTCTCTCTCTCTCTCTCTCTCAGTATCCAACTTTCGATGCATCTGTCTGTATTTTGTAAAATTTAGTTTCGTATGTTATTCTGTCTACCTTTCTCTAACTGTATATTCACCTACCCCCTCTCTCTGTCTCTCTCCAGTCAGACCTTGAAGGCTTGCAAATGAGGTATTGTCATCGCCTGCCATGTGTCTCACGTCGTGTGTGTCTGTTTGTCACCAGCACCTTCAATTGGTCATCCCTGAATTAATATTTTCTCTGTATCTCCTTTCCTACCTGGTTATGTCTGTATGTCTATCTATATACCTATTTATCTATCTATCTATCTACCTACCTATCAATCTATCTACGTCTGCGAGATCAATGACTTGCAAAATCAATCATATACTCATCTATTGCGTCCTTCACTACAGTATAATGATGCCTTATTCATTTTTTTTAATTATTTCTCTCTGATCCAAGGCCTTTTAGAAGAATTCAATTCCCCATTTAGCTGCCATATGTCATTTTTTGAAAATTACCTCCTTCGACACTGCCTTTTGACAGTCTGGAAGTCGTAGGCAAGGAGAAAGATAGACTACTGTAAGAAAGACTGTTCCAGAGTTGAATATAGTCCATTCACCTTAACTTGGCGATTTTATTTCATTTGCCGGTGATTTCCCGTAGCTCAGTGACGGAATAAGACGGTACAATGGTTCTACATCTTTTCCAAAACACTTCTTCGCGACTGGCACCACACTCTACAGTATATTCCGTTTTTTTTTTTTTATTGAGGCGAAGATGCACTTGACAGGTTGATGATAATTGGCTGAATGCAGCATGTCCAAAAAATATTTACTAACCCAAATTTCCCTCTCAGATATTTGTTGTCAGTTAATAATGCTAGATTATGAAGTAATGTTGCGTTACAGCTTAACATTCAAGATAGAGAGATGCCAATTTAAGGCCGAATTAAATTGACTACAGCTGTATTCATGAAAAAGTGAGGTTCAGTAATTATCTTTTGCATTATGGAGTTGAGAAGGAAAGCGACGAGAGTGAGTGAAATGGCGTTTGTTGCGTGCCAGCCTTAAAGAATGGAACATGCAAAAAGCAATAAAACATTGTGGTGAAAACTGAGGGCGACCGGTCAACTTACACGATACAGAATTAGAAAGGAAAGGGATGAGACTGCATGGGCAGATGGGTGATGCGTGCCCTCTTTAAAGGGTGAAGCAAACAGGTATAAATTTCACACCAGTATCCAGTGACACAGCGATAGTGAGATTATGTAACACTGGCGAAAAGACAGCGTGAGTAAAGAGTAATAACAGTATTGGTGAGGTGAAAAGGTTCTGATTCCACCCTACTGAGAAGAGCTACTGTGTGGGCCATTATATAACGCCCCAGTTCCACTCCGTCGGTCGATTTATTGTGTGTCGGGGATGGCTCAGTCAGGATCATCAGTATCTATCCAGCATCACATTTATCATCATCTACACTCACTGCCACACCTGCGCCCACATCAGCAGATTGAGCCGTCCCCTCGACACATATAGTAAGGTACCACCAGGTTAGTTTCCATAGACAGTATATTTTCCCTCGATAAAGATCCGTACCTTTTTTTTTTTTTTTCAGTTCTCCAGTTTGACTAAAAAAAAAAAAAAAAAAAAAAAAAAAAAAAAAAAAGCTACGGATCCCTATTAAGTAACTAGAGAGACTTATTCCTATCTCACAACTAAGGCTCAACTAATTTCACTCAACCACGACTTAGTATTACTGAAGCGCTATTTCTGGACCACCTTGTATATGCAGACAACCGATATACATGTGAATCAAGCCCCCGAATAGTCATCAGCTGCGCAAGGTTAAAGAGCACACGACGTTTGCTGTACACCCCCCTCCCGAGAAGCTGATTTGGCAAAAAAAAAGTACGAATGCGTGTGAGGAAAACTTAAATATTACGGAGAAAAGATGGAATGAGGTGTGTTTCACTGAGAGTAAGGGGTCAGTCACGAGGAAAGCTGCTGTGAGAAAAGAGATGAAATTAAAAGAAATATTATTCGAATTATACAGTACTGTATACAACAAATAAACCAAGACAAAAACATGCCATCCACTCATCCAGCGAGTTTTGTAGCACCCGCTGTGGTGAACGTGGGGAGAACAGGATGCAGAAGTGAAGAGTAGAATTATTAACATACAAATCAATGGAGACGTACAGCGAAAAACGACGATAAATACAAAAAAAAAAAAAAAGGGGGAACATTGCCATACTAATCCAGCAGCTAATCTTCTGCAACGAGTATAGATATTGGTGTATTTAATAAGGAGGACGGTATGTGAAAGTCTGTCTCTCTGCCTCTTTGTTTATCTCTTTCAGGAGCCTGGTCTCAAACTTAATGCTGGATGGAAGTGATAAAAACACCTAAGAAACTCTCTAACACATTTTATCACCACTCCAAGCCATCCTACTGAACATATTATCCATCTGTTTATTTATTTCCAAGACGTCCAATGCCAGAGAACATCTAGGAAGGTATTAAATTAAAGAATCCCCAAATATTTTCCGGCTAAAATAACTTCCAAGCCTCTCAAGCACAACTTCCACCATTCCATCCAGCCATCCCGAGCCACCCTTCTTCATATACGTATCTAGCTGTAAATTCCCAAGACGCCCAATTCCAGAGTTCATCAAGAGTGGCAGGATAAAAACGTCTCCAATAAGCTCTATCTTTCCTTAACCCACATCTTCCCGCCACTCCATGCCACTCTCCACCAATTACTATCCATCCCTATCCATTTCCAGACGTCTCATCCTCAGTCTCTGTAAATGGAGACTTATCACCGCTTCAAGCCACCCTCCTCCATATACTTTTTATCCCTATCCATCTCCAGACGTCCGCTCCAGAGCCTCTCTATTACGGAACAAGCCGTAAACAATCCAAGTCACCTTACTTCATACACCCACGTCTCAGGGCCGCCACTCCCACCCGTCACTTTTATAGAGGGAGTGATTATGAGGTGATGGCGTCTGTAACTAATGATCTTGCCGGAAGTCACTAATTGGATCTCTCTCTCTCTCTCTCTCTCTCTCTCTCTCTCTCTCTCTCTCTCTCTCTCTCTCTCTCTCTCTCTCTCTCTCGTCATTACATTATCGAAACCTCGTATGTTTTCTCGCAAAAGTGAAAATTTAGTTTTTTTTTCTTTTTTTTTAAAGTTCAATGAGATGGCATTTTCCTTATTTTCACCTTTTTATTGTATTAGAGAGAGAGAGAGAGAGAGAGAGAGAGAGAGAGAGAGGTGAGTGAGTGAGTGAGCGGGACTCCTCTATTTTCTGGCGCCATACATCACCTCAAACCTAACGACCGTCCGGAATGCAAGACTAAACATTCCTAAAAAAAAAATCCAGTACACAAGACACAGCTGAGAAAACATGTCACATGGGGTAGCATTCATACACCTAATTGAGTATAAATTGTGTGTACGATTGTTTATACTGTATAATATATTCACTCAAACAGCTTCCAAACACTTCACGACCAAACAAGAATGAATATGTAAGTGCAGAATATGACGAAATGATTATTCCTTATAGTTATCAAATTTATGGAGACATTTTATTGCAGACACTGGAGAATATCCTTTAAAAAGTTGGAGGGAGGGGTTCCTGAATATGTCTAATATTTCCCAGTCATTCATCAAAACAGTGGCTTGGCATATCACAGTACGGATGATGGATATAAGCGCCTGTGTGTTGGGTGAGTGGCTTGCGAGGAGTTGTTGTTGTCCCTAGGCTCATCTGAACGCGAGCCCGAAAACTTCCAGCTTAAGTCTCCCTTTCACCTGAAGTCCACCATCTTCCTTTCTTAGGATAGGGATTAAGCTTAGGGACGTTTGTATAATGCCCGGTTATATCAGTGCCACCACGTGTAGGCGTCTTTGCGAGAGATATATGTTAGTGTGTGGTCATAATATCCTTTCACTTCATTTAAGTTTAAACGAAACACGGAGTGACAACTTGAAACTCAGTGACAAGAACACAGTGTACTTCTTTCCGCTCCTCCCGTTTTTTTCCCACCTTTGTCTTCTTTTTGAGTCCTTGCTTTTACTTTTGCTCCTCATCGTCTTCTTCCCATCATTTTCCTTATCTTGCTTTCTTCTTCTTCGCATCATTATCATCATATTCCATGTTGTTCTTCTAATCTTCCTCCTCGTCATATTCCCCCTTCTTCCTCTCCTTCTCTTTTTGTTCTCGTTTTACACACACACACACACACACACACACACACACACACACACACATCACCTGCTTCTCAATGCCTCCTGCCTACTTCCCCTTCTTTTTCTAATCTTATTCCCTTACCTATGTTAAAGCTTCTTCTTCCCTCTTTCTTCCTCTATTTTAGTTTTTCTTCTCTTTTTTCAAGTTTCTTTGCCCTCTTCCGTTCCAGTATTGCAAGCATATAAATTGCCATAAGAGTGATCCTTCTGTTCAGTCACCGTCAATGCATCATCAGGAATGTGTATTGCATGACACTGCTCAACATGTCTCTCTCTCAAGGCCAAAGGGAGTCATATGAGAGAATAAAATAAGAAAAAATGAAAAGTGTAAACAGCTTATAAGAAACAATATAATACGAAAAATAATATAACACAATATAATACGGAAAATAATATAACAGATAAAATTACGGATAATAATAATAACATCAAAGTAAAATATGACTGAAGTATTGATAAGGAATCATGAATATGAAGAAAGGTGAATATATATTTAAAATGACCAAAATAATAGCAAAGTATAAAGATTTTAATAACACACACACACACACACACACACACACACACACACACACACACACACACACACATTTTTTTTAACACCGTGCATTACCAACCTCATCATTTTTATTGCCATGGATTACGGTGCAGGTCTACTTGCCTCTAAATATATGTGTTTAGAAAATGTATTATGAAGTATATCAGATGGGTATGGATTTACGAATGCTGCGGGTATACTTCCCTCAAAATTATGCATCTGTGAAAGGTATGATGTGTTATATTATGCTCTTACTGGTCTAGGAGAAGTGCGGGTATATTTTCCTTCTAAAATAAACAGCCGGAGTAAGTATGATGTGGTATATTTCGCTGTTATATGTCTAAAAGTACAGGAACACTTTTCTGCAAACATATACTGTACACCCAGAATAAGTGTTATCTGGTATTTCTATTATATATTTCAGGCTGGTGTGGGTGTACGAGAAGTTTTCCTCCAAAATATATGCGTCTTGAGTCAATATTATGGTATATTTTGGTGTATTATAGAACAAGAAAAAATTTAGGTGGAACTATGGGCCTAGAAAAAGTATAATTTTTAGGCAAGGAAGAAGGAACCAATGAGTAGCCTGCAAAGTGTTCCCTCCAAGAAAAAAAAAAATAGAGAGAGCCAAATGCAAGATCCGTTCATTTTGAGATGCCTGGACAACTGCGTTTAAAACACTGGAGGTCGTGGGCACTAGGAAATACAGAGGAAGACAGTTGCAGAGTACTTCAGTGTATTATGGACAGAAAAAAGTATTAGGTGGTACTTCAGGACATAATGAAGCTGTGAGAAGTGGTGGAAGTGTATTTCAGGTAATTATTGACATTAAAATAATATTATGTGGTATGTCGAGATAAAATGTAGCTATGAGAAGCTGTTTGTGTGGCCTTCGACGTGATCACCAGGGCATCTACTTACAAACCCTCCTAAACTTAAGTGGTGTATAATTTTGCTTGGTATATGTGGCTTTGTATTCACTCATACAGTACCAAACTCTTCACAGTCAAGGAGTGAATATTAGTGATAAAAGACGAGAAACAAAACGACCAGTGATAATACGCGTGATTCAGTGTTCTAGATATAATACTCGTGATTTAGTGTTACAGTGACTTAAATATCGTAAAGAATGGTTGCGCTCCTTTAATACGTGGCTGTGTTAGCGTGATGCGCAGTGGTGTTAGCAGCGAAAGGGCACTCCACGACCCGCCATATCGGAAATCACTCACTCTTCCCGCCCGCCACACCCAGCCGTTCCTCACCACACACTTGACACTCGCTGTAGTCCTGTCACTTTTACTTGGGCCAAATTTTCGGTCTTTTCCAGCTGATGTCCCGTACTCAATGTCAGAATAAGTAAATACCACGGCTGCGCATACTTTCCATACCACTTCTTCGTGATTAGCACCATCTTCTAGTGTAAATTTCTCGTTCTAACTCAGAATTCAAGAAAAGATGGCAATTTTACGTCCAGTTAATGTGAACGGAGTATACTGCATCTCGACCGTTACTGATTCTTAATGAAATGTGAAAGTTTGTATAATCACACCAGTGTCTCTTATGTCGGGAAAGTACAGACGCTCTGAGTTTATCATACTGAAATACTGTAGCTGAAAATTCGGGGTATACTAGGATTTGGTCTTGAGTGTATGCAGGGATCAAAAGTGTGAGTAAAAAACATTACAAGTAGTACAGAGTAATGGTGGTAGTGGTGGTGATAATGATGTTAATGATTATGATAAATAATAATATATAATAATAATAATAATAATAATAATAATAATAACCAGAAAGCACTCAGGGAGCCATTCCTCCGCCAATGCCATTGCAGGATCCGGATCCGGATCCAGATCCGCCCCAGAATTTAATCAATTCTTTCTGGGCCCATGGCCACAAAATTTCACTGAAATTCATTAAGAACTTTTGGAGATATCGCTTGGACAAACAAACAAACACAGGTGAATACATAACCTCCTCTAACTTCGTTGGCAATGGTAATAATAATGATGATGATGATGATGATGATAATAATAATAATAACAATAATAATAATAATAATGTCTTTCGTTTTTCACAAGCGCCAGTTATTTCAAAATCAATTAAACTAGCGTTCGAAACAGGCAAACACATTTATAATAGCACGAATTGTGACATTATCCATTTACATTACAATCTTCATCCGCAGAACTGACAACATAAACCCAAAACAAAAATAACCACACAAACGACAGTCTCAAGAAACACCATCCGGGGTCTGTATTCTCGTTGGTTATGGAACCTCCCTAACACCACTTCCTTAGCGATTTATTTCTGGATATGGGTGGTTGATATAATATCCTTTTGTACCTTATTTATAGAGAGTATGTCGATATGTGATGGATTTACGTAACACAGGAGACTGTAAGGTGTAATAAATACATTAACTCGCTTAGGAAAAGTGTTAAGGAGCTTCCTCAACCAACAAGAACACTGGCCCAGGACTTGTGCCTACGCTACTTGAAACCTCAGTCGATACAGGTGGTAGGCGACGGGATGTGTGCGGTGTGTGGGTGGCGTCTTGGAACGGATGATTGATAGAGAATGTCGCCTGAGTTTTTTTTTTTTTTTTTTTTTTTTTTCTCGAGTGGAGGAGCAGTATTCTCGACGGTTAAGGATGCTCCCTAACACTTTTCCTGAGCTATTATTTTACTTATTATACCTCTGTCTTCTTCGTCACATAAATCCTCCTAATATCGCCATACCCTGCATAAAGACCGTTCAAGAGGATATCAATCGTCCGTATTAAACACCCTCTAACCTCGTCACATAATGGAAGATCAAGACCTGGCCTAGTCATCAACAACAGACGATGAGGCAACACGGCACGGCAAAATGCCTCTCCCGTCTTTATCCTCAGTGGCTTCTTAGTTACATCTATAATCAGTCGGTTCTCATCTGAAGGAACTGGGCCACTCCCGCATCCTGAGTAGTCGTGGTTGCTTGAAATTCGATTAATATTAACTCTGAGGCACGAATGAGTCTCTTTAGTTACTAGTCAAATCGACCCTCCTATTTGACTATACCAGGACATCACCTGAACTATAATAGGTTAGCGATCTTTGTTAAGTGAAAACAAAATGAAATACAAATGCGCTATAGTTCTCTGTCTTCCTCTTCGTCTTGTGCCAGCATTCTCCTTCACCTTCCTTCGCTGTCTCGACTCGGGTAGCCCATGACTAATATTTCTTTACTGCAATTTCGATTAGACCACAAGTGACTGTGAAGTGGCCGTTGTACGTACTTAATGTCTCCCTGAACGATGCCTCTCACTCAGACATAAATCAAGAAGGGTACAGATATATATGGGCTATAGATAGACAGACAGATAGATAGACTGAGAGAGAGAGAGAGAGAGAGAGAGAGAGAGAGAGAGAGAGAGGTTAATCGGATTGTGCAAGAAGAGTAAAGGGCCTTATCTACTGTGTACTGCAAAAACTTTATTACTTTCAGAAACGATTAATATATATTCTCCCTCTCTCTCTCTCTCTCCATCTTCTTAGTCACCCAGCTTGCACAAACTCCCTCATATTTTCTACTTCACCCCCCCCCCCGCCACTCTATCCCTCGACCTCATTCTCGGTTTACCTCCTCTTCTTCCAACCACCTGAAACTCAAACACCCTCCCTTGTGCTCCCCACCTTTTCCCTTCACTGCATTCTAGGTCTCGCTCTCCTTCGTCTTTTAGCCACCCTACTTATGCACCTTCCATCATACTCCCCCAGCTTTCCTTTCACTTCGTTCTAGGTTTCCCCCTCCCTCTTCTTTGAGCTACCTTATTTTCACACATCATATAGTCTGTGTCCGTACACACACACACACACATGCACAGAGAGAGAGAGAGAGAGAGAGAGAGAGAGAGAGAGAGAGCGAGCGAGAGAGTTAGACAGACAGATAATCATTGCTTTCGGCCGAACCACCTCGAAGTATTTTTTTAATGCATTCAACATCAGCCTAATGAGTTATATATCGTTATGATGAAAAACTTCATGCACTCTTATACTACTTTTATTTCTTATGTTTTCCTCGCATGACAGACCTGCATTATTTCAGTGGCGTGTGCATACCAGGTGTTAATAGAACTGGCCACTCCTTTCACACGTGTATGAGCTCCGTGACTAGCCTACAAGAATATCCACACTTAGGAAGAATGTGGGTCACTTCAGCCGCACTGTTCCCATTTCATCCACAATGCACCTGTCCTATGAAATATGCTACAGTTTTCCTCTGTCCTCTGATTCTCATTCTCTCTGGCCATCTTCTTGGGCGATTCATTAAGCTTCGACATCCTGTATTCTCGGGCATATTATTTACATCCTTCTAACATCGACATAGATTGCATAAGTAACGCACCACATGCAGAAATAAGCCGGTAAAGGATAGGTGTTAAGGCAGACTCCTGACGTATGAGAATAAGGGGTTTTCACGTGGCCAGAATACGGTGCTCCTGTGATAACTTACAGGCGAAGTCTGCAGTTTGGATAAGATTATGTACTAGCAAGATCGAATGCGGATAAAAACACACGTCGCCGAGAGCTGTTGTTTTTATGAAGAGAGCGGGATTTAGAGCATGGAAGATTGGGTAAGTGCCAAGGTGCCTCTGCCATGTGTGTGTGTGTGTGTGTGTGTGTGTGTGTGTGTGTGTGTGTGTGTGTGTGTGTGTGTGTGTGTGTGTGTGTGTGTGTGTGTGTGTGTGTGTGTGTGAATTAAAGCTATCATGCATCTATAATTAAGCCTCTCACTCTAGTCCAACTAACTCCATACGGTTTTATTAGGCTGAGAGTGAACCACAGCAGCCTGAGTTCTAATACTGTGACCATTAACCCTCTCACAGTCTGGGTAAGTCTAATACTGTATTTTGCTCAGCTAACGTCTGGTCATTTTATTTAGCTGGGTGAACCTGAGAGTAGTAACACTTTATTAAAACGATATATACAAAAAGACACAGGAATAGAGGAGAGGGGACGAGGCCTGGAGGTACGGCCGTCAGTCACCGTAACAGAATCGTTGTCATTTTCAAATTAACTGTGCTAATTATGTGGGGATTTATTAATGAAAACACACAAAACAAACAAACAAACACCCAGTGAAAACCTGTGGTGGAGTTATAAGTTTCCATAATAATTTCTCCTATGTTTCATACTTCGTCATAACCCTAACGTTCATACTAATTTACCTTTCATTAACTAACAGACGAGGACTGAGTCAGAGGAATCCTCTTTTATTCTGGCTAACATGTACGTATTTTATTTACCTTAGGAGACACCTTTAGGGATGAAAGGGCTAGCAACAATCTCCATCATCCCCCTCTGTTTAAGGACGTCTTTAGGGTTTCATTCTGGCTAACAAAAGGCGACCTTATCATGATTAGATCCCGCGGGTTGAAAGGCTGACCAACACAAAGGTATTTTATCTTACAATCAACAAACTCAAACCTACTAGGAAATGTGTGTCGGAAATGCTTAATGCCTTTTTAAATGTACACCTAGGGCCGTAAGTTCGCTGAATATTTTACCTTTCGTACTCCTCACCCTCCTCTAATGAATGCTATTCCTGAGCTGAGAGATGCTTGGCAATTGATACGTTTCTCTGCCTACACATAATTCTCTTCGATATGATGCATAACGGTGGAAAGTGACAGACATGTTGTTAGTATAAATAAAACGCAGAGAACTACCAGAAGTTCTGTCCCTGATTGTACACATATCCCAGAAAGAATCAATGTTACAAAAAATAATAAAATTAAACACTGAGTACTCACGAGTCGTCAAGTTTGGCTCCGTCCGCGGCTTGTATCCCGTGTTCGAGGCAGAGCAGCTCCCACAGCGCCCCTGCTATCTGTACCCCAGCCTGACCCACCGCCACCCCCACCACCTCACGGTTACCCCCGCCACTCTGCACGGGAGAAAGATAATTGTATAGGAAAGTTAGAGTGCAGTACGAAAAATAATAAATAATGGCTTGGGGGGCAAGGTACATTGTAGGGACTAAACTTAAAAAATAGTATTGAAAAGAAAATTACTTACACTATAACTTGATATTTCTTGTTCGTGTATTTTGAGAGAGAGAGAGAGAGAGAGAGAGAGAGAGAGAGAGAGAGAGAGAGAGAGAGAGAGAGATTCACTAATTGACGATTCTGCAACAAGACTGAATACATGATGAGGGGTCTTCAACGAGAGAGAGAGAGAGAGAGAGAGAGAGAGAGAGAGAGAGAGAGAGAGAGAGAGAGAGAGAGAGAGAGAGAGCAAATTCATCTGATCATGTCGCAACAAATTATACTCATAAATGATCACAAGA
>NC_137010.1:4091100-4103600 GCF_032717465.1 Coenobita brevimanus
TTTTTCAGGCTTTTCAGTCAGGCTTGGGGCTGGTTCTCACATTTTTTTTTTTTTTTTTAATTCGTGCAAGGCGTATTGCCCTCGAGGGTCTGCAGGGTTAAAATATTACCATTAGTATTACGGCCGATCGTTGGAAAGGCAAGTTCTGTATATCTATGCAACTGCGGTAGGAATGAAGCTCCTTGGTTACTTGTCATTCTCTCCTCCTTCCCTTCTCCATCCAGTTTCTTTTTCCCATTTTACCTGCTGTCTCACGTACCACTCTAACCACAGCTGCCATGTGAGAGAGGGAGGGAGGTAGAGGAGAGGGAGGGAGGAAAAGAGGGAAGAGGAAGGCAGGAGGGAGAGAGGGAGGGGGTACAGAGGGAAGAGGAAGGCGCGAGGGAAAGGGAGAGGGGGAGATGAGAGAGGGAGAGAGGGAAAGATAAAACGGGGGAAAGGGAAGGAACAGGTCTGGTCTACACGGCAGATTCAATCGGAGAGAGAGAGAGAGAGAGAGAGAGAGAGAGAGAGAGAGAGAGAGAGAGAGAGAGAGAACGGGGAACAGGTGAAAACAAAGGACAGGAAGACCGATAACATGACCGGAATAACGGAAACGCAAAACTGGAATATACGACTATCTATCTATCTACAGTACCTATCTATCTATCTATCTAGAGAGAATCAAACGAAGGAAAATAAAGCATGGCGATGTGGAAAAGCGAAACGAGACAGAGAGAGAGAGAGAGAGAGAGAGAGAGAGAGAGATGTCCCAGGTAACAGAATCTCCCAGGTAATGCTAAAATCTCCCTTGCTTACGTAAACATTGCAGGCGCGCAACACATCAGACACTTAGCTTCATTGATTTTCTCAGCTGCAGTGACATTTAGCTGAAATTATAGCTTTCCCACTTAAGGATACGCTTGATTTTTCCAGTTTTCATTATTCTAGCCCTTTATTCAAATTAATGTTCGTTTATTTCATGGACAAAGCAATGTTTATGCCTTTTACGGAGACGTTGGATTTTTTGAGGTTCCAACATTATTCTTTGAACAGTTTGTGCTTACCTAAGTTACGCTGACATTTAGCTGAGGAGAAAGATTGTAGCGAACACGTATATGCAGCTTTCACTCTTCATATATACAATTATTCAGATAATTTATTTTACATCTGTGTACCGTACTAGTCTTTAGGTCGGCGGTATGTTTATGTACTTTATGAAGACTCCCCGATTTCTCTTGGCGCGATCCCATACTGCTCATTTAATTTATTACCAACAAGTTTGTGAGTAATCGACAAAAACATCTGTTCAATTTGCTTTTATTACCAGGCATCTGTGTCATCCAGGAGGCGAATAATCATGAGTTATCGAAAGGTTATTCATGGGAACATACATACGTCAAGAATATATGAATTTGGCGGGAATTTTGCAAGAGCAGGTGATCAAGTGCCATTACTTTCGTCATCCCCACCTGCCACCCTCTGACCTGGTACTGAGAGAGAGAGAGAGAGAGAGAGAGAGAGAGAGTCTGTACAAATGGAAATCGATACATATGAATGTAGGGAGAGAGAGAGAGAGAGAGAGAGAGAGAGAGAGAGAGAGAGAGAGAGAGAGAGAAACAAATTAGACAGTACCGGTGCGTCTGGTGTGAGAGAGGGGGAGGAGGGGTGGAGATCAAGGGTTATACTCAAAAGCTGCCCCAACAACCTTATGAGAGTTTCCCCAACGTGACCATCTGCTCATAACACTCACAAAAACCCAGTAATAATCCCTCACAAACTCACGACTACAAAGGGTACGTAAGAAGAAATGAAATGTGCATCCTTCCTTCTAGAGTCAACGGTTATTTTCTCTCTTCCACTCAACAGATGTGCTTCATAATAAACGTGTACTAATCTGTTCGGTCACCACCAGAAAAACAAAATGGCGAGGTAAAAAGATCGAAATGTAAATGTTAAGAGGGAAAATCAGAATGCTTAACATGCATCTATCAGACAGATAATCCTAAAAAGTTCCTTGATATCTAACAACTACTAATATATTTAAGTACTATATTTAAATCAACTAATAACGTCTCTGCACATAACTGTAATTTAATTCTACGCCAAAAGACTATAATCTACAGTTTGCTACAACTAATGGATTGATTTCATGCAGCACAAAGAAATTCAAAAATACCGTGGTTGTCGACGATCCGGAGTCTGAGAAGCCATTGATGTAGCCATGATTTATTCCACCATGGCCATTATTCAACCCATTGCTACTTTTATTGGGCAGCGGCGGCGAATAACACACGGTTTGTCTGTTTCCATTTTGAATCGGCTGGAAGATACCGCTCACGTTGCTAAGGACCGTTTCAACTCGATTTTCCCCCGGTTTCCTCCTCAGACGGCTCGCCCAGACTCTCACGCTTCCTAGGTCCACCGCAGATTCGCCATAGACTCTGAAGAGGCGTTCATAGATCTCTCCGGGCTTGTTTCCCTCCGCAGTAAGGAATTCTGTCACCACCCACTGTCTTGTGCGCACATCCACCTCGGCGGCCATGATAGGCACTACTGCGCTGCCACCTGTTGGCACAAGAGATAAACCTTGAACAGAGTGGCGGGAAGGTCAGTTGTGTTATTAGTGTTCTACCATACTACTACTACTACTACCATAACACCTGCTACTACTAATACCACAGCACCTAGTACTACTACTGCTACTGCTGCTGCTGCTATCGTCACCACCGCCACTACTAAGTTATTCATAATTCTACTCCTACTGTTACTAAAATAAAAATAGCTGTGATCCATCCATCCATTAATCCATTATCATCATCATCATCATCATAATAGGAAGATCAATATAATAATAATACAGTAATAATAATGATAATAATAATAATAATATTGATCAATATACAGTACTACTACTACTACTACTACTACTAGTAATAATAATAGTAATAATAGGAAGATCAATATAATAATCATAATAATCATAATAATAATATTGGTCAATATAATAATAATAATAATAATAATATCATTATTATTATTATTATTATTATTACCGGTATTATTATTATTATTATTATTATTATTATTATTATAATCAGCAATAACAATGGCAACAACAATAATCATTATCATCATCACCATCATCATCATCATCATCTATAGTCTACAGCCTGCATGCAGTTGACGTCTTCAAGTGATTATGCTTACAGTATCATTGTTAACCTTTATATACTCTAGCCTTTATATAACCTTTATATGTTAGCCTTTATATACTCTACCACGACATATCCTACATACCAGTCCACCATCTCTTCCCACTTTTGACTTACTGAACCCATAAATTTGCTACGATCTTACCACGTGTGAGCGAACAGGTCTATAATGAGAAGCGTTTGCTCTTGTACGTGATGTGTATGTAAATAGACTCCAGGAAAACGGCGCCATCTTGAATCTGTTTATTCCAAGGGTTTCTCGAGTAAATCTGAATGTTATAAAGGCAGTCACGAATATTTTGGCCATGCTGGGTCCTTCTGAGACTTAAATTAGTTACCAAGGGTTATATATTCTTGTACATGGCGCCAATTTTGAATGGATCATCACAAGTAAATATGAATACTGTGGTGGGAGGCTCCCATATTGGCCAAACTGGCATAATTTGCTTAACATATATCAACTGTTTGTGAATGGCGTGGACTTGCAATGAAAATTTTCGCGGGTAAATTCAAATGTTTCAACAGCAGTCGCGCATACTTTATCCCTACCACATTCTTAAACTTGTTACCAGAAATTGGATGATGCGAATGATGAGTAAGAACGCTCGTGAAGAAAGAAATGATGAAGTTAAAGGCAGCAATGTCCCCGTCGCTTACACCACAAAGTTTCAGGTTGTCGGTAAGGTGATATTGGAGGACAGTGCTTGTCAAACTGGTTACCCGATTTTTTTAACATAATTTCTTTCTCGGTTTCCTGTTACTCTCTCTCTCTCTCTCTCTCTCTCTCTCTCTCTCTCTCTCTCCTTTGTTTCTCTTCACACTTTCTCCTTTCTCCCTTTCTTCTCTCGCTTTCTCTTCTTCCTCAATCGAGACTTTCTTCTTTTCACTCTCTCCTTCTCTTCCCTCCTCTCCCTTTCCTCCTACCTCCACCATTCTTTCATCTCTCCTTCTTTCCATCCTTCCCTCTTATTTTTTCTTTCTTTTCTCGTACTTTATTTCCTTTACTAATTCCTTCCTTCTCTCCCTCTTCCTCCTCTCCACCCATTTTTTTCTTTCCTCCTCTCTCCCCCACCTTATTTTTTTCCTCCACTCCTTCCGTCTTGTTTTCCTTCTTTCCATCCCTTCTTCCATCTATCCATGCATCACGTCTAGTTATAAAAAAAAAAAAAAGTTATTCCAGAGGGTGGCCCAATGAAACGGTGTGCTCTCATTCCAGTTTTTACCCCTCCTTCCCTATCCTCCGAAAGGAGAATGGTGGACCGTAGGAGATGAACAACTTTAGGCCTGCAGTCCACTGGGTTCACCTTAGTGTGACGAGGCCTTTAGTGGGAGTTGTCGCATCAGGGTAGGTGTTATCCTCTCTCTCTCTCTCTCTCTCTCTCTCTCTCATTAAACACATACTAGGGCTGCATCATAAGGTACTATATAGCATGGCGATATTAGGTACTACAGAACCCGTGTCCCTAACCCTGACCTTACACCTGCAAATTAACCTGTATTCTTGACCTCGGCACTAATTAACCTATACGCTGATCAGTATAAGATCAAATTATTTCTAGCTTTTCCTTACTCTTGCCCTGACTCCCTATCACTTCTTCCCTACTGGTAAAATTTTCGATGTCATGCAGCCCCTCCAGGTCGATGACGCATTTCCTCGTTTCATGTTTGAAACCAACATTTAATTTTATTCAGCTTAGGAGCGACATCTACAGTGTGTTTGTTCTAACCTGACAAATAGCCCAAATCCTATTCAGTTCAGTTGACGGCTAGATTTGATTTGATTGGTAACCAGGGAGACTCACTCCCACCTCACACCTAAGGCTCAGAGAATTTTACGACTCTATATTCACGTCGAGGAAGTGAAGTTCCGTGCGATAGAAAAAAAAAAAAGTAGTGATGGAGTAAATGAAGGCTATATCTAACTCCCACAAGTCGAGGTCTCTCCAAAACGGACAAAAATCGTCTGTTGTCAGTAACAATACACGGCGGACTTAAGGGGCTCATTTTCATGTATATCATTATTATTAACGCAAAATATATCAGTATCAACCCATTCATGGTACGGCCGATTTTATGCAAGTGTCTCTTACTGAAGGGGGTTAGGAAAGCTGTATGTAACTCCTTTCAGTTTAAAAAGTCGATCCTAAGTTAAATAAAATCATTAAGAATATAATGAATATAATGTAGAAAATTATCTTTCCGTGCTGAGTTCAGAGGATTAATATCGAGTGTCTGTCTGGACGAACCTGTGTGGTAACTCGGGGCTGTTTGTTTGTCTGTCTGTCTTTTAATCTGATATCAAGATTTTACATATACAGTATATATGTATGTGTGTATATATATATATATATATATATATATATATATATATATATATATATATATATATATATATTACAGAAAACTATTGGATGGAACTGCATCGAATTTAGAATAATGTCGGGGCCATAAGAAGAACAAATAATTAAATTTTGGGCGGGAAGGGTCAAAGGTAAGGTCAAGGTTATGAAAAAAAAAATAAGAAGGCCGGACAATGCCACTCTGGCGGGGTTAAGCGCTTTCTGAGTGCTCTTGTTATTGTGGGTTACGTAGTCTTTTCGTTATCAAGAGACCGCATAAATAACGTACAAAAGATGAACGCGGCCTATGAAAAAAACTCTAATAACCCTATTATTTCTGTACCTAGCACAATGATAATCCCATCTACGTATTAAAGACAATCCATGTCGATATTGCAACGGCCAAAATAACATGCAGGGGAATAATAAGATGAAGTAAGCAAAATAAATCGCTAAGGATTAGGTATATGAAACCCTCCTAAGATGCAGGACACCTCTTCCTGACCGATTTATTTTTGGATATCGGTGGTTAGTGTCGTTTTCTACGTTGTTTCTGTAGAGTATGGTGATATCAGAATGATTTACGAGAACAGAAGAGGACGGCAAGGTGTAAGAAGGAAAATGAGTCGCTTAGGAAGAGGTGTTAGGGAGCTTCGTTAACCGAAGAGAATACGAGTCTGGATATTATTTTGGACGGCATTGTACAGTTTGCATCACCTCTTTCATTGCGATTTATCTTGCATATTACACCTGAAAATTTTCCTCTGTGGCCTTGATGTCTTTTTAAATATGGACACAACTTGCACCAATGGCGAACAAGAGGACAGAGAGGTGTAATATGCGGAATAAATCGCTAAGGAAAAAGTGCTACGGAGCTTCCTATGCCACTTGGAATACAACCCTATGATCTTTTATTCTCGTCAGCTTAGGAGGTTTCGTGATACCTCCTCTTCAGCGATTTATTTTGAGTATTACAACTTATTATTCTCCTATGTCGCTTATTTGTCTTTTATATCGACTGAATGAATAAACCTAAGTCTGTTTTAGTAGACTTAGGAATAAACAGCAAATAAAAATAAGTTACGTACCAGATACATAAATAAACTATAGTGCATTTACTCTAACCTGATACAGATCCCTAAGCCCTTACAGCTTGGTGGCTGGCCTTGTATATGTAGTCGGTTGGAGGGTCGATTTATCTAGTAACCAAGGAGACTTAGTGCTGCCTCAGTATGCCTTTGGACCTATATCACTCAACCACGACTTGGTATTTAAGTTAAGGGAAAAGTCATGTTCTGCCAAGTGAAAGCAAATTAACTACAGTAAGTTTCGAGGTGCTAGTGAGCCTTCTTAGTATATTATTATTTTCATATTATTTATACAGATAGACGGCCAGACAAGCAGAGACAGAAAGATAGATAGATAGACAGATTGATAGCTAAATTTATGGCTCCAAAAGTTACTAAGAGACATGCCCTTTAGTCAGAGATGAGTCAGAAGCAAGTCTTTTGAAAATAGTAAGAATAACCTATAAAATTAAATAAATACAAATCCCACCACCACACAAAGCACCCTTGATGTAGTGGTCAGCTGTTCTTTATTCATTTGCATTGCTTTATTAGGATGTATGTGGCGTCTTTACTATCTTCCACTTGTTTTTATATTTTTTCTCCTTTGATTCATGTCCTGAAAGAGATCACAGTACCTCGTCTGGAATTTCTCACCATATCCTACACATGGAAAATAGGAAGCGGGGATTAGAATGGTGATGATGATGATGGTGATGATGATGATGATAACCCCCATATTTGTGTGCATTATCTATACGTGAAAAATGGGAAGCTGAGTTTAGAATGATAATTGTGATGATGATAATGATGATGATGATGAGAGCCCCCAGAATAGTGTGCATTATCTGTATACTGAGAAGCGACGATGCTAAGAGTACCCAGCCAGCAACATGTGCTAAGTAAACATGCCCAGACACAACGACGACACATGCTTAGGCGCCTTTGACTAACTGATTTAAATGAACTACTCGCTAACTGTTGCCGTTTTCGTCTTCTTTTTGTATAATCATTTCACTCCATATTCTTTGATAATAAAAACAAAAACAATATACTCTCACGGTGTGGCTTATTTTCCTGATGATTACTTTCCTGGTGTGATTATTTTCTTAATGTTTACTTTCCTGGTGTACTTTCAAGCGTGACCTATTTTCTTTCATGGTGTACTGACTCATCCATGGCGTCAGCTGCTGTGGGATGCTCTCGTCGCGGCTTGGGGTTGATTTCTTTTCATTCCAGTGGCCTTGATCTTTGACCCATGAACATTGTATTCGAACTTAACCAAAACAAAGTCAAAGCTTTTAAAATTGAGCCCGAACACACAGACAAGCGCGATCAAAAACATTACCTACCCACTACGTCAACAGTAATAGCGAGTTAGAGTCATGTCAGTGTGCGCTGTTGGTAGTTTTTCTGTTCGTGTTCCCTCTTCCTGTTTCTCGATCTTACCGAAACAGTTAAGATCTCTGCCGTCGTGAAATGTCAAAGAATCATCAACCCCTTCACCACGAGGGCATCACTCCAGAATAAAATACAAAGTACATATTCGTGCTGACGGTTTTATTGTTTATTAGTTAGTGTTTGTTACTAAATAAAAGAAAAGGATATAATACTGCGATTTCTGTAACGAATTCCTCGCTTAAGAGAATAAGGGAAGAATATAAGAGAGTACCCATAACTTCTCAATGTTCTTGTCCTTTACTCAACGCCATCAGTACAAAGGTGACGGCAACAGGCTTCTGCTTCACGTCATAACTGTTATACATGCCAGGGATAAGAAATAAAATCCCTGCTGCAACCTCGATTTGTTTTATCACGAAGACGAGGAAATGAAGCTACATAATCTTCCCATGTTTTCTTCTTTTCTTCTCCAAAAAGAAATATTTACGGGGAGAAACATATCGGAAGTATTTTTTTGTGTGTTTAAATCTCAGCGCGACTCTTCATTCCTTGGACTGGAGAACGCATTTTAAAGTGTACGAGTATTGTTGTCATCCGTGATTTTCTTCAGCTTAGGAGAAATTTGTCGAATCGGAGCTATATATTAGATACAGCCAAGCCTTGATTAACCTCTTCACTGTGAGCCGTCCCTCTGAAGTTATGATTAATTATTTGGTGGCGGCAAGGGGGATAAAAAGTAAAAAGGGGCGAAGGTTATTACAATATTTCTTTCAATTATCGATCAGTTAATATTAATCTATATTAGCAAGAATCGGTCCGTCTGGTCTATGATTCACCAAAGACCTGACTGCGTCTGACCTGACCTAATGTACCGTAACCTAATTAGATTTAACATGACAGTCTAACATATTCTATCTTTCTAATTGACCTAACCTATCCTAACAACTTATTTTAGCGTAGCCTAGCCTAACTTATAATCTCAACTGCCCTAACTTTGTCTAATCTTCCCTAAACTAACCTATCCTAACGTAAAGCAGCCTGAGCTAATCTAACTTAACAACCTAATCTACCTTTATTTACTTGAACGTCAGCTAATCAATCCCATGTTAACCTAGCTCAAGGTAATTTATGTTAACGGTGCTATTACTGCTGTGTTGCAAGAATGACCATGGAAAAGCTGTGTTTATACCCGGCAGTACACACACATACACACACACACACACACACACACACACACACACACACACACACACACACACACACACACACACACACACACACACACACACACACACACACACACACACACACACACACACACACACACACACACGTTACGGATATTGTGCGTGACTAGAATGACAAAGAACTAACGTAAATAAAATATACGACCACATTTACACTCACGCACGCGCATAGGCACATATACTCGTTCATACACGCACGGACACATGCGCATAACACATACATTTGTGAATCTGAGTGTGACATAACCAAAGGAATCACACACACACACACACACACACACACACACACACACACACACACAAGGACATTAGGGAAACAATGTAAGTGTGACCAACATAACCAAGGACTTTTCCAAATCACACACACACACACACACACACACACACACACACACACACACACACACACACACACACACACACACACACACACACACACACAGGGATATTAGGGAAACAATGTAAGTGTGACCAACATAACCAAGGACTTTTCCAAATCACACACACACACACACACACACACACACACACACACACACACTAGTACAACGCTTACCTTAGTTTATCCATACACTGTGGTAGTTGTGGTAGGGGGAGTACTGGTGGTAAGAATGGTTTTGACAGTAATGGTAATATGTAGAGCAGTAGTAGTAGTAGTAGTGGTAGTAGGAGCAGAATCAGTAGTGTTGACAATGCAATGGTAGTGATGCAGTGATGATAGTGACCTAAGTTATAGAGATAGTTGTGATGATAGCAATAGTAGACACATACAGTATGACAGTGGTATCAGCGGTAACAGTGGTGATAGTAGTAGTGGTGGTGGTAGTTGTAGTGTAGTGTAATAGCAGCAGTAGTAGTAATAATGGTAATAGTGATAGTAAATAGTAATAGTAAATAGTGTGTGTGTTAGTACTGGATGGCGCACGAGAGTAACTGAGAACTAGACGATGGTTGAGGCAGAACTGGACCTGCTGGCTTAATAACACACACCCTTACCCTCCCCAACCTACCCCATCCTACCCCTCCCACCCACATAGTCCCCCAGTCCCTCCCTCTCACCCTCACTTCCTCTCACCCACACTTTCCTTCCCTCCCTCCCTCCCCTACCCGCTCTCTCGTCTCCCCCTCTCCTATCTACTCTCCTTCTCCCTCTCGCTTAAATATTCCTTCCCTCTCTCTCTCCCTCAGCTCACTCATGCATGCTCTCCCCCCTTCCCTCCCTCCCTCACTTCCTTTCCTACTGTCATCCCTCTCCCTCTCCCTCCCACCCTCCCTCAACCTCCCTCGCACATTATTCCCTCCCTCACTTCCTTTCAATGTTTCTGTCCTTCCCTCCACCTACTTATGCACACTCTTACTCCTTCCCTTCCTCCCTCCCTCCCTCTCCAGCCTTCCCTCCCTCATTTCCTCCCTCCCTCACTCACTCCCTCTCCATCCTTCCCTCCCTCCCTCCCTCCCTCCCTCCCCATCCTTCCCTCCCTCCCTCCCTCACTCACTCCCTCTATGACTTCCTTTCAGTCTTCCTTCCACATACTCCTCCCTCCCACCGACATACACCCACTAACTCATTCCCACCCAAATACTCCCTCTGTCTCCCTCCCACCCACAAATTTCCTCCCTTTTTCCCTCCCTCCCACATTCTCTTTCCCTCTCTCCCTCCCACTCCCACCCATATATTCCTTCCTTCAGTCCATCTCCTTTCCACCCACATACTCTTTTCCTCCCTCCCACCCTCCCATCCTTCACTTCCTCCCACCCTCTCATAATCTCCCTCCTGTCATGCACATCCTCCCTTCCCCCTCACTCACACTCCAGCTCCCCCTCTCCATCCCTGACAGTCCAACTCCCCTCCCCCTCCCACTCCCTCACTCCTTCACACTCCTACTCCACCTCCCCCTCCAACTTCCTCACACTCCAACTCCCCCTCCCCCTCCCACTCCTTCACACTCCTACTCCCCCTCCCCCTCCCACTTCCTCACACTCCAACTCCCGCTCCCCCTCCTACTCCCCATTCCTTCTCACTCACTCCTTCCCTTCCTCATACCCTCACCTCTTCCCTCTCCTTCCAGCCAGTGGTCTCCTGTCAGATAAGACGAGAGTTCGGTCCCAGGGAACAGTTTGGTGATTTTGAATTTAGTTAAAAGATTTCCTGATCCCCCACAAAACCTACCGACATGTCATTTTACTATCCCCGCTAATACCATCACACCAGGCTTGAGTGAGACAGCCCTAGCATGTATTCAATATGGACGGTGGGTATTGGTGTCGAAGTGGTGTCATGTGAAGGTGTGTGGCACGTAGGAGGAATGCTGGGCCTCAGGGAACAGGCTATCAACTCTCCACACTCCCATCATGCACTCATCCCTCCCTCCATCCCTACCATTTTCCCTCTCTCTTATTTCATTCCTCCATCCACTTTTCCGTATCCTCCCTACCTCGCTTTCTCTTGTATTCTCTCCTTCCCTCTCTGCTTCCCCCACACCTACACATTTCCTCACTCCCACACACTCCCATCCTCCTTCCCTTCCACCCAACCACACCGCATCTTCATCTCTCTCAAATTTCCCCCCTCCTACCTACTTTACATTCACCCTCTTTTTCTCCCTCCCTCCCTCCCACCAATCTCTCTCTCATACCCTCCCTCCCACCTACTTTTACATACTCCTTCCCTCCTTCCCTCCCTCGCACCCACTTTTACTTACCCCCTCCCTCCTTTCCTCTCTCCACCGATGCCCTCCCACTCTCCCACCCACTTTCACCTTCACACTCACCCTCCCTCCCACCCTCTTCCAAGTACTCTTACCTTTCCTCCCGCTTTCACTTACTCTCCCACCTTCCCTCCCCCCTCCCTCCCTCCCCCTCTCTCTCTCTCTCTAAAATATATATATAAATATATATATATATATATATATATATATATATATATATATATATATATAATATTCTTCTTATCTCCTGGCGATTTTTGTTTTTAGCTATGAAACTAATTTCCGACGTGGAGGCGTTAGACATTTTCATTAGACCCTTCAGTACGAGAGATTTTTCCTGTGCTGAATAAAATCGTCTACTATAGTCGGTTTGTCTTAATCTGGCGAAATTAGGCCCATCCCCTACCTTAACTGCTGTGCTGTGGTTACATGAAATGCGATGAGCTTTTGTGACGAAGCAGGAGTGAGTTTCTTTGCTTACTAGCCAGATCGAACCTCTGACCATCACACCAGCTGCAGGAGGTCAGAGATCTTTGTCAGGTTA
>NC_137010.1:4108600-4308600 GCF_032717465.1 Coenobita brevimanus
CAGCACAGGAATATTAATGAGAATATTAACGAGAAACACGTATGAACAGAGAAACATTCCAAGCCTCTCAGAACAGGAATATAAACGAGAATCATTTATAGGGAGACAATACACCAAGCCTCTCTCACATAGGAATATAAAAAAGGAACACATATGGGCAGAGTAACACACAAAGCCTCGCTCAGCCTGGGAAAATTAACCAACAGGGGAAAGAAAGAAATGAAGGGGGTGAAATACAAGTAAAATATCAAGGCCTCCTCAGTTTAGGATTATTAGCCACAAGAACGAAACGAGACGAATTGGTGGAATTTTATGCGAATTTTTGTTGCCGACTGTACACGTCAGCTCAAGGCCTCTGTGACCATGACAGTGCTAAGGACGTCCCATTTATTATTACCGTACCCACCCGGTTTGCACACACACACACACACACACACACACACACACACACACACACACACACACACACACACTTGACGGGGGTGCCGACCATCCACTTGATGTAGTGCTGCCTTCATTTGACCCTACATTCAGTGATAAGCCAAATGGTTTAGTGTAACCCAGAAAACAGTTTACACGCTGGGCGGTAATCAAAACCAAATGATATATGGTGGTTTAGTGGGGTAAGGCGCTTCAACCGGATGGGGCCCGCAAAGGTTTACACCCCAGGAGTGGTTGCCGTTTATTGCTCACATAATGCCCCTCAAAGGAAAGTGAGACTGGTTACCCTCGCCTTAGGTGTCAAACTAAATAGCCTATCCCTGGGCGGTACACTCCTGATGAGACAGTAAGGCTGCATTTACACCAAACGAGTGGCGTCAAGACGATTCATGACTCGTCCTGAATCACCACTCTAGTTAACAGTAACGTCAAGGTATTTTCACAAGAACCGTTTACACCAGGAGAGCCGAGTAAAATCAAGTCACGCTCAGTGTGACTTGATTTGACTCGAAACTACTTCACCATCATCTCGAATCCTCGTATTCAACTCCATATGCTTTCTGAAGAGATTTGCACACATACAGCAACACGAAGGCTAAGATTCATTCATATCAACCATACGAAGGGTCAATAAGGCAGACAATCGATCTTTGCTTAATTCCTACCTTCCCCTAGAACGTGACCCACTGTAGTCGCATTATATCCAGGGATGGGATACACAAACGCTCTTGCAATCAATTCCCTGTCGTAACTCTGGTGTTGATTTGCAGGAAAGACAAGGAAGCTGTCGAATCTTCCTCTGTCTCCTGTTCCAGCCTCGTAGATTTGTTGCGAAACGAAAATTACTGTTTTCAGCAGAGCGATCAGGGAAAGAAATACAAAATCATCCCTTGTCTAGATACTCTTGTAAAAACATATCTAAGTTATGATAGGGAACCGATCGTAAATTTGCTTGAGAATCCCACCCCAGGTTCGCAGTTATCCTGCTAACTTACGCGAACGAGGACAAGGGGGAAATACATAAATCCAAGATGAGGAAGGCTTAGATTTACGCCTAGCTTTGCCCAGCATTTGTACCAAAGTCATTATAATAGACAGTTACGCTTTACTGCCTCAAACTTCCACTTGAATGCAGCCTACAACAGTCGATTTTACATCCAGGTCTTTAACTGTGTCGATGAGTGAACAGTGCTTTGGAGAAATCAGAATCCATCAGTCTTCATATTTTCCTATTTTTCACTTGTGAAAGAAAGTAGAGGGAAAATATAGAAGAGGTAGGACAAAGGAAGGAGAAATACAACCAAATAACTTCACGTACTCCACCAGATTAATGACTGCCGACCAACGGGTGACAACTCTTCTCAAAGGCAGGTCCGGCGCGGGGCCAAACCTGGAGGTAATGGCGGCCGGATAAGCACCACCCACCTAACCAATTTATCTCTCGTGACGGCCTAGATCAGTCACCAGTGAGCGATGCGGGGAAGTGGAGGAGTAACCAACTGGAATCGGAGACTACCCTTACCGTCATAAGCGCTTAGTTAACTAAGATGAATATGCCGAAAAGAAAAGGTACTTGAAAACTCGATCATTCAAATTTCCGTATTATCCCAATGATGAGGACAGCTGATATCCATTCTAACTCTTGTACACGAAAATAATTTTCGTCATTCAGCTGGTAGTCCAGATGGAGCATTATAAGAGTGACCTGGTGTGGAGATCAAGGTAATAGGTCAATGCTGGTTAGTTACAAAGGATGGATAAGAGGCAATGTAGGTAGGAGGGGGAGGTCGGAAGGAAAATAAGGAAAAGTTACATAAACAAATCAAGCCGGCCCATAGAGTCCTGCTGGAGGTATTCTGTTGCTAGTGGATAACTGGTCACATCCTCTTAGGCTTGCTTCACAAGAACGGATTTTTTCCCCGCGGAAAGTTGCCGCGCGGACGCGCTTATGTTCCGCGCGTATAGATTAAAAATAACAACAGTAATAATAATAATAATAATAATAATAATAATAATAATTATTATTATTATTATTATTACTGAGAGAGGGGTGTGTGAGTTGGAAGCAGGGCAGTGAAACGGCGGGGTACAGGGCGGCGTGGAGGCGATTTGTTTGTGGCCACCCCTTAAGGGATTAAGGCGTCTGGCAATAGATAGAGATTATTATTATTATTATTATTATTATTAATGATAATTATAACGGCAGTAATAATAATAACAATAATAATAATATAAATAATAATAATAATAATAATAGTACGGTATGTCATAAATTACATAGCATTTCTTAATATCAAAAACACTTGTTCATATTACATAAAATATACTTTAAAAAATACATATTTCATAAAAATATCCACAGCAACAACTGTACCCTGCCACAGATGAATCACACCTGCTGTGGCTGCGCAGGAAAATTCCGCCCGTGTGAAGTACTCCATAACTTTTGCAGTACTCTAGAAAGCTCGGGACTTTGCGGTTTGGCAGTGCACGCAGACGGTGAACCTCTACTGGCGCGGAAGTTTTGCCATGCGGACCCCATGTGAACGGTTCCATTTAACTTCATTAATTTGCAGGCCTCGTGGAAAAAATCCTTTCTTGTGAAGCGGCTCTTAAATAGTAGCCTACCTGTGGTACTCTTGGTTCCTGACGGGTGATGTCCTGCGGAGGGTCTCGTACTCGTTTGTGGTACTCGAGCGGTACATTGGCCAATAGGCAGACTTGCACTGGTGGCCAAACAACGTCCTCCGAATGTGTCACCCATTTCAAAATAAATTTCTCCGAGTGTGATTTTGTCATAAATGTATAAAGGCAAAGCTTTTCAAAATGAATTTTTGCTCTCTTTAATAACGACTTAGGTCCTCCACTCCCGTCTTCCTAAATAAAAACACACAGCAAGAAAGGCGGTATGCCAAATGTATTGACTAACTTCGTACTCTCTCTCTCTCCTTACCGGTTTCTATGCTGTTGGATGGTCACAGTGGGATGATGTGCCGGTGTAGCGCTGGCTCAGTATGGAGGTGCCAGAGCCTAATGTAGTCAATGCCATGAACTTATGTGCTGCAACAATTGGGGTTTATCTCATACAGTAAACCTTGGGCTAATTCACTTTGAACTGAGTAGTGAATGTCAGGCAGAACTGACAAGGTGCAAAGGTGAACATGCTGGTTACTGCTGTACAACTAAGGCATAGCCCTCACTGCTAACCCAAGGTGACTAGGGTTAAACTTCCTGAGATGTATACCAGTCACAGAGGGCAACAAAATCTGAGGTTATACTCGCCATTACTATCTGCCGTGCGGAGATAGCGTAAACTTTGCCAGGAGAACCTGCTTGCCATTGAGGGACTGGTGACTACAAATGTCTAATCAACCCAGATAACAGGCTAACATTTCCACAGATAACTGCGCAACAAAGTCAGCGGATGAAAAAGGGCTTGAGGCACTGGGGCAGTCCATAAATGATCTAGCTCCTGACAAGCTGCAGATGTGCCAGGGGCGGGCCTGGCCGGGCTCAGGCTGTGTGACCTTGGTGGTCATCACATCTCTGCCACTTCCTCTCATCTGTTTGTCTACCTCAGAAAATGCCGTATTCTCATTACATCAGCAGCTAGGAGTCTAGGAGAGCAGTTTTCTATTTCTTTTAACTTTCTTACTAATCGTATATTCTGTATGTATTAAGAGGCAATAAACTAAACAAGAGCCATGACAATAATCCATCGCCACCCCTAAGTTCTTGTTTTTGTATAACGGTAAGGATTTCATAACTGCACTGACTAAATACAGCAACTCTGTACTTCTAATGACACAAAATGGGAGGTTCTATTTTCAGTTGTGCGTTCAGAAGCTGATATTTGAAAAAATAAAAGGCTTGATAGCCGCACCCAGCATAAATCGTACCTACAACACCAACACACCCCAAAAGATGTTACACATTCCAAAAGATGTCCGTCGGCACCATACGACCGAGTTGTTGTAGAGCTAAAGTAATTATAAGTTATTATTGTATATAATAATTCAAAAGGTGTCCACTGTCTTTGGACATACCCCTCAGATCACCCTAGATGCACACTACAGGCACTCAACAACGCAGATGCAGATACCAGACACACCAATACCCTTCACCCTTCAATATACCCCATAAGGCCTAGACCCCTGTGGGTGCGGCAAAAATCGATGGAAGTGAAAGTATGACGCCGTTGTAAATGTACGATTGCAACTTGCTTAAGGTAATCTTTTAGAAATGTACAGTAACTCAGCGAGTGACAGTTTGAGACACACACTGAATTTGGCCGCCCCTGTGGGTACAGGAAAAAAAAAAAAAGCAGCATGGTTTCCCATGTATCTGCTCAGGGCCTTTACAACTTTAATCCCAGCTAAGAACATACATCTATACTAGTTGTTTGTAGACCAATATAAATTGCTAGGCAAACTAGCCAGACTTTCCTTACATAGGAGATAAAGGAGAGGAAAGAAGCACGAGCAATGACACTGATGGAGATATAAAATACAAGTATATGGATCAGCCCTGATCTAAACTACATGCCATCAATATGTGACAAGTTTACCGTTTACTCTTCACGTATGGAACAGGTCAACTCTGGAACTGATGTTCTGATTCTACCTACATGACCCGATCTTTTAAACACAATGTGTCCGCACATTTAAAAACGCATGGATTTATATATATATATATATATATATATATATATATATATATATAGGTACAAATAACCATTTGGCTTGTCACTCAGTGTGGAGACCATAAGGCAACACTACACTGAGTGAGTGGATGGTGGGCACCCCCACCCATATGCCCAATAAAATCAAAGGATTATGCTTTGGATTTCCACATCCCACATAATGTGCAAAAGAGAATGACGATGATAATATTGAAAACATTCTCAAAGCTAACATAGGTACAGTACATCAGCATCTTTTATTCTTTTAGTTTATTTACATAAATGTACAAATGTAGATAAAATACTAAATACACTAAAGTACATGTGTGTGTTGTAAAGCTACTGAGGATATAAAAATGAAATAACAAAAATAATACAAAATGTAAAAATAATCTTTTATAAGAATGTAAACAATGTTGTTATCAAGTACCAATTCAAACAGTCAGTTCCAACTCCCTTCATGCCTTAAATGCAACTGATGACAAAGATAAAAGGTCTAGAACATCTGAAGGCAGTCTGGACCACCCAAAGGAGACCTGAATTACGATTTTAGGGGGAATTTAAAGGGCGAGTTAAAGAGATCTGGAACCAAACTGGAATGCCTCAGCCCTTTCAGTCCAGTGGTGTATTTTCATTGATGGTAGTTACAGTACTTCCACATGATTTTATTTTGCTTCGGATATACTGTATATTTAATCTGAAGTGTTGATTATGAACTTTCTTAACTGTTTCACCGTTAGAGGTTCTCTTAAAGCTTTAATTAAACAGTCTGGTGGTAGCCTGATTAACCTAAAGCTTCTGGATGTCTGTTTAATTAGATTCTTCATATTTTCTGATAATGTTTCTCAGCCTAGGATGGATTCTGAACTGGAAGAGTTAGATACTGTCTTAATAAACCCTTTCAGTATGAGAAATAAAGCTGAATTAAATAACTTCATAGCAGGAAAACCCCTCACAGCACGAAAAACAAACTGAAAATGATGTCACCTGGATTTAAGAGGTTAAACTGAAAAATACAAACTGTATTGAACATGGGGACTTCTTTTCTTTCTTTTTTAACTAATAATGCTAGACTGTTTAATTATGCTTGGGAAACATGTCTTCACATTGCAAGGGTTAGAAACGATTTTGATTAATCCCTTAATCCCTTCAAAACAATGTTACATTATTTACAGTACACGCCTGTCGAACCGTAGTGCCCTAATAGCTACTACTCTTTATAGGACACTGAGACATCGCCATGGCTTTGGGTATTACATTTTACGTGGAGTAATAAAGGTGATGAACTGACATCAGGGAGGTACTTACAATGTATTTTCTAGATTAGTCTTGCTACAGTGCTACTCCCTGACTATTTTAACAGCTTAGAGGAGACTTTTTGAAATGGAAATATTTGATATAACTTTCATTAACTCCATCAGTATTACAGGGACTTTCCTTAACTCAATAAATAGATTTCAACAGCAGCAAGAACGAAATAGAGAGTATGTCACCGGACTGAAGGAACTCTGCGTGTGCAGGAAAATCCTTTACATTTTCTTCTCACAAATGCCAGATGATTTTATTCACCTTAGGATTGATTCACTGATCTCTTTGAACTAAAGATGTTAACAGGTTTATGATACATTTTGTGAATCGACAGTAATTACTGAACTGTATCTAAGACAAAGGGACTCTCCTTTAATCACAAAGCATACAGCAAATGTTAATGATTAGTGGCTTCATGTGTGTATGTGTACTAGATGATCTGCAACTTTTCTACACTTTGAATATGTGTAACTACACCCACATGAATAAAAGGTCTCTGTCTGTCTGTCTGTCTGTCTGTCTCTGTCTCTGTCTCTCTCTCTCTCTCACTCACAACAACTGAGGAAAGACAAGCAGGGCTAGAGTCAGAGTCAGAGTGAGGGTAAGGGTAGGGATGGAGGGGGTGAAGGTTTGGGCCGCATTGACGAGGAAACGTTCACACTGAGCAGGCTGGAGCGGGCGGGCGGCTTCCTCCGAGTTTGTTGCACCCACACACACTCGGTACCTTTAAATAAACAGGAGAGGCTGATGGTGTGACTAGGGCTCAACAAACAAAATACATGTATTCCTCACTACAAGTCATAGATGTTCCAAAATATTGTCTCTGCACAAATGGTACTGCAAACTGAGGGACAACTGGCATATTTGCTTTACGGATAAAATTGAAGGTTAAAGAAATAAAATGCAGGTGTGTTCTCTAGATAAGCAGTTAAATCAGGAAAGGCTGGGAATCTTGTAATTGCATACTGATAGAGTTAGTTACTAAAAAATTATCTGTTACGTTCCAGTGACGTTACAACACACTACTCTTAACATTAGCTTTGACATTTGTGATGGACACTTCATCAAGCAGGTAGAAAAGTGAAAGCTGGTACCATCAATGTACGAGTGGATGGGCTTAGATGTACAACTCAGGTGCCAACCTACATGTAACATGGGGATGAGTTTTAAGTGGCTCCAAAGATTTCACATCACCTTTACCTTTGTGATTTATTCTGCACATTGGTCATAATATTCTCTTCTATGTCAATGATACATACTAAGGTACACTGGTAACTGAAAGATATAAAGAACATACAAGAGAATGTTTATATGTAATTCACTAGGGAACAGGCACTACAAAGTCTCCAGTGCCAACCAGAATATGGGAAAAATTCAACTGTCTGAAAGCTAGATGCAGTGTTGTATGTTGTGGGTGTGCCCTAATAAGCTGTACTTATGTCTCAGTGTGTCCGTGAATGTAGAGCTTGGTTTTGTTGCCTGCAGCATAGTACAGTTAGAGTCACTCTTTCTGACTCACTCTGTTTTTAGAAATCAAAGGGAGGTGCAATATTGTAATTAAAAGTCATACACACGATCTGTCATGACCCACCTTCCCCTAGGGAGCTCATTCACGGCTAATTTCCTGGCTGCATAAGTTAGGTTGTGCTCTGCCACCTCCTTGCCAGATGTCACATTGTAAACAGTAGCATGGAAGCCGCCCACATCCTCTCGTGTCGTTACATACCACGACACATCCAAGTGCTGCATCTCAGTTGGGTTTTCTCCAATCAGACGGAAACGAACATCAGGATTAACCTTCAGGAATAACAGAATTTTATCATCAACTTTCTGAGGCGTTGAGATATGCCTACAATTAATATAATCCTCAAGCATTAGCGAAAATAAAATGTTCAGGTGCAATGCCATCTGGAATGAGATAACTAAAGTAGGCACAACTATCTGAAAATCATGCATTCCATTTACAGCAGAATCTCCTAGATCATGTTCTTATGAGACTGGGCACACGCAGCGATTTAAGAATTCCGCGATGTAGAAATAACTAATCTTATGGGGAAAATTACTTATGGGTCTGTCACCTCGGAAAAGCTGACCCTCTCATCTCCAAACCTTTATAAAACGGGTCACAAACAAACAATAAAAACCTTCATGCTTGGCCTGGGAAGGAAGTGTTGTGGCTGTCTTATAGTAAGTTCTATGACTGAATATGATATGTTCAGTAATTGCTATGCTTGATTAAGATTTGTTTATGCCCAGCTAGATGTGTGGATTTAAGGTAATGGAGCCGGGCATTACATGAGGCATTGGAAAAGCGTCACTTTTGATGGCTGCATCCGCGAATTACAAGTCATTTCCACGATTTACTGATGTTGCTGCGCATTTCGAATCTGCTGTGTAGAATTGCGCGATTTAAGATACAGTACTCTGCTGTACTTTTATCTGATACAGTACTCCTCCCTTGTGCATATACAGAAAATCATAAACAACACACCACCTCTCCTGAGCTGAAATTCACTCCATTCCACCCTAACCTAATATCCCTTCCTGAAATGATGACGTAGAACTTCCTTCAACTCCCTCCCTATGCCATGAAAGGGGAATGATGGACTGATGGAAGAGGGCAACTTCAGCCTGCAGTCAACTGCATTCACATTCAGATGAACCTAAGGTTACAACAACTAATATACTCCTACAGTATTACTACTACTAACGGAAACAAAATCTGGTTGTCAGTCACAGATCATTACCCATTCCTCTTTAACTGTTGTCTAGTGGCTAGAATAGCCCAGTCAGACTGACTGCTTTCCACAGGTTTGATTCCTATGAGGTGACTGGAAGTTTCTGATCATTTACTGCCATCAGGGGAAGAAGGCTGGTCTCCTACCAACAAATGTACTAGACCATGGTAGCCCAGCTTCAGGCTCCTACACCTCAAAGGGGGAGGGGGGTAATATGGGATTAGCTGTTACTTCCTCCTTGAAGGGTTAAGGAATGCCATAGTTTGGAAGATTTTGTTGGGGAATGTAGCATCCTACAACTGAATGCCCTTCCCAGTATCAACCAAATGGCCCTTGGGTAAGGTCAAACATTCCACCCCTTAACCCCTTCAGTCTAATGACATTTTTTGTTTCATTCCTGCTACCTCTAAAAGATATTTTTCAGTTCAGGAGAGACTTTTCAAACTGGGGGGTTAGACACCACTTCCACTGACCCCTTCGCTAACAAGGCTTCCATCCTTCCATCATCCAATCCTACGTTGCCCCATGTGGAGCGTGGAAGCCCGGGGCTAGGCAAGTTGGTCATGACAATTAAGATGAGAGTGACCAGCCTCACTCATCCCTCAGTGGCATTATGTGAGCAAACCAGCGCTTGGATATAAACCTTCACCGGCTCAATCCGATTGGAGCGCCGAAATTACCCACTAAACCACCAGGCGCCAAAATTTGGTTATATGCTTACCACCCAGGATAGTAAATGGTTTCCTGGTGTACAGGAAACCATTTGGCTTGTCACTAAGTGTAGTCACCCATATGCAGAAGGAAGAGGAAAGAATGAAGAAAAGAAAGATACAAGAGGGAGTGTACAGTCACCCGTAGTTAGAAGGACGAGGAAAGAATGAAGGAAAGAAAGACAGAAGAGGATGGAAGGAAAGAAGGATGGAGGACAGGAAAGGGCAGACACCCGAGAGCAGCACTACATCGAGTAAGTGGATGATCAGCACCCCCACCTACCACTCCCTTAATATAAATAAAATCATCTGGAGGTAGCAGGAATAAAATACAATATGCATTATTGGACTGGACAAATTAACAGCATGCACTCTAACCCACCATACACACTAAATTCTACAAAGAATACTCCATCAAATTAAACCTGAAGCTCCTTATTCTTTTGTTCCTCATCGATAACCTGATATTCCTTTCTTAAGAAATGAATAGGGTAAAGCAAAGTTGAACATTTCAGCTCTCCTAACAAGACATGTACTGTTTTAACCTACTAACTTTCTTACACCAATGAATAGATAATATGAGAAGCAACATTCCTATCCCGATATTCCTTATTCCCTGATGCTTAATTCTTTTACTGTGAGAATGTATTTCTCATTTTATTAAGGTTCCCACCAGATGATTTAATTCACCTTGGTATAACTAACAGTAAAGGAGTTTGTAAAGACTACCTCTAACTCCTCCAGGTCAAAAAATCTCTCATAAGTTAAGTAAAATCATCAGGCAGAGTTAAGAATATACTGTAGTAGTAAGTACACTACCACAGTGAGTGATTATTGCAGGTGTTATGGCTCACTAGGATGTGAACCTGATAGACTGCAGTTTTAGGAACAGGCACTGGAACTGCCTAGTTATATCAGTGCCACTGTGGGATGGCATCTCTCTTTACCACTGCAGTGAATGGGTTAAGTGAAGAACTGAACAAAACATATCACCTGTGCTAACCTGATATTCGTCCATGGCACGGCGCTGGTCACTGCACCTCAGCTCCTCCTCAGCAATGAGTGGCAGTCTGCGGCCAGCAAGGTGGAGGGGGCGCTGACACACCAGGTCATCCCAGGTGTCCGAGCCCAGCCACGTGTCCAGCCAGGCTCGTATCCTCCGCAGCGTACAGTCACACTCAAGGGGATTGTTGGTATACCTGCAGAAGGAAAGCATTGTAGGTCCTCATCATTTACCTAGCCTGCTAAAGCCAGACACTTTAATCCCAGGGGGTGTGGCCTCAAACAAATCGCCTCCATGTCTACCTGTACTCCATCATCTGGTTGTCTTCCCTCTTACTCATACCATCATTCATATACTTCTCCACCCCACCTCTTATCCTCATCCTTGATCTTCCCCATGAAATAACGTAGGTCAATGCTATAAGCAGCTTTTCTTTTTTCCTATTATCCCCTCCAATCTGTTTATGTATTTTATTATATTCATGCTAACATCAGATTACCGTTTGGAGAAAGTATCATCAAGAAAATGTAGTGCAAGATGTTTTTTTTATATCCAGTTAGAATCAAAATTATTCAAATGGATGAATTATAGCAACAATATCCACGCAGTGAATATAATTATACATGTGAGTATAATATACCAACAATTAATTTTATTCTGGTTATATAACATCTGTGATGTTATAAGCCTTAAACGATACTTTCTTTTCTGTTCTCGGTTACATACATGACTTGTTAAACACAATAAATGCCCACCTGTTACACTAGATAACAGACAAACACTCAGTATTTCAAGTACACAACACAGCTGAACATCACATTAAATTTGGATACATTTTCAAGTTATCAACGATTCTTTCTGTTATGAGTATGTTTTCGTTACTTCAAGGATCTGCAACAAATTACTAACAGGCAGCCCTGTTCTTCTTTGATAAGTCAGCAAATGAGGTGTATCAGATGAACAAAACACCTTGCTTTAGCTAGGATAAAATCTAAGTGAGACAATCACAGACACCACCTAGTTCAATTTCTGACTGTTCACCGATATACCTTTAATTAAAAGATGAATTTGTTGGTGGGGGCATTCACCATCCACTCACCTGATGTAGTGCTGCTCTCGGGTGCCTGCCCTTCTCTCTCTTCCTTCCTTCTTTCCATCCTTCCTCTTCTGTCTTTCCTCCTTCATTCTTTCCTCTTCCTTCTGTCTATGGGTGACTCTATACTTTGTGACAAGCCACATGGTTTCCTGTACAGTAGGAAGCCATTTACAGTACTATGCTGGGTGGTAACCATATAACCAAATTATGGCACATGGTGGTTTAGTGGTCATTAACCCGTGGAGTGCAAGCCACAGCTCAGGCTGTGCATCACCGCTTACTACTCCACTCCTACGCAAACTTACACATGGCGCTACGCAAAGATGGAGAGAGAGAGTGATTTTTTGTCTTTTCACCAGATAATGCCCTGGATGTTTATCAAGTCTGTAATAAACAAACGCAAAAATAAATTTGTTTTTGTTTTTTCATTTTTTTCACTACTCCCCTATGTAAACTTAGGCATGGCCCTACGCAAAGAAGGAGATTTTTTTTTTTTTTTTTTTACCAGATGATGCCCAGGATGTTTATCTTCAAGTTTATAATAAACAAAAACAAAAAATAAACTTTTTTTTCCTTCATTTTCTGTGCATCATGGGGTGGATTAAAAAAGGTAATTGCACAATCCACGGGTTAAGGCACTCCAGTCGAACTGAGTCAGTGCAGGTTTACATCCAAGAGATGGTTGGGGTTTACTGCTCATATACCACTCAGGGATGAGAGAGGCTGGTCACTCTTATCTTAAATGCAAGGACCAACTTGCCTAACCCCGGGCTCCTATGCACCTCATGGGGCAACACTGGATTAGATGATGAATGAATGAATGATTGAGAATTTTCTACATTGTAACCATAAAGGTAAATTTCCAATTCAATAATCTTTTCAAAAAAAAAAAAAAAAATCATCCATCCATCCATCATCCAATCCTACATTGCGCCATAAGGGCTAGGCAAGTTGGTCCTGACATTTAAGATCAGAATGACCAGCCTCACTCATCCCTGTGCCATTACGTGAGCAATAAACCCCAACCATCCCTTGGATATAAACCTTCACCTGTTCAATCCGATTGGAGCATCGTAATTACCCACTAAACCACCAGGCGCCAAAATTTGGCTATATGGTTGCCACCCAGGATAGTATATGGTTTCCTGGTGTACAGGAAACCAGTTGGCTTGTCACTCAGTGCAGAGTCATCCAAAGGCAGAAAGAAGAGTAAAGAATGAAGGAAAGAAAGACAGAAGAGAGAGCGGAAAATCACCCGTAGGCAGAAGGGCGAGGAAAGAATAAAGGAAAGAAAGACAGAAGAGGATGGAAGGAAGGATGGAGGAGAGGAAACAGCAGACATCCGAGAGCAGCACTACATTGAGTGAATGGATGGTGAGCGCCCCCACCTCACTCATGAACTAAAAAAGTGGAGGGTACTTTCCTCAGTGTAATAAACTGATTGGCAGTAATAAGTTGGATAAATAAAGAGGAGACAGAGGAGTAACTAGAATAAAATTTGACAATGTCAATGTCACATTTAACTCATAACGTAAATCAAGTTTTCAATGATTGGTGTTACCCTCAGCTGAAGATGGTCCATCAATTCCTCAGATAGAATCCTACCATGTTCTAGCTTAATCATTTAGGGTTAAAGTAGTTAATCCATACACTGTACAACTCATTTCTACTTTACATACACTTTTGTGCCATAGGTAGTTTGTTAAACTGAGGAACTACCACACATAAAGATGTATTGGTTGTTATTCTCACTAACATCTTGATTCACTCTGATGTGACAGTATGTCAGAGTACTTTTATTAAAAGCTTATGCCACTCTTTCTGTATCAGGTCCCATTCATTCATCATCTAATTTTGCGTTGCCCCATGAGAAGCACAGGAGTCCAAGGCTAGGCAAGTTGGTCCTTACATTTAAGATGAGTGACCAGCCTCATTCATCTCTGAGTGGCATTACGTGAGCAATAAACCCCAACCACCCCATGGACATAATCCTGCATCGGCTCAAACCGATTGGGGCGCCTTAATCACCCACTACACCACCAGGCGCCATAATTTGGTGGGTGGTAACCATATAACGAAATTATGGTGCCTCATGGTTTAGTGGATAATTAAGGCACCCAGTCAGATTGAGCCAGTGCAGGTTTATTTCCACTGGGTGGTTGGGGCTTATTGGTCACGTAATGCCACTCAGGGATAAGTGAGGCTGGTCACTCTCATCTTAAATGTCAGGACCAACTTGCTTAGCTCTAGGCTCCTATGCTCCTCATGGGGAAACACAGGATTAGATGATGAATGAATGAATGATACATGATATAGAAAGAGTGGCATAAGCTTTTAACAACCTGGTTTAAAGTTCTTTTCCATCTTACATCCTACACAACTCTTCTTGTCCTGTACCTTCACTGTTGTATTTTGCCTTTCCTTTACTTCAAATTTGTTAATCAAATTTCAGTTTACTGGACAGTAAATATATGATAATTACTGGTGACTTAAAATGACATTAGCTCAACCACAAGTAAATAGTGTACAGTATATTGTAAAACATTCAACATACTGAATCAGCAACAGCTCATCAGTTGTTATACCGTATAGGCTAAATTCAGAAGTAATTCTATCCACACCTGTGGTTCTGATCACAAGTATAAATAAACCTAACTTTGCGGAGAAAAAGTTAAAAAGATCATCTATACAGTATACACATACTGTACTGTATTAGGGAGAAAAAAAAATCAAATATACACCAACTTGTCTTACTTGATGGTAGTTCCATTGACTGCCCGAGGAACAAAATCTTCGTAGTAGTAGGACAGGCTGTTGTTTGATAGGTCAACATAGGTTAGATTTGGGTTGGACATCAGGACATGAGCAGGAACAGAAATAAGACGGTTGCTCTGTAGGTGCACCTCCCTTAAGCTTTTGCCTCGGCCAAAGACACTGTTCCCCAGCGCCTCAAGGTCGTTGTATGACAAATCCAGAACCTCCAACTTCGTGAGATTGCCAATTACACTAGGGCGTATCTCATTCAGGAGGTTGTGGGAGATGTTAAGTCTACGAACCTTTTGCAAGCCTATTAAAAGGTTTTTATGCAGGACAGGCATATTGTTATAACTCATATCGACTGTTTCAACATTGTAGGGGATCCATTTGTGATATGGGAACATCTTTTTTGACACTGTTCCAAAAAGGTTGTGGGACACATTAATATGGCGAACTGAGAGCAGGTCATCAAATAAGCCATTTGTTTCATTGTCAATTTTCTTAAGGTAATTGTAGGATAAGTCAATTGTCCGCATGGATACGCAGCCTCTGAAAGCTTCGTTTGGGATGTGGCGCAGTTCGTTGTGAGAGAGATTTAGTGTCAGCAACTGTAGCAGACCCTCAAATGACTGCTTGCTGATGTTAGTCATGCCATTGTGTGTAAGGGTAATCTCAAAAATGACAGGCAGACGGCCAAACGCACCCCTAGTTAAGTTTCTGATCTGGTTATGATCAAGATAGAGATACTGAAGAGTCTGAAAGTCCCCAAGGGCCTGCCAGGGAGGTTCAGTTATTGAGTTATTCCTAAGGCAAAGTGTCCGCAGGGAGTTTAAGTGACTAAACGCTCCTCCTACAAGAGAATTCCCCAAATTATTGTGATCAAGGTCAAGGTAAAGTAAAGCATTCATTTCTGGCCAGGTCAACCTGGGACGGATGTTTGAGATGTTGTTATGCTGCAGGTACAGATAGTTGAGTGATTGAGGGATAAGGAAGACTGACGTTATCTCATTATTATTTAAGTACAAGTGACGGAGAGAAGCCAAATTAGCAAAAATGCCCCTCCTGATTCTTCGGAGGTGGTTATGTGACATGTCAATGCTGAGGAGGGTTGGAATAGTACCAAATATACTTGATACCAATTCTTCCATTTCATTGTGGCTGAAATCCATCTGCCGGATGGAAAACAGGCCACCAAACACACTCCTCTCGATAGTTTTGAGACGGTTGTGGCTTAAATCTATTGTGTGAAGTTCGTATAGTTTGGGGAAGGTGTTTCTTGGGATGATAGTGATGTTATTGTAGCTGGCATTCAATAGCTTTATCCCTGGAAAATGGAAAGGGACATCACCAAGACTTGAAATATTATTATGCATCAATAAAAACTCCGTCATGTAGCTTTTTTCTCCTGGGAAAGCCTCCTTAGGTATTTTGCTGATATTATTGTACGAGAGGTCCAAGGTGGTGATGTTTACTGTTTCTGTAAAGGCACCTTCATCAAAAGTTGATAAATGGTTGTGACTTATATTGATTGCCACAAGGAAGAGATTTAGGAAGCCATTGGACCTTATCCGTGTGATCTGATTCTCTGCCAAGTCTATGTGTTCGCAGTATTCAAAATTCTCAAACATCTTGGAGTATACCTCCTTCAGTTTATTGCGAGCCAAGTTGATTGTGCCAATTCGCCGCATTGAGCCAAACACTCCACGCTGAACCTGGTGAGAGAATAAATTTACATGCATTGTCCTAGGGAATATTGTATGATGGCAGAAATCACTTATGGTATACTGAACTTGGGACCAAATCCCTGCAGAACTTGACCCTCATACCTCTCCAAATTTAAACCCCACCTTAGATTTCAGATGTCAGTTGTACCAATAGATTTAGCACACTTTAAACTACAGTATATTACCAATAAAGTGCGCTTTGTGAGCGCGTGATGAGCGAATGAGCATTTGTACATTCGCCTAGCACCATAATTTCATCTTGGTGTAAACTTTCAACATTTCTGGTGAGGTAGCTGAACAATAACAGAAGAACAAGTGCACTAAAATATTTACTTTCTCATGTTTTCTCTCTCACACACACGAACATGCAGGAAAACAGTGTTACAACAGAAAATCCTTTTAATCAGTATCATAGTGGGGCATGTCAACTGAAGCCCTCGCTATATTCCCTTGGAAAGCTGGGATTCCAATGGGTTTCCTTGGTCTCATGAGCAAATATATGGCTAAAAACATAATTTACTGAATATGTCTACTACCTGCTGAAAGAATCTCTTCTCTATCTCACATAGTAGAAAAGTTACTGGCCTATGAAAACCATAGCAGTCAGGACGCAGCTTGCTTGCTCGCTTGTAACAAGCAGCAACAATATTTAGCCAGAAAAAAAAAAAAAAAAAAAGTCTACAAATAATGTTGAACTGTATTCAAACCTGACAATTACCACACATACAATACATTCAGAAATGGCAATTTTAATTGCTACCATCTTCCTGTACACTCTGTACTGTTATAGACAGAGTATAGTAAGAACTCAACATTCATGGTTATATTGCGATCTAGAAGAGCCATGAAAAGCAGAAAGCGCAAAAAACAGGTGTATTACACCTGTGGAAAAGTTTCTAGAGAAGGGAAAGAAGTTGTATGCGGCCTTCATGGATTTGGAGAATGCATATGACAGAGTGGATACATATGGAACGTGGAAAATATTAACAACACATGGAGTAAGTGGGAAGTTGCTGAATGCCGTGAAGAGTATGTGTGAGGGTGCTAAGGCTGCAAAGTATGTGGATAGCGAACTAACTGAATTTTTCTCTATTAATGTTGGACTGAAACAGGGATGTCATCTCTCCATGGTTGTTCAATCTGTATATGGATGGGGTTATAAAAGAGACACTAGGTAGGGCGGTGAATGCTGGCGCAGCCCTAATGAGAGAGAGCAGTGTTTGGAAACTTCCTGTACTGTTGTTTTCAAATGATACTCTATTATTAAGTGAGGACGAAGGGGAACTGGAAGGCTTGTTAAATAAGTTTGGGAGAGTGCGTAAGAAACGGGGTCTAAAGGGGAATGTTGGGAGGAGTAAAGTTATGGGTTTCAAAATTAAGTCACTAAATGCACAGTGAGGTTGGATGATGAGAAAATGAAAAATGTGAGTGCATTTAAGTACTTGGGTATGTGATGAGTAAGGAAGTAAGTTGAGAGGATGAAGTGCTTGAAATGGTACAACAGGGAAGAAAGGTTGCTGGTTCTTTAAAAGCAGTGCTATGAAATAGGGAAGTCTCCGTGGAAGTAAAAAAGTCACTGCATGACAGTACTGTGATACCAACTCTAGTGTATGGAAGTGAAGTCTGAACCTTGTTGGAAGGACACGAGTCAAGAGTGAGAGCAATGGAAATGAGTTATTTGAGAGGAGTATGTGGTTACATGGGGAGAGACTGACAAAGGAGGAAGTGAAGAAGTGTTGTGGTGTAGATGTGATAGAAAGTGTTAGGAGAAATACACTGAGGTGGTTTGGCCATGTGGAGAGGATGGAGAGTGAGAGACGAACGAGGAGAGAGTATGTGAGTGAGGCGGAGGCTGAGGATGAGATGTAGGGATGGAATGGAAAGGTATATACGAGAGGGGGGTGTCAGCTGGGGGGAGGGCAATGAAATGGCAGGGGACAGGGTGACATGGAGGCAATTTGTATGTGGCCACCCCTTACGGCAGCGGTTCTCAAACATTTTAGTGTGTGACCCTATTTGGAAAATTTCAAGACTTCGTGACTCACGGAGTAAAGAGAGAGAGAGAGAGAGTAACCAGTATATAGCATATCATAGTTATTATGAATATGCTAATAATGTAATAAGGATAATTGCAATTTCAATTAATAAAATACGTTGAAAGCATTAGGCCTATTGTATGTCCCTGTGACCCATCAACATTCCTCTCATGACCCACAGTTTGAGAACCACTGCCTTATGGGGCTGAGGCATCTGGCAATAGTTAAATAGATAAATTACATTACAGTAGCTATACACGCAAGAGTGTCATTCACAGCTCCCAGTGAAATCCACTTTTTTTCAAATATTTCCTTCCTTTTCCTCAAAATGTAACAATAAAATTCCTCACCACAACAAGTGTTGCAGAACAAGATGGCCAGTGAGTTGTTGTGCACTTGTTTACCTCAATGCCCCACTAAGGAGTCAACTACTAATAAATGTCTACTGCATTTTAAACATCCTTTGCAGAGTTTCTGGTGTAGTGTGATGGTGCCACAATTACGGATTTTTTGGTCGAGCTTACCCACAACTGTACGGTACTTTTTCAGAAGTAAATTATCTCTACAATGCAATTAAAGGGTACGGCAACACAGAATGCTGTCGAGAATGTGATCACTACCATAAATGTTTAGTTCTATTATATTTAAAAAAAAAAGAAAGAAAGAAAACTGACTAACAATATATGAAACTACTGAATACACACGAGATTTAAGTTTTTCTGAAACCCTTCCAGTATTTCTAGTTTTCATAGATGAAAACTGAGGATTGTACTACTTGATCATGACCACGTGAGAGGAAGAAGTAGCAATTGGTGAATCACTAGTACAATTCACATAAAAGGAGTCCGGGTGTATAGAAAAATATTAACGCTTTCACTCCAAAGCTCTCTCAACTGAATGAACTCATCTGGCATTAGGCATAGTAACATGCCTTGGTATACCAATAGCAAAGCACAGGTTACAAGTTTTTGAAGCCTTTGACTGCTAAGACTTCTCTTAGCTGAACAGTCTTCAAGTGCTAGCCTAGACAAAATACTCAAACGGTCCAACCACAGCAAAATAATTAAGTCATTCCCTACTCTGTTGACACAAAAAAAAAAATATCTTATTGGGCTTATGAAGCTTTCTGAAAACCCAGTTCTTTAATTTTTTTTTTTTTCCATGTTCATCATTATCATCATCATCATCATCCGGACCCCCTTTCCCACCCTAGGGCAGGGTGTGGAGTAGCAATGTCCAGACAGTCCAAATCTCCCCAATCCAATGGGCCACACTTCCATTCATTCATCATTCAGGCCTCTGGAATCCTGGCTCTTTCCAAGTTAGACCTTATTATTTTCTTATAGCTGTACTTTTAAGACCAATTTTATAGTGGTACAAACTGTTTATATGATAAACATGAACATATTAGCATGTCAGACACAACTATAAATTCGTAAAGAAGAGGTACTAAAGATCCTCCTTAACCCCTTCAATCTAACAATACATTTTACTTATTCATTCCTGCCATCTGTAAATGATTTTGTTAGCTTATGGAAGAGCTCTTGTAGTGAAGGAGTTAATGAAGTCTATAACAAACCCCTCCGGTTTACATGGTGGACAGCAACAATTAAATGCAAATTTTGAAACATCTTGTGGTAGGTGGAGGCACTCACCATCCACTCACTTGATACAGTGCTGTTTTGGGTGTCTGCCCTTTCCTTTCCTCCATCCTTCCTCTTGTGTCTTTCATTCTTTCCTCTTTCTTCTGCCCACGGGTGACTTTACACTCCCTCTTCTGTCTTTCTTTCCTTCATTCTTTCCTCTTCCCTCTGCCTATGAGTGACTCTACATTAAGTGACAAGCCAAATGGTTTCCTGTACACTACGAAACCATTTACTACGCTGGGTGGTAACCACACAACCAAATTAAGGTGCCTGGTGGTTTAGTGGGTAATTATGGTGCACCAATCGGATTGAGCCAGTGTAGGTTTATATCCATGGGATGGTTGGGGTTTATTGCTCACACAATGCCATTCAGGGAAGGGTGAGGCTGGTCACTCTCATCTTAAATGTCAGGAACAACTTGCCTGGCCCCGGGTTCCTACGCTCCTCTTCATCAGGCGACGTAGGATTTGATGATGGATGGATGGATGAAACATCACTTGACTAAGGGGGTTAACTAGTGAGAAGGGAGTACATGTTCAACTCACGTTATTGATGAGGTTGTCATTGAGGTACAGGCGGCGGAGGAGTCGCAAGGAGCGGAAGTTGCGGGCCTCCACCTTGGTCAACTGGTTGTGGGCCAGGGAGAGCCAGCCCATGACTGAGTTGCGGGCAAAGGAGTTGCGTCCCATGTTGTTAATCTGGTTGTGCGACATGTTGCACCACTGCATCTGATTCAGGTCCTGTCAAATGGGGGTTATGAGGTTAAATTACTGTGGAGCAAATAAGCAAGAAGAAAGGGGAAGGGAGGGAAGAGAGGGGGAGAAGGAATTAAGGATGAATGGATGGACAGGGTGCATGTATAAATGGCAGGAGGTTGGAAGGGAATTTCTTCAATCCAACAACATATTGTACAGGCAGTCTCTACTGTGAGCAGCATTTTTAAACGTAATTTTTGCTACTAAGTTCTCAGTACATTAAAGACAAGTTACAGTGCAACCAGTAAAGTTCATTTACCAGTTCCTTAGTTTATAGTATCAATCACAACTATGTAATTTAGTGTGATATTTTGGAACTCATCCCTTACTCATTACGAGCACCACATGTTTCTTATACTGTGTATTTATTCTTGCTATTTCCAAATGGTCTTGTTCACCCTTCATGAGACTTTCCAAACTGGTAGAGTTAGAAACAGCCTTCATTAATCTCTTCCCTACAAGAGTTCTCCTCTATGCTGAATAAAACTGCTTGGTTGTGGCATGGAATAAACCAATAAATACAGAATGCCCTGTTTTATCATGAAGATATGTTTGAAAATCCAGCACATACTGAATTTTCTTACACAGTATTGAACTGATTATAACATGGGTTCAATGGGGATAGGTTTTTGGCCCAGAGTAACCCACCCAACAAAGTCTAAAAACAAGTTTCCGGCTCACCTGAATTGATAGTTACCGTATTCCACTTAACATTGCACTTAACTTGCTGATTACTGCCAACAATAAGTATAAAAATTAGTTTCCAACACACCTAAACAGGTAATTGTTTCAATTTACTGCACTTCACTTTTTGCCTGAACTCCAACACTACATTACTATTCCATCACTGACACTAAGATAGCTGATTGTGATCAAGTTCAAAAGCCATCTTGGAAAAAACAAATAACTGTAAGCCTCTGTGTCGGAGGTCATATAAGCAAAAATAATGATTATAAATTGTCGACAAGCTAAGGCTTCATACAGAATCATAATGGCTGTACAAGTGAAAACACAACTGTATTTCAAAAAAACGGTCCTAACTTTTTTGTCATCATATACCAGTTCATCGTAAAATGAGGGTCTGCTGTACAGCACTGGATTTAAGCCGGGACATCTTTATAGTTTATTCTTGCTGCTACCAGACAAGCTGATTTAGTTTCTAGCTGTGAGAGGGTTACCACAAGTAAGGCTACATCTAACTCCTCAGTGGCATAGTTGCACATACAGAAAGAAAAAAAAAAAAAAAGTCACAAACTGGCCATGGAGGTATGCAAGGAGGGGAGCATGCTTGGTGTCACATCTCACCCCCCACCAATGCCATGATCACCATGCAACACTTCGCACTGAAACATCTGTGCTATCACTACCCGTACAGTATATGTTTCATCAGAAGTCACTAATGATTGCAGTATTTTACTGTTATGCATTTCATATAGGCTACAGTAAAGGATACCTGTAAGGAATAATATTAATGTCCCTTTTTTTTTTTTCTTTTTTTTTTCCAGGCATCATACAATCATAAACATCATCAACTCGTGTGGGGTCTTATAAAATATTCCTTGCAAATGTTCAGGCTGGACTGTAATAAGAACTACACCACTGGAATGAGGGGCACAGTATATCTCCTCAATATAAAAAAAAAAAAAGAAGAAAAAAAAAAAGAAGACTTCATGACAAACATATTTTCTTAAGGTCCTTTTTGTAGCCGTTTTATATATTATGGAAAGATTGCATATGGTATTAAATTACCATTGCAAACTTTAAAGACGACTTACTGATTTCCTAGAATTTACAATACCATACCAATGGTATGAAAAAATTGATACAAAAATCTCGATATAACAGACTTCAATACACCGGAATTCGCTTTTAGAGGACTCCAGGAGCTACCGGACTAAACTCCTATGTATTGGAAAAACTCCGATAAAGCCAGAAGCAGTTCAGACTGCCTGACCACTTCAGCTATCATCACCACGACATGGTAATTAAAGACATGTTTATCAGTGTACAGTACTGCATTATTATATATATTATACCATTTGATTAATGTAGTGAAGTTATAACACAGTACAGTACCACAATGGTAGTCAAAACAGTTTAAAAACCATTCATGCGATCTGGATAAATGTCTGATATATCGAAAAAAGTCCGGATTAGCAGGAGGAAGTCTGGATGTCGCTTTTATCGGAATTTCGTATTTTTCGGAACGGTTTGGGCCCCAATTAGTCCGTTATAGCAAGGTCTTACTTTTGGAACACAAGGAGCACATCTCAGATATACAATGAGGACATAGTCCCGTCAAATGACAAATACTGTACAGTAGCTACTTATACATTTTACAGTACAATGGGTACTGGTGACAGACACCTTCCTGTGGTGATGCTGATGAACCAAGACAGAGGACCTGCTTGGATAGCTACACAAATGTCTCTCACTTCCCCAATTTCCCAAAAGAAGTCTGGTGGGCTGCAGCATCAGTTTCCAGCAGTCCACTGGGTTCATGACCAAATAAGCCTGCGGTAGTAACTACTACAAGTTACTATTCCTGTATATCGTGTAACAACAAAAAGCATTCATGAAGTACTTCCTACCTAACCAGGAGAGTACAATAAAACAACAATCAAATACTAAAGTTCGTCCACCTCGCTTCCCCAGAGTGGTTTCCCCCCACACTTCAACCTATGGCTGTTCTAGTCAAAGTGTTAGTTTTTTTTTTTTTTTTTAATGAATGGAGGACCCCTATAATCAGGTGTATGAATTATTTTTCAGTTCATTTGTTTTTCCTTCCTGTTAAAAAAAAAAAAAATGGCAGAGCTTACATGACTCTACAGTAGTACAGTACTATAGCTCTAATTAATTCCATTGCATTTTTTTCACATCTAGCATCATAATCTAATGGTAATCTCTTGTTACAGCTCATCATTCAAGACGGAGAGATGGCAACTTAAGGCTAGGTTAAAATGGACTGAATACAATATACCCAGTAATCTTCCACTTACTGAAAAGAACTTTGGATCCAGCTTGGTGAAATTATTGTATGAAAAATCAATGACCCTCACATTCCTCTTGCCTTTGAAGAGGCCATTTGGTATATTCTTAAGTCCATTATAACTGAAATCCACCTTCTTCAGTTTGGGAAGCCCCTGAAAGAAAAAGAAAAAAGTTAATTATATATATGTAGATGGTATATAATGTATATATCGTATATATACCATATACCGAATGTAAGTAGATACAGTAACCACTCAGGTATCCAAACCAACTGGGTCAAAGGAAGGTCAGACAATGCAAAAAATCGGATAATGACATATATAGTATTTTTGGAATACAACACTCTGTATATACAGTATAGGTGCACTACATCGCTCATCAACTTACAGGCCTGCCTCTCAATCCCATCCTCACTATCATTGTCACTCAGGGGTACTGTGGTTGGATGAGATAATGTTGAGGTGGATGGTTGGATGCATGATGGTGAAGGTGAAGTTACAGGAGTGACTGGCTTGAAGAAGGTGTCGATTTTTGTTTGCTTGAACGCCCATTTGCTCTGATTTTTGATGAACAGGTTACGAAATTCTTGGATGGTGCTTGAGGCCTTTTGGAAGGGTGGTATAGCATCTGGGTGCTCACAGTAAGCAATAAGGGTCTCAAAGGCTTCCCTGACTTTCCCAGCCTTAGGAATAGGTGCAGCAGGTTCATCCCCATCATCACTTCTTGATTCAGTTGGGTGGCCAGAATAATCATCAATAACAGGAAGTTGGTCCCTATGGCCTTGCAAACAACGGGGCTGTTTAGCCCTGCCTACAACACACGGCTTATGTTGGCGAAGGCCGATGGAGTTGGCACAGCACATCAAGCCCACCCTAGCCTTACGTAACTTGCGACCTGGGATACTAGCCTCCTCTTGACTGGCTAGGGTTGTCTCAGGAAGGGTTTCATCCTTGTTGTACACTTGCTCTATTATCTGACTCTCTTTTACCAATGAATTTTTAAACTTCGTTCTGAATTCGTCTACAGCATTTTCATTTGCATCCAGAGTTTCATCGTAACCCCTTTTCTTGGTTAGTCCATGTCTTGCCTTAAAGCAATACAGCCATCCCTCTGACGCTTTAAAGTTTGTTAGGCCTATCTCCTCAGCAAACTTTTTGGCTGCCATTTTCAATTCAACCCCACGAACCAAAACTCCGTTGCCACGCTGTTGCTGATACCACTTAATGACACACTGATCGAGATCATTATACATAGGCTTAGTCATCGTTTTTCTTGTTTGAGTCCGTGATGTCTTGGTAGTACTGGTATACTCACTGGTGTAGGCCTTGATTTTGTCCTTGGCTTTCTTGATATCGAAGAGGGTTGATCTGGCCAGGCCGTACACATCTCTTATTTTACTGTCAGACCAGCCTTTCTCATGCAGCTGGATTATCTCTGTCTTCTTCTCTAAGGTCAGAACATTGCGAGGGCGTTTGAATTTAGTGGGAGGCATATTGTGTAATTAACTGAGCACTGATTAAAATGCAGCAAACACACGAGACATGGGAACAGCGACGGTGCGGGGTTTGCTTTCTTTGATTTTGTTTGGATTCGATTTTCCCAACTTCGCTCCCACCACTTCGCGCCACCTACCGGCCCGGCCACCGCGCGAGCTCGCCACGCGCGCGAAATTAAAATTTCTTTCTATCGTATATATTATTCATTAATTTTGCTAATTATTAAATGTGGAGGTTCGGAAAAGGACGAGGTTCGTATGGTGCAGGTTTGGATACGAGAGTGATTACTGTACAGTAAAACTCTACCATACTGTATTTCATTATGAAAATTTTACTGAAATCCTCCTTCTTCGGATTGAGAAGCCCACTAAAAAATTAATAAAACAAAAGTTAAATATATAAGAGAGGTGTTGGTTAATACGGCAAAATATTACCGTACTGAATTTCATTACGATGACATCCTGTATGAGGCGACTATGGGGCCCATTTATCTCCTGTCTTTCTCTCCATGTTTGTGGCCACTTGGTGGCCACCCTATACGGGATTGAGGCGTCTGGCATGAGTGCGGGTATTTCAATATGGCGACCCGAAATCACATGCTCGCTGCGGAGATAGCCCCTCCATACTATAGAGCTCAATGGGTCGTCTAGTGAGGTACAGTACTTCAACCAGATGTAGCCTATTCAGGGTTTCAATTCATGGGATGGTCGGGGATCACTACTCTCACAATCCACACAGGGATGAGCAAATGGGCATTCTTGTCTTAAATGTCCGGACTCAGCAGAGTAGCCTCGGGTCCCTATGCTCCTGATAAATCAGTTATAAGTGTAACACCATACAACGTAAGGCAACACAGTTATAGTATCTTTTCCCAACTGTCTGATGCAGTGGCGTACCTGAGGGGGGGGGGCGGGAGGGGGGCTGTTTGAAACTGCCCCCCGGGCCCCCAGTTCAGGGAGGCCCAAAAAAGCCTTAAAAATTTATAAGCTTTTTAATCAATATTTCAAAATATATATAGTTATCATCCCGACAATCCCGGCTGAGATATTAGATAAGTTGCGAGAATTGGAGGGGCTAGGTTCTTTGCGGGGCCCCCCTCCTGGAGGGGGGGCCCCGAAAAGAATCTAGCCCCCCGGGCCCCCAAATCTCTAGGTACGCCCCTGGTTTGATGACACCTTAATTTTCATCCTAAATCATAACTACTGGTATACTTCAGTTTAAATGTGGTAATAAACTGACATGCATTGAATTGGAGAGTATGTGAGGTGAATGGAGAATTTGAAAGACCTGAAAGATTACAACAGTAAACCCTATTCACGTTATACAAATATCTAGGCTGAAACAACATTCATGACTGGTGAAAGGTGAATGTGTGCTGGGAGAATGGAATATCAGTGGTATATCTTTATAATACTTAACTCACACTTCAGTAATAAACTCTTTAACCGAATATTCGCTTCACTGGATCAAAGATTTATTCCAGATTTAAAGAGGCTACTCATTTATTGATAACTTTGTGAAAATGTATGCTAATTTCAGTACAAATATACTCAGTACGTGAAAAAATACAGTATTAAAGCAAAAGAAAATTACATAGAGAGAGAGAGAGAGAGAGAGAGAGAGAGAAAGAGCGAGAGAGGAAGAGAGAATCACCTGAAAGGCATTTTTCTGTATGTTCTTAAGGTTGCAGTGGTTGAGGTGTAGGATAGAAAGCTTGGACATTCCCGCCAGCGCGCCATTGGGCAGTGTCGTCAGGTTGGCTCCCCGCACCTCCAGTACCTGCCCAAAAGTAAGAAATTAATTATTCCAGTACGATGACGTCTGGTTATATAGTCTTTTCACATTTACATGGCCCAAAATTTCGTCCTTAAACACGTCATTTCACATAGCTGTAGCAGAAAAAGACAATGCTATGGCTCTACGACTATCATATTCTGTTAATCTTTTGCCACCACTAAGCATTCAAGATTGAGATATGTCAGTTTTAGGCAAAGTTAAAGTAAAAAGAACAGTAAATCTCGCTAACTCTACACAATTGTATTCATCCTAGAAAAAACGTCAAGTAATGAAGGGGTTAATCAAGGCTTTATCTGATTCCTCCGGCTCGAAAATGGTCCGGAGGCGGCAATCATCATCACCATCATCATCATCTCTAAAGATGTTATCGCAATGAAGGAGTTAAATGCTCTCTGAGCGGAAACTTCGTCCAACTGCACATGCAGGGCCACGATTATCTCGACAAGTATGCAAATATCTATCTAGTCGCACCTATAGAGCTGAAGCCTTGTCACCGCCCCCCTCCCGCTCGAAACCACCAACAGTGTGTGGCAATGGCAAGTCGTCAGGATTCAAAACAAGATCACTTCCTTGTGCAAACTTTTTTGGGGGGAGGGGGGAGAGAGGGGGGGTAGACAAGTGGTGAAACATGCACAATTTTCCCACATATCTTGTTTCTGCAGTAACAAAATCTTAGTTACGATAAGGAACCGATCGTAAGTTTGTAAATCACATGGCAGGCTCCTTTCTCTTTAAACCCTTCAATGTTTTTAATTTTAGTCTTGTTACCTCCAGGCCGTCTTGTTAGACTGATGATCGACTTTTGAACTTAGATGAACATTCTACATAACCTCATCGGTGGTGGAGAGGGACGCCTTCATGTGGTTGTACTGATATAGCTGAGAGGAGGGGCTGCCGATTAAACAAACGTCCCTAGTTCCCTCCCTATCCCCTAAAAAGGGGATGGTGGACTGCAGAGTGTGGGCACCCTCAGACTCCAGTGTACTTGATTCACGCACAGGTGAACCTGGGTTGTAACTGCTATCCGGTATATACTAACCCGACCTAGATTTCCGTACTTTTACAGCATACGTCACACGTCACCAGCAGAAAGACAATGCTACGGCTTTACATCCATTTCACTGCACTACATCATGACTATCATCATATTCTAGTGCTAATCTAATGACACAAGTTATAATAAAAACAGTATACCTACTACTACTACTACTACTACTACTACCACCACTGCTACTACTACTACTACAACTTCCACTACTACTACTACTCCTACTACTACTACCACTACTACTACTACGACTACGAAATAAAGAAGTGACTGACTGATTGACTACCACTACTCCAACTACTACTGCTACTACTACTGTTTCTGGTAGTAGTAGTAGTAGTAGTTGATGTTGTTGTTGTTGTTGTTGTTGTTGTTGGTGGTGGTGGTGGTGGTGGTGGTGGTGGAGGTTGTAGTTGTTGTTGTGCCTACAGTACCGTTCACAACCAGCATGCTCTTTTAAGCTGAATAAAGTCATCTGGTAAAATAATGACGTCAATGGACAGGTGTCAACATCTCTTCTGGGGCCACAATCATTCCCTTAAGCTTATTTATAACTTTTCTTGTTTATACTTTTGTTTCCACTCAGACTGTTACCACACACTTCATAACCAAACTGGAATAATTATCAAAGGTAGGTTAACGAAAAACCCGACATTCTGCAATATTACTTAGCTTATGAAGACTTGTTTATCCTGTAATATTATTAGGATCTCTTGCCCATAATGTCTGGGCCATTCTTCCACTGCCAGCCCTCTCATTAATTACACAGTTCTTTTCTCCCGTGTAGCTCGAGATCTTCCTCTTGTAACATCACTAATCACCTCACCTTGTACCACATCTTAAACTATTATTAGGCTATTAGTCACAGCCATTAATTATAGCGTTGGCCAATATATTGCTTTTGTGACGGAAATTTCAGGCAACTTATTTGTTATTTAATGTATACTTCAATATATTTTTCTCAATAGTAGCTTTAAGCCAATGCCTTTAAATGACATGAATTCCAGGCTACTGATTAACCAAACGGTATAGGGTATACACCAGTCACACAGTTCTACTTGCTCTTTATTTGCTGTTCTAACTTAGGATATTCTGCCTACTGGTATTCTAACATTTCAGCTTATTCTGCTTGTTATAACTATGCTCTAGAGGGTTGGAAAGGTGTATACTCTTGTTATTACTCAATTTTCAAGTTATATAGGCCTACCGCATCACATCCAGTATATCCTGCTACTTTCACACTCTTACGCAGTTTTTATCATTAATTTACCACTTACATAGCACAGTCAATAATTATACTACCTCCACGTTCTTGAGCCGCCTGAGTACATCTGACGGCAGTTCTTGTAGCTGTGTGTCTAGGAAGTGGATGCCTGTGAGCGACTGCATTACGGGCGTGAACACATTCTCCCCTACCCCATTCAGCTGCGTCTCCTCCACCACCAACTTCCTCAGCACCAGGCCTTGGAATAAATCCCCGTAGAGCCTCCTAAAATGGCATTTGTACAGTTTCAGTTCTTGAATGGGTAGGCGGACATTAGCCAATCCCACGGCGATGGAGGCAAGGTTGGTGTTTTCGCATTTTATGAAGATTCCCTCTTCCCCTCCGCCTTCACACGTGCACGGAAAGAAATATGGGGAATTGTTGGGGCACCTGAATTTAGTTTCACCGTTTGCCTCTGTTTTGGGTGCGACTATGGTTAGACAGAAACAAGTCACCACCAGCCACGGTAACCTTGGCATTTTGAATTTATTTTCTGGGTATTTCCGGGTCACAAAATCACACGCATCCACGTCATGATTGCTTAGACGCTAATATACTTCCATGCCATTTCACAAGGGCCCACAAATACTTATACACACGTAAAATACATTGTAATTTGTCACCATATACTTCACACTCCCCCCGTCGATGTCTTGCGATCAACTGAGGTAGACTCCTCAGAAGTGAAAGTGATGGAGCTGCCTACTAGTCCATTTATTTAACTGATTTTATTTAATTTACTGTTATGGTTTCATATTATTTCATGATGAGGGAAAGGAGCATAATAGCATGTATGAATTTTAAAGATAACTGGAATATGGTTATGTTTCTACTATTGTGTTTACGTAAATATGTACACTGAGAGAAATGTTGGCACCAGTTCCACCTGTTCGTTGTGGTCAGGAGAAATTTTTATGTTCGGTTTCAGTACAGATATCATCGTACCAAATATTAGAAAACCAATATCATCAGGCATTAAAGAAAATTTAATATTCATTTGAGAGTATGCTAACTCGTCCAGTCACACACGATCCAGGAAAGCAACACCATAAACACCAGAAATATGCTCGAAACGATATTAAATGAAAACTGTTGAAGTGTTAGAAAAACCTTAATCCCGTTAGGCTGTCTTATGATGAAATTGGGAAATCAATTACTCACAATGGGTTAGCGGGCGTAATGTATGAACAGGCTAGCAAACAATGAATAACTAATAATGATAACGATAATGAAGAATACACGTCCTGGTGACTTTAACACAGACGTCTTGCAAGTAGTGATCAGTTAATTGGAGTCTTTTCTTATATATATATTGATCCAGGAAGATGATTTCAAAACAGTATTGTACAAGGTAGGATCAAAATACAGGTAAGTAAGGCTTTAGCTGAGTACCGTTCGTAGGATATCTTAGCTTTTGCGAGCTTTTGACTTAAGGCCATTCTAAGAGGTTGTGAGAACTTCGTAACACCTCTTCTCAAACGATTTATTCAGCATATTACACTTCAGTACCGGTATACTCTTGTACGTTATTAATTCATACTACGTCAAAATTAAGGATACATAAATAACATTCAAGAGTATCAGGGTGCAACATGTAAGTGAGATGTTAAGAAGTGACACGAAGCATCCTACGCCATTAAAATTTTGAACCTTAATATTAATAATGATAAGTTCACGTACATGTATTTTGGGTGGTCACAATAACTACTGTACTTGAATATTCTCAAATTGTAAGAGGAACAGGGCAAGGGATACCGGGCGACCTTGCTCAGCGGATATCCTTGTTTATTTTTGTTTTTCTTTATTTTTTTTTCTTTTTAAGTGACTTCGGGATAGGTAGGGCCTGTTGCAGTACCTGTGTGTAGGGAGGGATAAAGTGGATGCTTCAGGCTTTGCACGTTGATTTATTGTGTGACGTCGCACCGTATTAGGAAGGTATCATTATCATCATCATCGTTGTCGTCGTCATCATCATCAACATCATCATCATCATCATCATCATCGTTGTCGTCGTCTGCATCTTCATCAACAGCAGCAGCAACAACATCATCATCATCGTTGTCGTCTTCATCATCATCAGCAGCAGCAGCAACAACATCATCATCATCGTTGTCGTCTTCATCACAGCATCATCATCATCATCATCATCATCGTCGTCGTCATCCTCATCATCATCATCATCATCGTCGTCGTCGTCATCATCATCATCATCATAATCATCATCATCATCATCATAATCATCATCATCCAATCTTTTATTGCCATACAAGGAGCGTGGGGTCTCAGGGCTAGACTGCTTGGTCCCGACATTTAAGGCGAGGGTGACCAGTCGTTCTTCCTGAGCGGCATCACATGAACAGTCAACCGTAACTACTCCTTATGAACCACACCTGGTTAGAGCGCCTTAACCCAGTAGACCACCAGGCGTATACTTGGATATGAGGTTACTATCAGATATGGTACGAGTATATATGGTTTCCAGAGGCCAGATTCACACTTACGATCAATTCTTTGTCGTGTGATTTATTTTTCCCAGGGGAGACAAGAAAAAGAGTCAAATGTCTTACCATATGTCTTGTTCCTTCTTGAAAAAATAACAATAATAATAATAATAATAATAAATAAATGGTTGCGAAAGGAACAAATGAAGTTTACACATTTATTTTAACAGGAAGGCCGAGAAATGAAGACTGCAGAATTTCCTGTGCCTCTTGTCGTAAAACCAAATATTAAGTTACGCCATGGAATTAATCGTAAAAAAGTTTGTGAATCCGACCCAAGGGCTACAAGAAACCATTCGTATTAGTAGCGACCTCCTCCCCACGAGCACGATTCCCTATAGGAGGCTACATACGTCATACTTTTGTTTTTTTCCAACGTAAATTACAGGTAAATGAGAGCACTAAGAACTTGTGTTCTTGTTGTACGGGAAGTCTCTGAAATAAACCCCCACTGAAGACAAATGAGTTAATCTTACAGCACCCTTTCCACAGCGTAGCGTACATACTCTCATGACGCCACCCCACTCCCCACCGTCACAAAACCAACTTATTGTGTCTTATCCTTGATCCCACCCATCTCTCTCTCTCTCTCTCTCTCTCATCTTCTATCAAACAACTACTGCTACAACACCCATTTTCTCAGGGCATACCCTACTATCCCCTTCATGCCCTTTCTCCCACCAAATTTCCTACACATCCTACTCATCTCTTTCCTCACTAAACTTTTTTTAATTCCTGACATGTCATGGAACGACGCAGGTCATGTCAACGAACGCTTTTGTTTTCCTGGCTGTTTGCATATTACACATTTAATATTATTTTGGAAGTTATTCATACCGGTATCAATCTAACATGGACACAGTTTGCGTCACCAACATACAATGCCATATTAGAGCGTAACAGACAATAAATCGCTGTGGTCAAAGTCAAAAGGGAATGTTCCCGCATTTGCGGATTTCCTCGGATTGTTGCATAACCACAAACTTACCTAAACGCTCGCACGATGGACTGCTGGCCGAAGTTACTCTTCTCCTGCAGTCCACCAGCCTTGCTGGAGGAGGCAGGAAGGAAGGTTGTTTGCATGTCTAGGTACCAGTGGTGTCCTTTTATACAAACGTGCACGTCTACATGCATGTCATCGGCAGCTCTTGGTTGTGTCCTACCACTGGAGAGGTGTCCTGCATGAGAGACCCTACCAGGACCACTGGGACACGTAAGCTCCCCCACCACGACAAGGTGGCTGCCACGGGGGAGAAAGGATAGAGATATAATGTGTGGAATAAGTTGGTAAAGAAGCAGTGTTGCGAAATCCCCCAAATGCACTTAGAATACGACCGCTAAACCTTGTGGATCGATCAGTGTCGTTTTTAGTGTGAATGCCGGAGGATTTGACCTTCCACTGGGACACCACCCGAAGTCAGACGGGAACCAAGGCCTCCACCCTTGCAGGCTGTGTTGTAAGGGTCATAATTATCATACACTTGACCCTTGACAACACAGGTCATTGGCCCCAAACACGCCAATGGCTGTGGCCTACAACCATCCCATCACCAGCGCCGGGTGTCCAGCTCAAGACACCACCACCGGCCGCACTTGCTTGCGGATCCAGTTCCCTCGTTCAAGCTCCACCTTTCCTGGCGCTGGTGGCATTTTCGCCGGTGCTGGTGGCGGTACTAACAGCGCTTTTGACGGGGTCACAGTCTTGGGTGGTGGTGTGGACGTGGCAAATTTTGGAGGCAGGAAGGTCTCCAGGTGCCACAGAGTGTCACGCCAGGCCGGTTTTGAATAGACGCTCTGCCGCACCCACTTCCTTGCCTCCACCGGCAGTGTGAACACGCACGAACCTGTTAGCTCAAGAATCGGAATTATGTGGGCCACACTGAAAGCATCGGCTGCCTGGCCCACCTGCTGCCCGGCCACCACCTCAGGGGCCACCAGGGGCGAGACCTCGGCGCCACCTCCTCTGACAGTCATCAGACTCCCAGATGGTACTGATCTACCACAAGCGGTTAGTGTTACAGCAATGTCCTTGTTTCGACTCAATTTGACACAAATATTTTTGGGGTGGGTATTAACGTAAACTAAACCCCGCATGTGGATACGGTTCAGTACCTTGACAGTTTGTCGCAGCACTTCCACCCGCTGACCAACCGACAAAGACTTTTCTTTCAGATGTTCTTTTAGAGTCAGACCTGCAAACTCGGTTACCATACTCAAGGTCTCGGGACAGACGAACAACAACTCTGGAACCCCAGGCTGGCCTTGCAAACTGACCAACCTCTCGATCTCATCCCTTAACCTGTCCACGGCTTCCTGGCTCATCTTTGACGACTTTACCACCCAGTGCTGGTCGCCTGTCCTCAGCAGCCGTGTCACACTGTACCTGCCCTTCCCTAATTCCTTTGTTACGGCCCCCTACGCAACCTTCATCATGGCATACTCATTAATCTCAGACACTCGGCACCGCTCACACGTCCGCTGGAACTGCCTGACCAGCCTAACCTTGCACGCGGTATTTTGTGGCGGTGCTTTTGTGTTTTTGTCCTGGGGCAGATGGGCGTGGGCAGGAGGTTTTTCTCGGCGTGGGCTATCCCGTCTAGTCCGTTTTGAGCTATATTTGGTAGGCGTCATCTGTCTGTGATGCTTTTCTCGGCGTGGGCTATCCCGTCTAGTCCGTTTTGAACTATATTTGGTGGGTGTCATCTCTCTGCGATGCTTTTCTCGGCGTGGGCTATCCCGTCTAGTCCGTTCTGAACTATATTTGGTGGGCGTCATCTCTCTATGACGCTTTTTTTGGAGTGGACTATCCCGTATCCTGGGCATCCTGTCTCCACTAGTGCGGCTTGTACCGTTTGAATTCATTCCTTATCAAAGATTCCAAAATCTCGAACGCCTTACTGATTGAGCAAGGCGTACGTCTTCTACGAAGCTTGAGTAAGAAGTGAAGAAATTTACTGACGCTGCGCAATTTATAGGCTATATACCCATTTTCTATGGATGCAAAATGTATACTGTACATTACCCATTTTATCCACATTTTCGATCGTAGCTTCCATCGTGTTGTTTTTGGAGATTTCGTAAAGCTTCTTCCTTGTTGCTGTATTTTTGCACATTGCATTTTTTTTATTTAACTGATGCAAAGCAAGTCGATCTTATCATCATATAAAAACATACTAGAAAGTATTAATGTGTATATCAAAACCAGTATCGTATTCAAATCGGTGACGAGCTCATCAAACTCCTTTTTCATTTCTGGAGGTATTTAGTTTGCAGTAATTTTTCTGTGTAAATCTTATCATCTATATAAAACAGATGTGTACATGTTGATGATTATGATGGTGATTAAAGTCTTGCCATTAAAGGAAGTAATTATTTAAAACGACATGAGATTGAGACGAATCGAAGAGTCCATGGTTTGCCTGAAAAAATTTTTTTTTAAGTTTCGTTCAACGCAGTAATCAAAACACCTTAAGCTATACCCGAAAATAATTTGTGACGTGCCAAAAATTTCATAAAAACAAAAGGCTCTGTGATTTGGGGAAAAAAAAAAAAAACATTAAATGATTTACCGTGTTTTGGGATTTTGTACAATGTAATTCTCTTGATCTTACAATATAAGGTGTCAGTTTGCCAGATAACAGGATAGTGAAGATCTCTATGTTATCGTCTTTGCCCTTCATCACAAGATCAGTGTTCCGCCCCTCCCAAAAAAAGTAAAATCCTATACATTCATATTCTTACAGGGTGGTTGCTGAAGGTGACCTAAGCTGTAAAAATACTATGTAAAATATTGCAATGTTGGATTTGTGTTCAAATGAAAATTTAGGATGCTGAGAGTACGAAGATTTTCCTGTAGTTTATAACCTCAGACAGCTGTAGTCATCATATGCCTATCCGTACAGTCGGCATCAATGGCTCTTGTAGTCTTGCTCTCCTAGGGCTTATTTCCGGTCAGTAAAGTTCAGAATAACATCCAACTATCGGATTTTGTCATTAATTTGAATCTTACTGAACTTCTAAGCAATTTTAAGCACTCTCTTCTATAAGCATCCATCGCAGATCTCTCTCTCTCTCTCTCTCTCTCTCTCTCTCTCTCTCTCTCTCTCTCTCTCTCTCTCTCTCTCTCTCTCTCTCTCTCTCTCCGTATTTTAGAAAATAAAAGTAAGCTGGGGACATTCTCCACCTCCAGTCTTCATCTTCTATTTCATCGGTGTTAAATAGTAAATCTAATCTTACTCAACCTAACCTAACCTAACCCAACCTAACCTAACTTAACCTAACCTAACCTAACCTAACCCAACCTAACTTAACCTAACCTAACCTAACCTAACCTAACCCAACCTAACTTAACCTAACCAAACCAAACCTAACTTAACCTAACCAAACCCAACCTAACTTAACCTAACCAAACCAAACCTAACTTAACCTAACCAAACCCAACCTAACTTAACCTAACCTAACCTAACCCAACCTAACCCAACCTAACCTAACCTAACCAAAGCTAACCCTATCCAGCGATGGCCGAATAGGTAGAGAGGTGACATGCAGTCCTAATGGACCCAGGTTTGAATCTCAGCTGGGGCAGAGAATGGTTTAAGGATTTGAATTCCATTAAAACAGACTTTATTGACCTACCAGAAGACCTGCTGACATGTCGTACAAATATTCTCACTAATACCAATACACCACCCATGTTTTCAGTATGGACGGTGGGTGTTGGAGCCGAAGTTGTGAAATGTGGAGGTGTGTGGTATGAAGGAGGGCTACTGGGCCTTGGGCAGGGGCTGTGAAGTCTATTCCCAGATTTGGATACACTCACCTCCCCCCCCCCAAAAAAAAAATAATAATAATAATAATTTTAACGTATATAACCGATGGATCTACGAGCTGCACAATGCCTCCCTCCATTCCTTATTTACTAGTACTAAAAAGTTCGTTTGCGACAGTTGTGTATGGAAGAGAAATTGCTTAAAACTGGGTAAACTAAATAGTGAACATTCGGACTTAATAGCGAACATATTAATTTCAGTCTGCAGTAGTTGGGTGTAATTCATAATGCCAATGAGATGAATCCACAAAACCAGTCACTGTCTTACCAGGATTTTAAATAGCATTAATTGTTATCAGTGTCAGTTGCTGGGAATTCACCAGAGAGGGTACATGAGAGAGGGGGGGTGTGAGCTGGGGAGAGGGCAATGAAATGGGGGAAAGGGCAACATGGAGGATAAGTGTTTGTGGTCACCCTTACGGGATTAAGGCTTCTGGCAACAGATTGATAGACAGATTACCATAATTCACAGAGCTACAGGCAGGAAGGGCGACATAATTTTTTATGGCAACTGTACATCGAGTGATAACCACCGAGATACATATCATATGAACGCAAGTAACAGCCATAGGCAGACCATTTGATCTGATTTGAGAATGACCCCTTGGACTGAAAAGATGTGTAGCAGTTTATACCATTAATCTCTTATCCGAGGATATGCTGTTTCTTTTTTACTGGGTTGTATTCTCGTCTGCTTGAGAGCTTTCCTGACGCCTCTTTCTACATTATTTACTTTGCCTCTTACTCTTGAACATTCTCTTGCATGCAAACTGTGTCAGTGCTAGTTCTGGCATTAAGTGAATATCAAGTTGTAACAGGCACAATAAATAAAGAAAAAGCTGTCAGGCAATACTTCGAGTCACTGAGACGGACCCACAGTGTTGTAGCTTACGCAAGACCACTATTTATAACAAGGATCTTTATAGTCTTTCCTGACGTAACTCTGATATGCTTTCCCACGAAGGACTAGAAAAGGAGCATCCCGAATCTTCCCATGTCTCGTGTTTCTCGTACAGTAACAAATATTGATTACCAGAGAAAAATTATCACCTGTCTCTGCCTATATACAAAGGCTACTTCCCCCAGAGAAAGGGGGGTAGCCGAGACAGGACGACACACTCCCAATTTACTGATCCACACACACACACACACACACACACACACACACACACACACACACACACACACACACACACACACATTTATTCGTATCTTAGCCCAAGGGTAGAAGGGACAGAGAGGAAAGAATGGAAAGAACCTAATCTCTCCATATATCTAGTTCTTCTTGCAAAACAAATCAAACTTACGACAGGGAATCACCTGTAAGTATGTTTGAGAATCCCACCCTACAAATGAGGTTTCTTGAACTCATGAGGTAAAGAATTTATACACATAGTGAAGACAACTATGGTGAAATAAAACCAAACAAGCAGGGTATGTGATTTTCATTAATTTATTTATAATGGCACAGAATACTTTAGTTATGATGCAAAACACAGTTATGTGACAATAGTTATGATGCAAAACACAGTGAAGTGGCAATAGTTATGATGCAAAACAGTGAAGTGACAATAGTTATGATGCAAAACACAGCGAAGTGACAATAGTTATGATGCAAAACAGTAAAGTGACAATAGTTATGATGCAAAACACAGTGAAGCGACAATAGTTATGATGCAAAACACAGCGAAGTGACAATAGTTATGATGCAAAACAGTGAAGTGACAATAGTTACGATGCAAAATAGAGTGAAGTGACAATAGTTATGATGCAAAACACAGTGAAGCGACAGAATACTTTAGTTATGATGCAAAACACAGTGAAGTGACAAATACTTAAGTTCTGATGCAAAACAAATTGAAGTGTACTTTGGTTAAATGCAACACAACAGTGAAGTGACGCACCAAGATATTCAACAAAGAGCCTGGAACTCAGTAGGAGGGTAGTACAGGAGAATTATCTTTATATATGTGCTTCTGAATGACTACTTGCTTGCATAATCACCTGAGTTGCTGAGGGGCTTCATGTAAAGTATCTCACATTTACTGTAATTATAAAAGTTTTGGTTACATACAACTTTCAAATAAATGTTGCATAACATTCCTCAAGGATATGACATACAAGTTCTCTTACCTCCAAGAGAAAATAAACACCCTTAAAACATTTATCAGTCGTTAAATATATTCCATGCCTCATAACCTTAATGCATTGCGATCACATTAACTTGCTTTAATTTAGGAAGAAACATGACTATGTTTGGTGATTTTGAATTACACATTTCTTTGGAAGGAGAAAGACGGGGAGAAATTCTTTAGGTCACTAATGTCAAACGCTTTCACTAAACATCACTGCATGTTTATGAGGCTTTATCAGCGAGGCAAGAGTAATGCCACCTGCAAAATAATGATCTGCAAAAAAATGCAACTCCAGTTAATGACTCATTTAACCTCAGCTACTGATTACCAAGATAAATAATGAAGAGATTATACACAATCATGAACACATCTTGGGCTCTGAAGAATTATGAATACGGCCTTATATGAGTGACTTCAGATATTTCGTAACAACTCTTTCTTAGCGATTAATCTGCAAATTACACCTCTGTATCCTCTACTGTGTTGTCAGTGGCGAGATTGAGTGGATACAAATAACGTTAAAGTGTAATATAATAACAATTAAATCGCTAAGGAGGTGCTACTAATCCTACTTTCTAGAATACGGCCGTTAGCGCTATAGGAATATCGCCTTGTTGATGAGTTTTGACCGGCAGCTGAAGTCCACCTTACACTCCCCCCACGGAGTCCGGACCTCACACTCCCCAGGGCATGGCAGCATCGGCGCTCCGATGATGGTAGGTCTGGGCGGTTGACTGGTGGTGGGTGTTGCTGGTGTTGGTGTTGGTAGTGGTGTGGTGGTGGGTCGTGGCAGTGCCGAGAATGCACTAGCTTCTCGCCTGTTCCGCATCCCTAGGTAGCCATTGTCTTGTCCTGTCTTTATCCCTGAACCCCACACCAGGCTACCCGAACTCTGTGGATGTGTTGGACCTCGGTAGGGTTGTGTCCTGGCCCCGGGAACGACCACAAGCAGGGCGATAAGAGCGGTGATTCTGGCTGACATATTGCGCTGCCAATTGCGCTGCCAAGCCACCTCCCCACCAGCAGGCAACAACTAAACTGAGGCGGATGCCAGGCCCACCGGATACTGGGATAATGGGATTTTACCGTTCCGTTCCATAAGGATTTCCCACTCAGTGCCTGTAGTCTCTATCCGCGCATGGTATTACTGTGGAGGGACATCTGGGTAGGATTGTCGAATTTATTTTACTTTCTGTACTTTCGATGTTGTTTAGTTATTTATCTACTTATTTTCTAGAACAAGAAGATATGGGCAGATGTTGCACTATCTGTGTTCTTCCTGCAAAACAGATCTTAGTTACGAGAGGAAGATTATCGTGTAAGTAACGATTATTTTTGCATGGATGAGACTGCAGAATTTTCCCATGTTTTTAGTTCTTCCTGTAAAACAAATATAAGTTACTGTACGACTCACAGACTCCACCCTTTTGTTCAAATATTCCACATGTAACCAATGCATCACCGATTCCCTGTGTATGAGGTAACTAAAATAGAACAGCAATGATATTAAATCTAAAAATGTATGTCTTAATATAACCAGACGCCTTAACCCTGAAAAGGGTGACCACAAACGAATTGCCTTTATGTCACTCTGTCCTCCAACTCAAACCCCTTGTCTCATATACTGTTCCACCCCATCCCTCCACCTCATCCTCCGTCTCCCCCTTCCCCCTCCACCTCACACACGCCTTCCTATGTAGTCATTCATTCTCCAGTCTCTTCACATGGCCAAGCTATCTCAAGGTATATGTCCCAATGTTTTCTAGATAATTATGATACGAGATACTGGAAGATTGATTTTACTATATTCTCTTTACCTTAACTTGGCGCAAATTTTCGTCCTTTTGCAACTTATTATACCCAGACAGGGGAGAGAAAAAAAAAAAAAAAAATCCTACGGCTCTGACAATCGTGACTGACATAATCCACTGTCAGTAATTTTGTAAAACCTAGCACAGAAGATAGAGACATGGCAATTATAGGCCAGGTTAGAGTAAAAGCAGTATAGTAAACAAGGAGACTCATTGCCACCTTAGGTTCATCCCAACTTAGGTTCATCGATTCAAGGCCAATTAGACTTATTGGCCTTGCATCGACTTTCATGCAAACAATCCCATCATAAAGACAGGCTAACAGGTTTACTGTTTCCATGATGAACTCTACAATATTACAAAACAAATCAGTGCTGCATCAGATGAAGACAAATCCGCTACAGTTCCTTCAGTAAGGCAGGCCAACCATACTATTTCCTTGATCACGAACTTTACAATAGTACAAAACAAATCAGTGCTGAATTAATATGACGTCATTACTGTAATAATACGAATAAAGCAGCAAACTTGTCACATGTGCATTAGGCTTCGAACCACAATAAATAAATAAATAATAAAATAAATAAATAAACCCATTTCTCTCTCTCTCTCTCTCTCTCTCTCTCTCTCTCTCTCTCTCTCTCTCTCTCTCTCTCTCTCTCTCTCTCCATTCTTCTTCTTCTTCTTCTTCTTCCATGCGTGACTGCTTTTTCAATAACTCCTTGTAGCAGTTGACATGTTACTAATGTATTAATGCTCTTTCCAGACGATTTTAATTCAGTGTAGGAATGACCTCTCTTACTGGAAGGTTTAATGAAGACAAGGTGTAGCCTCCACAGTTTCAAAAGTACCTCCAGATTCGATAATAGTCTTAGGGTAACAAGAATATCGAAGAACATGATCGCAGTGTAGGGGTTAATGGTCATAAGAACCAAACAAGTGTATGAATAACTTTCCAGCAACATCGTCTTAAATAACAGAAGGTTGTAGTAGTAGTAGTAGTAGTAGTAGTATTTATAACAGTAATGAATATCAGAATTTTATATTTCACTGTTGTTTTATAGATTTAATGGATTTAATGTTGTTGCTTGATTTGAAGTGCTCATTTCAAAACTACAATATTTATCTGTCGTATTGTTTGTTTATACAAAAAGTTTCTATTTATCTCTACCAGTTTACACACACACACACACACACACACACACACACACACACACACACACACACACACACACACGCGCGCACCGTTCACTGGCTCAGTAGTAATTCGCGCCTCGCTCAGGTTGCGATAAGTTTCACTGACGAAGTGGGTGATTACTGTCCCCCTTGAGCAAGGGGACGGGGGTGTGCGTGTGTGAAGGTCACAGTCTTGCCCTTAGATCGGACTATATGAGCTCTCAGCTCCTTTCCGGGAGGGTAAAAGCTGACGATCACGACCATCAAGTGATCCTGACCGACCCGGTGAATTACACACACACACACAAATATATATATATATATATATATATATATATATATATATATATATATATATATATATATATATATATATATATATATATATATATATATATATATATATATATATATATATATATATATATGTCATTAATTCATCTTCCAATCCTACATTGCCCCATGAGGAGCGTAGGAGCCTGGGGCTAGGCAAGTTGGTACTGACATTTAAGATTAGAGTGACCAGCCTCATGTACCCCTGAGTGGCATTACGTGAGCAATAAACCCCAACTATCCCTTGGATATAAACCTTCACCGGCTCAATCCGATTGGAGCGCCGTAATTACTCACTAAAGCACTAGGCGCCAAAATTTAGTTATATGGTTACCACCCAGCGTAGTAAATTATTTCCTGGTGTACAGGATATATATATATATATATATATATATATATATATATATATATATATATATATAGATATATATATATATATATACATGTATAATTATGTGTGTGTGTGTGTGTGTGTGTGTGTGTGTGTGTGTGTGTGTGTGTGTGTGTGTGTAGTAATTATAAAATACAACTTTAGTTCCACGGTTCTAAAGCTTCACTCGTGAATCCTATGTAATAAACAAAGCTGCTTCACCGGCGCTGGGGATCGTGTTTCGGAATGTTTCCCCAAATCAGTTATGTATATGGAGCAGCGGCACTCGAGGTGACTGGATAGCTGGCCACTCACACCGTTGGATTAACTCTAACTTACCCAGATCCTCCAGGCTGGACTCCCCGGAGCAGGATGGACTCCCCCAAATGCTAAGATTCTCTGGGATCAACTTCAGATCCACTCGGCTGGACCCTCCAGGTCCTCAGATCCCCCTGGGCTGGACTCCCCAAATCCCACGGGGTGGACTCCCCAAATTCCACGAGGTGGACTCTTCAAAACTCCCGGGGTGGACTCCCCAGAACCCCCGGGGTGGACTCCCCAAATCCCCCGGGATGGGCTCCCCAAATCCAACGGGGTGGACTTCCCAGATCCCACGGAGTGGACTCCTCAAATCCCCCGGGGTGGACTCCCCAAATCCCACGGGGTGGACTCCCCAAATCCCCTGGGATGGGCTCCCCAAATCCCCCGGGATGGGCTCCCCAAATCCCCCGGGATGGGCTCCCCAAATCCCCCGGGATGGACTCTCCAAATCCCACGGAGTGGACTCCTCAAATCCCCCGGAGTGGACTCCCCAGATCTCCCGGGGTGGACTCCCCAAATCCCACGTGGTGGACTCTCCAAATCCCCCGGGATGGGCTCCCCAAAACCAACGGGGTGGACTTCCCAGATCCCACGGAGTGGACTCCTCAAATCCCCCGGGGTGGACTCCCTAGATCCCCCGGGGTGGACTCCCCAAATCCCACGGGGTGGACTCCCCAGAACCCCCGGGGTGGACTCCCCAAATCCCTCGAACTGGACTCCCCAGATCCCTCGAACTGGACTCCCCAGATCCCTCGAACTGGACTCCCCAGATCCCTCGAACTGGACTCCCCAGATCCCTCGAACTGGACTCCCCAGATCCCTCGTGCTGGACTCCCCAGATCCCTCGTGCTGGACTCCACAGATCCCTTGTGCTGGACTCGCCAGATCCCTCGTGCTGGACTCGCCAGATCCCTCGAACTGGACTCCCCGGATCCCTCGAACTGGACTCCCCAGATCCCTCGTGCTGGACTCCCCAGATCCCTCGTGCTGGACTCCACAGATCCCTTGTGCTGGACTCGCCAGATCCCTCGTGCTGGACTCGCCAGATCCCTCGTGCTGGACTCGCCAGATCCCTCGAACTGGACTCCCAAGATCCTTCGAACTGAACTCTCCGTTTCCCCTCACATTTTTGCTGGTGCACACAGGGTGCGCAAGGTTCCACATGCGAGTAGGTTATAAGTTATGTGACTTGACACACCAGTTACATCAGTCTGTGATAACTATATTTAACACATAAACCTGTCTCTGGGTATGCCCCCTGGACAGAGACCCTGTAAATATAAAACCCCTAGGGGTTAACCTCCACCGACCTATCTTCCCCATAGACCATTTTTTTTCTTTTCCCTCATGGACCTGTTCCCACATGAGCCAACTTCAAGAACCTACTTTCCCTAAGGACTTATTTCTTCCCCCCCCCCCCTCCCCATGGACTCTTTCCCTCATGGACGAATTTTTATGCATGGGCTTTTCCAACCATGGACCTATTTGCCTTATGTAACTGTCTTCCCCACGAAACAATTTTCCCCCTGAGCCAATTTTCTCATGGGCCTGTATTCCCCATGGCTTTATTTCCATGGATGTATTTTCTCCCCTTTAGTGACACCTGTTCCTTTACATGAGTCATGAACTTATATCTCCCCATCGGTTTATTTCTCCCATGGACCTTCTTTGGCACAGTAGACCTATGTTCCCCTTTCTGACCATTTCTCCCGAGGACCCATTTACCCATGGACCTAGTTTCCCACATAGACCTATTCCCACCATGGACTCGTTTTGGATATGTATATGTCGTACTAAACAGGTGCAGCCCAAATAATATAGGATCAGGGTCACTCCGTGTTATCATTGCCATAGATTTGGTAGTGAAAGATTAATTGATCCTCACCCTGCCCTTGGGTGAGAAAGGATGTCCGGATGATGATGATGATGATGAAAGATTCATATCCAGTTTGTGCATATTGTACAAGCGGTGATTGCTGTTATAATAATAATAATTATTATTATTATTATTCTTATTATTATTATTATTATTATTATTATTATTATGCATATAGGATGTTCACTAATCATTAAGGACAGGGCACCTTCCCTGGGTTTACCTGATTTTACCATGTGCCATTTTTTCCACTTAATCTTAGCCTTTCTTGAGAGTCTTTGAGATAATTATTTTCAAGTGTGTTTCATTTTTTTTTTCTAAGATAGTTTTTTTTTTTTTTTTAAGCGCGTTTTCTTCCTCAAGCTCGGAGGGGTGACATATTGGTCTACCACTTTGGTAGTCATCTAACCTCATTTATCTATCTTCTATCTATCTATTGCCAGACACCTCAATCCCGTTTGAGGTGGCCACAAACAAATCGCCTCCACGTCGTCCTGTCCCCCTCCATTTCACTGCCCTGCTCCCAACTCACACCCCCCTCTCTCATATACCTCTCCACCCCATCCCTCCATCTCATCCTCGGCCTCCCCCTCCCTCTTCCCCCCTCCACCTCACTCACATACACTCTCTTCGTCAGTCTTTCACCCTCCATCCTCTCCACATGGCCAAACCACCTCAGTGTGTTCCTCATAACACTTCCTATCACATCCACATCCACACCACAACGCTCCTTTATATCCTCATTCGTCAGCCTGTCTCTCCATGTGACTCCACAGGCTCCTCTTAAATAACTCATTTCCACTGCTCTCACTCTTGACTTGTGTCCTCATTTATGCTGATAGTTATTTGACTATTTATAGATGGATTGTCTTCACACATATTTACATCTCTGAATTAGTTCAAAGATGAGAACTTTTGTAAATAGGCTATTTGAGAGGTTGCTTCCCGGGTGGTGTGATGAGTAAGGATGGAAGATTAGAGAGTGAAGTGCTTGAAAGGGAGCAACAGGGAAGGAAGGTTGCTGGTTCTTTGAAAGCAGTGATAAGAAACAGGGATGTGAGCATGGAAGTGAAAAAACTACTACATGACAGTATTGTGATAACAACTCTAACGTATGAAAGTGAAGCTTGGACCTTGATGGAGGGACAGGTCAAGAGTGAGAGCAGTGGAAATGAGTTATTTCAGAGGAGCATGTGGAGTCACATGGAGAGACAGACTGACAAATGAGGAAGCGAAGGAGCGTTGTGGTGTGGATGTGGGTGTGATAGGAAGCATTAGGAGAAATACACTGAGGTGGTTTGGACATGTGGAGAGGATGGAGAGTGAGAGACCGACGAGGAGAGTGTATGTGAGTAAGATGGAGGAGGGGATAGGGAAGGGAAGGCCAAGGATGAGATGGAGGGATGGAGTGGAGAGGTATATGAGAGAGGGGGGCGTGAGCTGGGACCAGGGCAATGAAACGGCGGGGGACAGGGCGACATGGAGGCGATTTGTTTGTGGCCACCCCTTCCGGGATTAAGGCGTCTGGCAATAGATAGATAGATAGACTAATTTAATCGGGTGTTGAAAATGAACCAGCTCATTAATCCATACAAAATTATAATGATGATGTTTTTGAGTACGAAGGAGGACACCGGATGGACGATTCGTTTGTTCACTTACATCGCCACGCGACTCAAAAATCGTACTATAACGTCAAAGCAATAGGACAAAATTTGGTTGATAAAAGTTTAATTATTTCATGATACCGTAGCAGTACTCATTAAGGCTTTTTGCAATATACTGAACAAGTACGATAACTATTTGGCGGAGAGTTATACTCAACGAACTATCTAAAATTAGAGGACCACCACGTGAAGCTTTCGACGTAAACAAACTCATTCATGTTCGTTTTTAAGAAGAAGGAGGATGCGCTCATTTATCCCAAGCATTGTAAGTTTTTGCATATTGACAATATAGTTTAGCTCCGGAGGCAGTATGGAATGTCAGTTTATCTACTTGTTCGTAAACTTTGCTTCAGACCGGAATATTTTGAGAAATGGAAATTGTCTGTTGCTTTTTATGTTGAAGTTATTTAGGCCTTGTCTGCAGGCATTTTCCTTCAGTAAGCTACCCAGGGATATCAGAATAGCGGTTGAGATGAGCAAGTGTTGACACCAGTTAATCCCACTAGTCACAGATATTTCTGGACTGGGTGATTTGTTCGGTCGGGTTGAGGCCAGCGGCCCAGCATAGGAGTACCCTCCAGCCGATGGCATTGCAAGACGAACGGGCAGATCCATCCTTTAATGGTATGATTTCTGATATACTCTACAGTTAAATAGCTCCTGCAGAGCTAAAGCACTCACGGTACATTTAATGCGCTTGTAATTAGTTTCGCATAAAGTATGTCAGAAATCAGTCATTACAGAGATAAATTTGGGTAAATTTTCTAATTATTGATGTAAATATAGATAAAAGGGCCTTCTCAGTTTCATTGTTTTTACTTCCTTGATTTGGTTTTTATTGTCTTGTGTTACTGATTGACAATGGCATTTTTAAAACCTCATCTACTGGTAACTTATAAATGTTTCATGGGTTTGAGATGTTTACACATGGAGAAATGAAAGCAGCTTTCATTTGCCTTAACCTTGGTATCATCAGGTTGTAACCACAGCATTCATCAACCCTAACCTTGATTTTCAGATGCCACATTACGATGACTCAGTAGCAGTGGAAGGGCATTCATATAAAAAAAGTTGCAACATTGTTATTTTTGCAGAATTTGGGTGTCATAAACTACAATGGAAAAATGTCATAAACTTTTCAGCATCTTTGAGAAGGAACTGTCCTCAGTTTTGCCACAGAGTTATTTTGTGCGTTGCAATATTATTAAGCCCTGGATGATCAAGAAATCCAAGAATAGTGTATACTGGTAAATATACACTGGTGTGCCAGAGCCAGATGCCTTAACCCTGTAAAGGGTGACCACAGACAAATCTCCTCCATGTCATCCTGTCCCCTGCCATTGCACTGCCCTGCTCCCAGCTCACACTCCCCTCTTTTATATAGGCTACCACTCCACTCCATCCCTCCAGCTCATCCTTGACCTTCCCCTCCCTCTCCCCCCCTCCACCTCACTTACACACACTCTCCTCGTCAGTCTCTCACTCTCCATCGTTTCCACTTGGCCAAACCGCCTCAGTGTATTTCTCCTAACGCATTCTACCACATCTACAGTATGTCCACACTACAGTGCTCCTTCACTTCTTCATTTGTTAGTCTGTCTCTCCATGTAACTCAACATGCTTCTCTCAAATAATTGATTTCCACTGCTCTCACTCTTGACTTGTGTCCTTCCTACAAGGTCCAAGCCTCACTTCCATACGTTAGAGTTGGTATCATAATACTGTCTTGCAGCGACTTTTTTACTTCCATGCTCACTTCCCTGTTCCTTGTAACTGCTTTCAAAGAAGAACCAGCAACCTTTCTTCCTCGTGCTGTATACAATAAAGTCTCAATTATCTGTCATCACAATATCTGGCCCAACACAGTATCTGGGGCTGCTGGCTCGGCTCTATTAATGCAAAATCCAGCCTTGAAACTGGACATGACCGGTGGTTGTATGCAATATTCTGCATCAAGGTGTATCAGTTGGCTTATAAACTGTGGCCAAACAGCACTATACAGCCATGCCCCACTTAGCATCCACGATGCATTCCGAAATACGTGACATTAAGTGATCTGGACGTGAAGCAACCACCGTAACTTATGCACCGTATGCTCTGTTTGTACCTATGTATCATACAGTATATTGTACCATACTATATACTGTATATATGTCTCTTGCTGCTGCCATGTTTTGAACTCATACTGTTACATTTGGAAGCCATGTGAACTCTTGGGTAACGTAGCTTGTTATGTAACCCTGATGCAAGGATATGCAAGAATACTTGAAAACGATGGTAAACATGCAACTGGACGTGGCTGCCTAGCCTGCCTGCGGCTGGTGCCGATGGCAGTTATATGGTTAACTTTTTATTGCCTTTGGTGTACTTTTTTCCTGCTTTTATGTAAGAAGGGAAAAATGAAAACTATTAAGACATTAGGTTATACATGTACTATGTATCGTACAGTTGGCAGCGTAATTGCTTTCTTTGGGGATGCTGGCTGGCTGTCAACGCAGCAACACTGCTTTGTACCTGCATACGCTCACTACATCCCGTTCTTCGGATTTTTTTATTTAATTTTTTTTTTAATGGGTCCCTGGATGTTAAAGCGAACAGATGTTAGCCCCTTCTCACACCTAAAATTTTCTGTAAGTTTGTGTGACATGATCAGAGAAAATGCTGTGAGGGCAGTCTGGACTCATGCAGAGTGGAAAACATTCCCATGGATTTAGTTTGCCACAGAAGTTGGTTATATTGATATAATTGTATACCATCATTTTCGCTGATGTTTATACTGTATGACTAGCTAATAAGAACACACAACTGATGAGTAAAAGTGCAGTGGAAGTACCAAAATGCAGTGAGAATAATGTGTTTCCGCAATGAAAATAACTTCCCAAAACCATACTGCAATATTTTGGCCACATCATACAAGAGCTAAGCATATGTCACGAGCTTTCACTTAAAGCCTTCGAAATTTTGATACGACCAATAGTATTTGAGTAAATCGCCAAAAATCGTGTGTGTGCACCCCTGCCCCCCCACTGAAAGCTGAGAGAAAGCCAACTGTTTTAGAGTGTTGGCCTTGAAATGAACACCCTCCCCTATGACGCAGCAAAGATTGACGCCCTTCATGCTAAAACTTAATTTTTGGTGAATATTTTTGTCCAAAATTGCCTAATCGGCATCCCTCCAGACCAACACTGACAAGTACATCATAGCACGTCATCAGTTCCTCTTCAGCCTAACACCATATTGACTCATTTCCCATCATCGTGCACAAGAGGGTTAAGCGGTACATGACCGTATTACTGTATTTTATCATTACTTTATTGTATTTTATGCTTAAATTTTATCTTTAACTCTCAGTAAACTTTTTAGGATAAAAAGCTGAGATGGATGATAACTCAATATCTGGCCTAATGCCGAATATTGAGCCAGTGGGGGGTACTATGCAATATCCAGTGTTTTGTAGTATCCGGCCTAGGGGTTGGCTGAATTACACTGGATAATTGGGAGTTTACTGTAGTGTATACAGTATGATAGCAACCTATTTCTCTCTCTCTCTCTCTCTCTCTGTTGTAATGTCAGGTAACAAAAACTAAATATTTCCCATATATTGTAGGTAGTTTTAATCCAATTTTCTGTGGCTCTCTGTCACATATTTCTTATGAGATGTTTGAAATTTAAATGTTACCTGGTATTTTTGAAATTTCATATACCATATATATATATATATATATATATATATATATATATATATATATATATATATATATATATATATATATATATTTATCTGTCTATCTATGTATCTATCTATCTATCTATCTATCTGTCTATCTATTATGTACAGTACTGTATATATATATATACAAAAGTCTTCATTATGCTTATTTTCCCAGAGTGTGCACCATGGCTATCTCTTAGGACAGTAGTTTGATACCAGTCTCTGTCATTTCATTGTATGGTACAGTAGCTGACTTCTTAATTACTGTACTGTAAATCCCTCTGTAAGGAAATTCTCAGTCTTTTTACCTCAATAACATATAGCCTTTTTTTCTTGTTTCAAGTCTGGCTTTGCCAGTTTTAGCAGCATATCAGTAATTCAGCACAAAGATGAAAAATAAGATGCACTTGAATAGTAACCAGTTAGATAATTATAAGAAGCTTCATTTCTCCTAACTTCCCTTCTGAAACTAGGGTGCATTTCCCATGATGCAGTGCCTCAGAAGGCAAAAATATTGGATTTTGCTGTGGATTTGAACAGTAAACAAAAAAAAGCCAAAGAAGGTGACATAATGATGACTGCATTTATTTTCATAATTGTTTGCTCTTTGTTGCAGGAAGAACCCCCAGAATCCGATGACTCAGGGGACGAGATTCCTCCTGGTGGGATCTTCCATGCAGGTGTACTTAATGACCAAAGTGACAGTGATGACAACAATGATGACAACGACAACAATGATGGAGATGGACTGAACTTGCCAGGCGATGACACAGCTGATAATGGGGTTTGTGGTGGTGGCTTTGTTAATTTGCATGGTGTTTGTGGCAGTTAGAAGCTACTCCTTATCTGTTACGGTATTTATTTGGAATTCTTTATGCCTAGTTTTTTTTTATGACTGTTGCAGTTTATCAAGCTAACAGTCCCTCATACTACACCACACCATTGTCCTTCACATACTATTTTGTTTTACTTCTGTCCACCCAGTTCTTGGTCCTCCAGCTTTATATAGCTTTAAGATCTCTACTCATCAGCAACCCCAGTACTCCCCATATAATCTTTCATTATTTATTCACCTTGTTCATATTCTTTCCTAATCGTATTAGGTACAGTACAGTACTGGCATTTTATGAGCTGTGGCTTACTGGTCCCTCCTCATCAACAGCCTTTCGTACCATGATACATCACCATCCCTCATATACCCTCCTACTTTTCTCACCGTCTTGATTTTGAATATCATCTCATTTCACCCACCCCACTCTGACTTTATCTCCTCACCACGTTGTTGGTTTTTATCTCCTTCCAACCACCTCACTTGTACTTTCTTCCCACCTGGTGGTTGGTTTTCTCCTCCCCCCAACCACCTGATTCTCATACATTTCATCAGTCAGGTAATCTCATGTTGCTGTGACTGAACCACCCAAACGTATGTATCTTGATTATTCCCCTACAGAACATCCTATCTATCTGTCTGTTGCCAGATGCCTTAATCCCATACGGGTTGGCCACAAACAAATTGCCTCTACGTCACTCTGTCCCCTGCCATTTCACTGCTCTGCTCCCAATTCACACCTCCCTCTCTCATATACCTCTCCATTCCATCCCTCCATCTCATCCTTGGCCCCCCCTCCACCTTATTCACATACACTCTTCTCATCAGTGTGTTTCTTATAACACTTCCTATCACATCCACATCCACACCACAATGCTCCTTCACTTCCTTGTTTGTCAGTCTGTCTCTCCATGTGACTCCACAGGCTCCTATCAAATAATTCATTTCCGCTGCTTTCATTCTTGACTTGTGTCCCTCCAACAACGTCCAAGCTTCACTTCCATACATTAGAGTTGGTATCACAATACTGTCGTGTAATAACTTTTCACTGCTCACTTCCCTGCTTCTTATCACATCCTTCTAGGAACAAGCAACTTCTCTTCCTTGTTGTACCCTTTCAAGCACTTCACCCTCCAAACTTCCATCCTTACTCATCACACTACCCAAATACAGTACTGTACTTAAACATACTCACATTTTCCATTTCCTCGTCATCCAGCCTCACTGTACATTCACTGACTTCACCTCTCTCGAAGACCATAACTTTACTTTTCCCTACATTCACCTTTAGATTCCTTTTCTTACACGCTTTCCCAAACTAATCCACAAAGCCTTGCAGCTCCCCTTTGTCTTCACTTAACAACACAATATCATCTGCAAACAACAGTACAGGGAGTTTCCAAACACTGCCCTCTCTTATTAGGGCCACCCCAACATCCACTGCCCTACCTTGTATCCCTTTTTTAACCCCATCCATATACAGATTGAACAACCATGGTAATGAATTGTTGAACACAGAGAATGAAAGTAATGCAAGTATAAGTGGCTGAGGAATGGCTGGGAGAAGGAGGGAGGTTGAGAAGACAGGAAGAAATCAGTAGGATGGAAGTTGTGGAAGCAATGAAGAAAGTCAAAATGGGGAAGGCCCCAGGAATTGATGGAGTGTGTGGTGAAATGCTGAAGCATGGGGGAGAGATAGTAGTAGAATGGATGTGGAAGATGTGTAGATTGGCCTGGGAGGAAGGCAGAGTCCGGAGGATTGGAAGTCAGGTATGATTATTCCCTTGTAAAAAGGGAAAGAGGAAAAAGAAGTGTGTGGTAATCATAGGGGCATTTGTCTTCTTAGTGTAGTAGGAAAAGTATACGGTAGGATACTTATTGACAGAGTTGGGGAAATAACAGAGGAATTAGTTGGAGAAGAACAGGGAGGCTTTAGGAAGAGGTTGTGTAGATCAGATATACATTCTTTGATTTTTAGCGGAAAAGTTTCTAGAGAAGGGAAAGAAGTTGTATGCGGCCTTCTTGGATTTGGAGAAAGCGTATGACAGGATGGATAGACAAGGATTGTGGAAAGTCTTAAGAATATATGGAGTAGATGGGAAGTTGTTGAATGCTGTGAAGAGTATGTATGAGGGTGCTAAGGCTGCTGTGTGTGTGGATAGTGAACTGAGTGAGTTTTTGTGTTTGAAGATTGGATTGAAACAAGGAAATCGTTCACAGAATGATATATGGTGATGGGCCTCGCATATGCATTGGAGCCATGATTTTAAAGATTTGAGTAATGTCAGTTACTGTATTGCCCATTTCATTAAACACATAATAAGATCTCATACTCTTGTATGTGGAGTCACATGGAGAGACAGGCTGACGAATGAGGATATAAAGGAGCGTTGTGGTGTGGATGTGGATGTGATAGGAAGTGTTATGAGGAACACACTGAGGTGGTTTGGCCATGTGGAGAGGATGGAGGGTGAAAGACTGATGAAGAGAGTGTATGAGAGTGAGGTGGAGGGGGGAAGAGGGAGGGGGAGGCCGAGGATGAGATGGAGGGATGGGGTGGAGAGGTATATGAGAGAGGGGGATGTGAGTTGGGAGCAGGGCAGTGAAATGGCGGAGGACAGGACGACGTGAAGGCGATTTGTTTGTGGCCACCTCAAACGGGATTGTGGCGTCTGGCAATAGATAGATAGACTTTTGTACTTTATTGTGGTAGGAATCTTCTCACCCTTTTCTGACCCCCTTTTTGTTGTTTAGTGTAAATGATGATGATGATGATGATGAACCTTGCTCCATATCACTCTATACAGCATATTCTTCCAAGCACTTTCAGTCTTGTATCTTTCTCTGTTATTGCTCAGCCTCTTTTGTTGACAGCACTTGCTCCTGACTTGAGCATGTCAAGCACTGTCCACACTTCATTACTGTATTGATACATCAGGCAGGAAACTAGCTTACATGATATGTCAGGTTACTGGTAAATTTTTTATCTTTCTCGTAACTTTGTGTATTTGCACTCTCTCTCTCTCTCTCTCAGTAGCAAGCTTTTTTTTTTTTTTTTTTTTTTTTTTTTTTTAATACCCAGTTCATCATTCCCTTGATCCAGCCCACCCCATTCATAGAGTGGGCCTGTGGTATTGATATACTTGCCACATTCTCCTACTGTCTTCTCTGATAATGGCTTCATTGTTGCAGGAAGGTCCTGCAGTGAATGACGAAGATGACCACAGCGTTTATAGCATCAGTGGGGATTCAAATGACAGTGAGGTAAGTTGACATACAGTATATCATCAATTTAATGACTACGAGATAAATGGATGGATGAACAGTATGAAGAGAGCATTGGATGCGAAAGGGACGTCTGTTGAACAAGGAAGAGTGGCTGCACTTGATAGAAATGATTGGAGAGAAATTGTGAATGAATAAATGATGATGCAGCCCTGAGGGGATATTCTCCCGCATTGGGTTTGATCATCAGATCAGGTCACATGCAGGTAAGGGGATGTGTCAATTATGATGTGGCAGGGGTAAACCAGCTCTGCTGTCGGTACCTGCTCTGGATGTCGCTGTTTGCACTGGGCAGTTGACCCTTGTACAGTGTGGTGCAGTGAGGATTTGTCCCCTCTCCCCTTGGGACTAAGATGTGAATGATTGTGTGTGTGTGGATAAGTAAATTAGGAGTGTGTCGTCCTGTCTCGGCTAGCCCCCTTTCTTTGGGGGAGGCAGCCTAGGTATATAGATAGATAGAGATAAATTGATATATCGTATGGTATATCCTCTGGATACATTCTTTGAAGTGTGTTGGTGTTGTGATGAGGAGAGGTAGACTGGGATGGTTTGGGCATGTGGAGAGGATGGGGAATGATAATTGGGTGCAGAAAGTGAGAATGTTAACATTAGGGGTAGGATTGCAAGGAGCAGACCGAAAAAGACCTAGGATGAGATCATTGAGGGTGACCTCAGGGACAGACATGGGATCTATTACTGGGTTTCTATTACTATTACTTGCAATTGTTCTCTGTTATATTACTATTGCTGTTACTTTAGTGGTTACCGGTATCTATTTTATTACTATTACTAATATTTGGTCATCTATTACTATTAATAAATTACAGTATTTGCAATAACTGTAGTTATTTAAATTGAAAATGGTTATCATTTTCATTATTGTTGGGAGGCTGTTCCATGTAATGCACGAGTATGTCTCAATCATTTGATGGCTTGTAGGCCACTCTCCATTCTGCACGGTCTCCTGTGATGTACCTGCATCATGGAAAGCAGCCAAAAGATAACTAAGGTCTAAGAAGAGAAGGTTATTTTATATGACAAAGGGTAACCAGTATTGATATTTGTTTCAAGTAGATCACTTCAGTTTCAAGGACTGTATATAGCCATTGACCAGTGAGGTACTCTATTACATTATATTGAAAGAATAATTTGCCACATTTAACTTTTATGTTCTTGGAAACACAAATTCATATGTAACAAATTAAACTTCTGCTTAGTTCGTTTTTTTTTTAAGTATAATGTTGCATTATTTATACGTGTCTGTAATAGGAAAGTAATATACTATTATCTATAACTTTGCCTTCTATTACAGTAACAGCCATGATTTTTTAATCATTTAATATTAATATTACTATTACTCTGAAAACCTTGTAATAGTCTATTACTATAACTGTTAAATATTACTAGTACCCCTTGTCTGCTCAGGGATAAGGGACTGAATAGGGAAGCTGCCAGAGATCGGGCAGCATGGAGAGCCGCCATTAGGTGATCAGAGTCAATGCATGCAAGCATGTTGGAGCCTTTAAATACGAAATGAAATGATCCTCAGCTTAATGCCTCAGTTCAGACACTACCCTGTATGCTAATTGTGTTTGTGGTAGGTGAGGGCGCTCACCATCCACTCGCTCGATGTAGTGCATCTCTTGGGTGCCTGCCTGCCCTTTCCTCTTCCTTCCTTCTTTCCATCCTTCCTCTTCTGTCTTTCTTTTCTTCAGTCTTTCCTATTCCTTCTCTCCATAGGTGATTCTACATTGAGTGACAAGGCAAATGGTTTCCAGAACACTAGGAAACCATTTACTGTGCTGGTTGGTAACCATATAACCAAATTATGGGGCCTGGTGGTTTAGTGGGTAATTAAGGCGCTCCAATCAGATTGAGCCTGTGCAGGTTTATGGCCAAGGGGTGTTTGGGGCCTGTTGCTCACATAATGCCACTCAGGGATGAGTGAGACTGGTCACCCTCATTTTAAATGTCAGGACCAACTTGCTTAGCCCCAGGGTCCTACGCCCCTCATGGGGCAACACAGGAGTAGATGATGATGATGATCAGGAGGATCCTGATCCTGGCACTAAGGTTCCAATTTTACACACTTTTGTCACTAAATCATATATAGGGTAACACAAGATAATGGAACAGCTTTGATGACATAGGATAAAGCAGGGTAATTTTGCCGTGAACTGTGGTTTTTGCTAAACACAAACTGCCACATACCGAATGGAATATTGATATTTTTATTGCTTTATCTATACATTCAGCCCTCCTGCTAAAGATACCTATAATCATTTTTATTTAAAAAAAAAAATTGTCCCATGCCACATTAAAAAAAAGTGTCTTGCAGTGAAATTACCTTACATGATGGGATAATTTCACTGCAGCCTATTTGTTGTTATTGTTATAATATTTATTGTTATTATTCTTATGATAGTACACTACATATACACAGTTGATTATAACTAGGCTTAGGTAGCCTAGGCCACCATATACAGTAGTAGGGCCTATGCCATATATTGGGTGAACTTGTCGATGGCATCCATAATTGCTTCACTGATTGTTTCACGGTTGGTAAGTTGGTCGGGGGGGGGGGGACTCCCATGGCAGGGTACTGTTTTGTTCTGTGCCTGCATGCGTGTGCGTGTGCGTGCGTGAGTGTATGCATGCATGTGTGTGTGTGTGTGTGTGTGTGTGTGTGAACAGTGCTAACAGTTCTGAACCACTTTTAACCTGAAACATGTTTATAATGTAGTTTTTTTTTTTTTTTTTTTTTTTTTTTTTTTAAATGAAATAAGTGCTGCAAATTTTAATAAAAAAATTTCATTTCTCCAACACCAGGAGATGGTATGGTCATGTGGAGAGAATTGATAACAATAGAGTGGTGGATAACAATAGCGTGGTGAAAAAGGTGTATCTGAGCGAATTCAAAGGAGGGAGGAGGCGAGGTAGGCCAAGAAGAAGGTGGAGAGATATGGTGGATGAATGTGTAAGGAAGAGAGATTTGGAAGTCGGTGAGGCTAGGGAACTGACAGGAGATCGAGCTGGCTGGATGAATGTTGTGAGGAGAAGTGCATGATCAGGGATTCTGGCACCCCTTTTTAACATGGCAGTGTCCGGATTGACTCAATCGGATACAATTATGTGAAGCTACAGAACGTGGTGAATGTTTTTGGCGTATCTGATAGAGCCAGGATTCTGGGGGCTTGAATGATGAGTGAATGGAAGCGTGGCGCATTGGATTGGGCAAAATTGGGCTGTCTGGACATTGCTACTCCTCACCCTGCCCTAGGGTGGGAAAGGAGGTCCAGATGATGATGATGATGATGATGGATTCCCCCCCCCCCCCACAATCGATCAAAACATCACATGACCTTGTTCGGTCGGTATTCTTCTAAAACCAGACTTCAACAGAAGCCGAATCAATGGAATAGTTTGGGATCTATTGTTTCATTTCATTTCGTTTTTGAAGGCTCCAACATGCTTGCATGCATCAGCCTTGGTCACCTAATGGCGGCTGTCCATGCTGCTCAATCTGTGGCAGCTTCCCTATTCAGTTCCTTATCCCTGAGGTCACACTCAGTGACCTCGTCCCAGGTCTTTTTCAGTCTACCTCTCACAAACCTACCCCCTACATTAACACTTCTCATACTTTGCACCCAGTTATCATACCCCATCCTCTCCACATGCCCAAGCCACCTCAATCTACCTCTCCTCATGACAACACCAATACACTCCAGTCCCATCCTACCCCTTAACTCTTTCATTGTAAACTTAGCTCCCCCAGGCCTCACACACTGAGGGAAGCACTGCACATCCACCTAATCATTGTCATTTCTGTATGTTTGAGCCTGTGAATATCCTCTTCCTTTACTGCCCGGGTCTCACTACCATACAGCATTACACTCCCTAACACATGCTGCATTCAGAGATCCCTTAGCACGGAGATTGAGCCCTCTCAGTGTCAGGAAAGGCAATAGCTCCCTGAACTTCTTCCAGCCACTCGTCACACTAGCCACAGAGCTAGATCCAGCCCCACATCCAGCACATAACATGTCTTCCAAATAACCAAACTCTTCCACACACTCAAGAGACTCACCAGCAAGTTCAATCCTTTTATGCCTGACAATCTCCACCAGCTTTCCTCAACACACTGCACACATGAAATCAGCATTATCTCGTGGTCTACCTCTAATACTACTACATCTGCTTATCACAGACACTACACAGGATGGAATTGCTTCCGACGCCCTTGTGGCAAATCGCACATGGCCACTTTCGCTCTTCCTTGACAGTACTGCCACCAGCCTTAGATACCATCACTTGTTTTATCTACTTAAGCCCTCGTGCCTCATACCATCTTTCCACATCCTGAATCTTTCCTCCGCCTCCTATTCATTCTCTGCAGTCACCACCAAATCATCAGCATGGTCCTTTGAATTGGAATTATTGGCATCTCGGTGAAATTACCTCGTTTTACCCTATGTTTAATTTTCTTCTTGCTATTCTGCAGTGGATAGAAACTTTTGAAATAATGTGATCAGACACAGCCTTCTTTAAGCCCATCACCCCACAGGGTCTTGATCAGACACAGCTTTCTTTAACCTCATCACCCCACAAGGTCTTCCCTAATTGTATCAAGTAGTCTGTTTAGTAGCAGAGGCAGGTGGAAAGGGTTGAATCCTATCATTGGTTGAGGCATATTTTGCAGAAAGGTTTTGGTATACTGTAATTCCAAATTATATACTCAGCTCAGAGAAAACAGGCATGAATGGAAAGGACAAATCATGATGTGATTCTGTGTATACCAGTGGTGCAGTACAATGATTGAGAATAATTCTTCTTGTTTTTCTTTGCAGGATGGAGATACAAATGATGCTGATATTGAGGGACATGATGATGATTCAGATGTAAGTAATTAAGAGTGTTGTGTTGATGTTTACCGAAATATTTACTGCTTGTGTCCCTTCTGTAGCATGGCTTTCCCTAGAGTGGATTTAGTATAGCATGGTATCAGTGAAATATAACATCGTCTTTCCCACACACTCTGTCCCTTCCATAGTATGATCTACGCTTTGGCTAATGCTTAGCTTAGCATATATTCATATCAGAGCCCATGGACTTGCTTGGGTGTTGTTGAGCCCTGAAATCCTGTATATATTGTCAACATTTAATTCCCTCTTCTGTCTTTCTTTCCTTCAGTCTTTCCTCTTCCTTCTGCCAATGGGTGACTCTACACTGAGTGACAAGTCAATGGTTTCCTGTACACCAGGAAACCATTTTCTGTGCTGGGTGGTAACCATAAAACCAAATTATGGCACCTGGTGGTTTAGTGGGTAATTAAGGAGTTCCAATCGGACTGAGCCCAGGTAGGTTTTATATCCAAGGGGTGGTTGGGGTTATTGCTCATGTAAAGCCACTCAGGCATGAGTGAGGCTGGTCACTCTCATCTTAAATGTCAGGACCAACTTGCCTAGCCCCGGGCTTCTACGCTTCTCATGGGACAACGTAGGATTGGATGATGGATATATATATATATATATATAATATATATATATAACACATATACATACATACCTGCAGTAATGCCTAGTGGTCCAGTGAATTGACATCATTAAGCTGGATGTGGTCTGTAAGGAGTTACACGAGTTACATCTGAGTGGTGATTTGAATATTTTGCTCATACAATACTACTCAGTGGAGAGTAACTGGTCACTGTCACCTTAAACATCTGAACTGAATAGCCCAGCCCTATGGGTTCTTATGCTCTTGATAGGGCAGTAAAGTATAGGATTATAGATAGATAGATAGAAAGATCTTGTATTGCAGAGTGACAGGTCATCGAGCTCAGAGGCAAGTGCAACCATTGAGGATATATTTGGAGTCAAGCCAGCTATTGAGGCTCAGCGCGACCATCCCCCAGACCTGGAGGCTGACTCAGGCATCGTGGATCTCTGCTTTCACCCAAGTATTGACCTCCTCTCTGCTGCCACCATGGATGGGGAGGCTGTCATGTGAGTCAGTAGGGCCTGTGATTTGTACAGTGGTGTTGGATTCCTAACCCTGTGAGCCAGAGAATTCAGTTTGTATATCATTCTGATTGATGTTAGGCAGTTCCTTTCACCCTTTGGGTGAAGAGGCTAAAAGGTTTCCATTTCCCCTCAGCCTGAGGACTTACTTTGTATTCTAACCTGGCTAATGCAAGACAGTGCTGTTGAACTTATGAGAGACCCATCTTAGTGAAAAGGTTAACCTTTTCACTCTGAGGATTGGTATGTGTGTGTATGTGGATGTGTTCTTACCTAATTATTTTTACAAGGATGAGTCGGTTTATAATGCGGTGTGCCTTTTTCTGCTGCTGTTCTATCATCCATATCTTGAAACACAGTAAAAGTCCTCCAATCCGACCACCAATAATCTGATGATCCCAGTGCTCCAAATTCTTCAAGGTGAAATTTTTCAAATTTTTCTGGGATTTGTTTTTTTCCCTGTGGACCTTATCTAAGGATCTATCTGGCTTGGACTTGGATGTACTTGCCTGCAACTATTCTTTTACAGTTCTATGCATTTCCAGTGAGTAAAACAATAAACCATATCATTTTAAGTGTTTGTTTAATGATCATGTACATATTTCTAATGCTTTCAGAAGTCCCTCACAATTGTCTGAAAAAAAACAGTAGTCCGAAAGACCCTTGGTCCCCTGTGATTCGGATTACGGGACTTTTGCTGTATATGAATGGGTTTTGCACACTCATTGTAATTTTGTAAGTTATTCCTCATCAGTTTTTGTGATTGCCATTGCAGTTATCAGGTATATGATTGCTGTTGCAGTTATCGGTATAGCCGTGAGGAAGTAGAGGAGGTGACTCGCTTTTCACACCACAAGAAGTCATGCCGTGTGGTGCGTTACAGTGAAGACGGCACCCGACTCTTCACCATCAGCAAGGACAAGTCCTTTGCTGTAATTGACACTCAGAACTCAGCTGTGATCCAGCACACCCGAGATGCGCACGAGGCCCCCATCTACAGCTTCTTTGTCATTGATGAGAACATCTGTGCCACGGGAGATGATGATGGCACAGTCAAACTCTGGGATCTCAGAAAACGGAAATCCTTATCCACGTTTAAACCTGGTGAACAAACAGTGATGTCCTTGATTTCTGACAGTGCCAAGAAGTACCTTGTTGCTTCAGTCAGTGATGGGTCCATCGCTGGCATCAATGTGAGAACTAAGCAGATGGAAATGCAGGTGGGTTATAGTAAAAGCTTTAGAACAGTACAGAAAGTTATGCAGAGTATTTATCATTATAATTCCAATATTTCTGTGGTAACTGCCAAGTTAGCTGTGTATGCAGTATGCACTCTGTACAGATTGGTATATAACTAGTGGATGGTCTCATGTGTACTTTGGTACAGTCATAACTTGGTATGCAGTGTGGTTACATTAAGTGAACACCTATGTCATACCGATTCATTGTATATCGATTTCAGTTCAACATGGGTTCAGTGAGGATGCGTTGGGGGTCAAGGGCCACGTAATCTGAAATCTATAAAAAAGAAAAATAATTTCCTTTTTAGGCTTGCCGTTGGTGCCATCAGTAGCACCAATGCTTTCCACTAAGGGTAGCATCCTTGCCAGACATGATTTCCAAGTGACAGGTTTCAATATTTCACACAAAAAGTTATCGCTCTATTTAATATTCCACAGTGCACTCTTCATTGTGCATTTGCACTGTCATTGGCAATACAATCAGGTTCTGCTGTTCACGAGGTTATGCACCAGAACATCCCATGAATGTTGATTTCCATGAATAGCCCAAACCTACCAGAGAAGTTGCTGATTTCAATATTTTAGCTATTCCTGTTACCTACAAACCCATTATAACATCAGTAAATGCATTTTATGGCACATTAATGCTTCATAAAAAGACAGTACAGGATGATACACAAACCCTTCTTGGTAGCTACAGTATACTGTACTCACCATGTGATGATGATGAGGGTAACTGCACAGTTTAAATGTATAGGACAGTATTTCTCATAGAAAAGATGCAAAAAAAAAATCACGAACCACTAGGAACCGCAGATGCCTTGGGCAAAGCAGGAAATATCTTGCAATAATTTCCCAGAAAGATCTGCAAACCTGTGAACCTGTGAATAGCAGGATTTGACTGTAGTGATGGTGTTTCAGTGGCCTTGCATGAATGAGATGGAATGAAAGGGAGATGAGCACAGCTTATGTAAACACTGGGCAGCCATCTTGGCTCAAATGGTAACGTTCTCGCTTGCCATCTGGTAGACGGGAGTTTGCGCCTCGCTCAGGTTGCGAAAAGTTTCACTGACGAAGTGGGTGGTTACTGTCCCCCTTGAGCAAAGGGACGGGTGTGTGCGTGTGTGAAGGTCACAGCCTTGCCCTTAGATCGGACTATATGAGCTCTCAGCTCCCTTCCGGGAGGGTAAAAGCTGACGATCACGACCATCAAGTGATCCTGACCGACCTGGTGATCACGACCATCAAGTGATCCTGACCAACCCGGTGTTAGCTTGCATGGGAGGCAGTGCATACGCTGGGGATTGTTGTATGCGGCCACCACAATTATTATTTAAGTAAATTCTGAGATGTTTAACCTGAAACTAGGTGGAACATTTACTTCATCATTCTCTCAATTTATCGCATACCTAATCGTCATGTACTGAGTCGTGACTGTTTATTGTTTCAGTAGACACCAGATAGTTTTATTGTCCAAAAGGAATCCTCAAACAGTCAAGTTGTTTATGCATTTTCTTGTTATTTCAGCCTACATTTACAGTAGAACCTTGTGAATCAGGACACTTCAGATTTTGTTCAATCCAGACAGAATTGAAACAAACTGATTTCCCCGCCAGTTGTTCTGTGTTGTTTAACTTGCCGCAATGCCAATGACAAACATGTACGTCGGCACCTATATGCGCAGACAGCGCCATTGACGTACATGTACGATTGCAATTTGATACCGGTATATTTGCCAAAATTTGAAAATTCAAATTAGGCGCCAAAAAATCGCCTGGGATATTCCCGCACCTAACTAGGCCTTCCTATATTGTCTATATACCCAACAAGAGTGTTTTTGGCTTGAATAGCATAGTTTCCGATGAAGAAAGCGAAGATCTCCTACCTCTGCTCAGTGGGCGTCAGAGGCTTCTGATAAAGTCTGTGGGCATTACTCCGATGTTTTCAGCCACCTGGTCAGGGAGATTCGACGTCAAAATCAACCTAAATGGCTTCTGTTGGTACTTTTATGGTTGTTTTCCATGTTTTCTCATCATTTCTAACCTATCTAGCAAAAAAAAAAAAAAAAAAAAATTGGCTGACACCACGGCTCCTTGAGGGTCCAAGTCTCCTGGCACACGGCTTGTTAAAACATTAGAACATTAATCCAGATTTTGCTGAATTCAGACAAAATTGAAACAAAACTGAAGTCCCTAAATTGTTCTAGACCTTTTAAAGCACTAGAGCAAACTATGTGGAAAGCAATTGTCATTTGTTTGCTGTCCTTCTACTGAAATCTCCCCATTCTCACTCTCATCTTAAATGTCAGGACCAACTTGCCAAGCCCCAGGCTTCTACACTCCTCATGGGGCAGTGTAGGATTGGATGATGGATGGATGTTTTCCAGGTTACCATCTCCTCACAAACTTCCGTAACAAGGGTGGCACCTGTTTTTATATCAAATCTGAATTTGCAGTTGACATTGTTTTAAACTTCACTTCAACGAATTTTGATTACTCACTGTATAAACTAAATCATCTATATATTACCAGTTATATCTGTGTAGTCTATCGCTCCCCCAATGCTTCTTCAGAACCCAGTGTATTTGACTCCATATCCACACAGTTGAGTAACCTTAACCTCACCCTTAGCACCAAAATCACCATTTTGGGTGATTTTAACATACATAATGTAGAATGGCCATTGCACTCTGCCAGAACTGACGATACCGGTCTAGAGGGTGAGCTGTTGGCAGAATCTTTTAATCTCAGGCAATTGGTAGAGCATCCAACCAGAATACTAGATATTCCTTACCATAATGCTCATCTCTTGGATCTTCCTGACAAATAATCCAGATCAATACAGGATAAAAGTAATGTGACCACTTGGATCCTCCAGCCACAATCACATCAAAGCCTCATTAATCGGGTTCCCCAAACCTCCCTGTTCTGAACCTGTCAGGGTGACCTGATGGAACTGTGATAGGGCAAATGTGAATGGATTTAGAAATTATCATGCTGACATTCCATGGCAGTCTTTCTTCTCTAATGATATCAGTTCTATCCAGTCCCACATTAATGATTTGATACTAGTTGGTATGGATTTATTCATACCAAGTCAACAGTTCAGTAAAAGATTGAACTCTCCAGAATGGTTTGATAGCAGTTGTGCCAGAGCAACGGTCCAAAAGTCGTTAGCAAATAACTATTACTTAAAACCAAAAACATCTGAATCACTGTCAGTTTAAAATTGCTAGAAACCATGCAGTTCACTTTAATGTTTGATGTTGCAGACAGTGAATGTGATGAAGTAAAGAGAACATTTGGACAAAAAATGTTTAAACATAGTGTATTGGAGAAAAAGTTCTCTGGCTGCTTGTCTGAGTACGAAGTTAATTTATAATTGTGGGAGAGTTGATGAAGAACACTGGATTGTTAAATATGGCTTTCATTAATGTCCCTACAATACAAGAAGTTTTTCTGAAGCTAAATAACATTGGTTGTGCGGTCTGTTTAACCCCTAAAGACCTATATCTGCTGAGCAACAGTTTTGGACAATGTACCATAAAGTCCTTTGCCTGTCGATGATACAGAGCCTACCAAAAACTGGCGGTAGGCCTCTTTTTTTTTTATGTATATGGGACCAAGCCAATGGGAACAACAACATCTGGTGGGGTATGGCCAGATTGGGCCTCTAGAAGGGGGCAGGTGATTCTCCTCATTATGGCCTCCTGACCACCCATTCCCCTTGGATACCATAGCTGGTGTGCAAAGCTAACATAGTTCCTCCCTTCTCCACTTCTCCTCACCCCCAACATCTCCATTCCTCCCTCCATCCACTACCACACTCCCTCCACCTTCAGCCTTTCCCTTTGTTTCCAGGCAAGTGGGGTTTTCCCATGCTATGCGCCACTATGAACTTTATTTTCCTTTCATGATCATTATTTCACCTTGTTTTATGCCTAGGAATATATATTATATTGTTTACAGTTATGTTTGTATGGTTCCCAGCCATTCTCTGGCAGATTCAAGGGTAGACTTTTTTAAATTTTTGACTTGTGCTAGTACGGTAACCATTGGACATATGTGTGTGAGATATACATTTTCAGGTGTGTAAATTCAAGCTCTTGAAATTACAATCCAAGGAAGTTGAAAAATGCAACCTCAATTGTGGTTCTGGGGATAGGTGCTCTGAGAAATTTGCAGTCTTTAGGGGTTAAAATAAAAAATAATTGTAGTGAAGGTTTAAGCCACCATTGCCTCATGTTGCAGTCTGAGCTGTATGGGAGTGAGATGACATCAATGACCCTGGTTCGCGATGATTCTCGGCTGGTGGTAGGATCTGGGGAGGGGACGCTTTTCATCTATAAGTGGGGACAGTTTGGTTTTCACATTGACCGCTTCTCAGGACACCCCAACCAAATTCAGTGCATCGTACCCATCACTGACCGTATGCTTTTGACTGGATGTGAGGATGGTAACATAAGGTAGGGTAATGCTGTATTGTTGTTTTGTTGAGATGTAGACAGTAGTGTTGTTTTATGTTTTGTTGTTACAGGTATGTTCTGTCATGTTAAGTAGGGTTGAAAAGAACCATATATAGTTTGCTAAGCTCTGTGCTTTATTTTATACCCAAAATAACCTCACTATAGTCGTTCTATTTTATGAAGGCAGTTTGGGTGGGGCGATCTAGGACCTCACACTGTTAGCTCTGTTGCCACATCGCTGCCAACACACGTGTCATTATTTTGTGCTCACCTCTCTCTCTCTCTCTCTCTCTCTCTCTCTCTCTCTCTCTCTCTCTCTCCTATTTTAAGCTAGTAACTACTTATAAATGAATTTTAAACACTCTGTATAGATGTAATTCAATAAAAAAGCTATAGTATAGTATAAATCTCATAAGACTTGTCAGCGTTGCTTTTGCGACATTGTCAGGTGGTGACACGAGGGATAGCCCTGCGTGAGCGGGTCCTACTCGGTCAGTCTCTCGCCCTGGAAGCTATAAAAAAAAAAAAAAAAAAAAGATGCACCTATAGACTTTTACCTCAGGGGTGGTGTGGAAAAAAGTTGAAAACAAGTGAAAAAATAAAGAAAATAAAATTAGTAGTAGTTAATATAAATATGAGAGAGAGAGAGAGAGCACATGTGTGGCGACGATGTAGCAACAGAGCTGACAGAGTGAGGTCCCAGAGCGCCCCACCCAAACTGCCTTCATAAAATAGAATGACTATAAAGTTTATTTGTTCAAATTTAAACTGGACTTCTTACAGAGAAGTTTCATTTGGGTCTTGCAATCATCCAAGTCTGTCTGATTAATGTAAAATGGGTTGGCTATAGTTTTCATTTTTAGTACTAGAATATGATACTGTATTCATGTAATTTCAGACATGTGCTTGAATTCCCTCTTGGGGGGGGGGGACCCTTGTATTTCTACTTTATTGAACCTGGTATCCCCCCCAGTTAGTTCATTATACTGAGGGTTTACTGTATTGTGTTGTTTTATGTCCATCTTCCTTTCCAGGTTCCTTCCTGCTGTTGTTAATGTACTGATTACCCTCCTCTCATCTCCTTCATTTTAAACATCTCCCATTCTTACCGCATCTAACGTGGTAAAGAGAGAGAGAGAGTAGGAGAGAGAGGCACAAAGATGCTGACACGGTGTTTATATGTATGTACGGTCACGTAAGCATAACATCCATTAGCCTAGCGGTAATGGACACCAGGCCTTAGAATAGACGCTATGGGCGTGTGGGGGCAGTGTGTGGGTAGTCAGGGACGAGTGAGAGACAAGGTGACGTCGATCCCTGGATTTACTAGACAGAGACTCCAAAAGGGTGGAGTTCAAGTGATGTGCAACTCCACGACCATCCTGTGAAAGTGTTACTGCTCTGAGAATATTACGCCCGTGAGGGACTATTGTTGTGTACTTCACACCCCTACCCACACACTGATACTGTAAGACGAAAATTAGACCCGCGTCAAGTGAGTTGCCCTTGCTTACTTTTAAGAATGCTTATTGATCTGCACGTGGTTGATGTAACGACATAATCGAATTATAAATGTAGGAAAGTAAGGACGAGAATTAAAGCAATACGTGTATACGAAGTAAACTTTGGTAAATTGTAATTATGTGTATGACCAAGTGTTATAACAATGACGAGTGATGCCATTATAGCATACTGAGATAGTAAAATTGCAATTCTGGGTATGACCGAATAAATAGTCGAGTCCAGCTGGGTGGGTTTCATTACCCCGCTTCCCCCTCCAAGAGTGCAGGCTGTTATACCCATACTTATGGACACAGGACTGTAGTACAGTAGTTGTCCTGAAGAGTGAATGGCATCTTCATTCAAACTTTAAAAATAAAAAAGTTCCATGTGATGGAATTTGTTTTGTAGGAGAGTGTACTTTCTCCAGCATAGGTTTGTTGGCATAAAGGCTGGTGTACAGAAAAGGTGTGAAATGATGATTGGCTTTTTGAAACCACTTTTAGTTAGAACTGCAGTTGTTTTATTATTATTTTTATTATTATTACTCTCATCTTAAATGTCGGGACCAACTGCCTAGCCCCGGGCTCTTACGCTCCTCATGGAGCAATGTAGGATTGGATGATGGATGGATGGATTAATATTATTATTATTATTTGTAGTAGGTGGGGGCGCTCACCATCCACTCACGCGATGTAGTGCTGCTGTCGGGTGTCTGCCCTTTCCTCTCCTCCATCCTTCTTGCCTTCTATCCTCCTGTCTTTCTTTCCTTCATTCTTTCCTTGTCCTTCTGCCTGTGGGTGACTTTACACTCCTTCTTCTGTCATTCTTTCCTTCATTCTTTCCTTCTCTTCCTGCCTGTGGGTGATGCTACACTGAGTGACAAGCCAAATGGTTTCCTGTACACCAGGAAACCATTTACTGCGCTGGGTGGTAACCGTATAACCAAATTTTGGCGCCTGGTAGTTTAGTGGGTAATTGTTGCACTCCAGTTGGATTGAGTCAGTGAAGGTTTAAATCCAAGGGATGGTTGGGGTTGATTGCTCATGTAATGCCACTCAGGGATGAATGAGACTGATCACTCTGATCTTAAATGTTGGGACCAACTGCCTAGCCCCGTGGTTCTACGCTTCTTATGGGGCAATGTAGGATTGGATGATGGATGGATCCAGTATGATGTTGTTATTATTATCATACTGTTATTATTATTAACTTTTATTATTATTATTTTTTAGGGCAGTGCACCTGTACCAGCACAGGTTTGTTGGCATTGTGGGTCAGCACAAGGACTTTGGTGTGGAGAACATGTCCGTATCAAGTGATGGCACCCTCCTGGCCTCCTGTGCCATGGATGAGGTGGTGCGCTTCTGGAATATCGACTATCTATATGGCACCACTGTTGATGGGAGGAAGAAGGTCAGTTGACTGTATATATATATATATATATACACACAGTAGGCACTCATAGTATGTGAGTATATGGGCGGCAGAGGACATTGCTTACTAGGAATTTGCGTACTCTGGATACATAAACTTATGGGAAAAATTACCCCACCATAATGACTGTTGCTGCATTGTGGAAGAAATGTAACATTCAACAGGCCATAAATTTCTTCGACAAAGCCTGGAATAATACAACATTGGCAATCGTTAAATGCGCGTGGTGCGGCCGGAGAGGCAGGGGCACTCTAAGTGTGTTGCCGCACCTCGGAACCCCTGCTATTTAAGTCCATCAGACCTGTCGTCTACTGTTTTTATGGTGACCGACCATATTTTTGTTATTTTAGCTGTTTTGATTGAGCTGGTGCAAGTTTATATCCAAGGGATAGTTGGGGTTTATTGCTCCTGTAATGCAACTCAGGTATGAGTGAGGTTGGTCACTCTCACCTTAAATATCAGGACCAACTTGCCTAGCCCGGGCTCCTACGCTTCTCATGGGACAGCGCAGAAGTAGATGATGAATGAGTGAATAAATGTAGTATATGTCTTTAAAAATTTCCCTTTATTATATCTCTAAGGTTAAAAAAATATCGAGGTTTAAGGGGGTTCTGCCTATATGTTATTTTTCCCATAAGATTATGTATTCATAGTATGCAAAATCAGTATGCGAGGTTGTGGACTGCCCATCCATTCATGCATTGTGCGAGTCCACTGTACTAGTCATGAAGCAGTGCTATGACAAGTGATGTGAAATGAGCCACAAAAGGACAAAATTATGGGTCAACTTAGTGTAAAATGGGTATACTGTAGTTTTCATTTATGGTACTAGAACATGACATTGTAGTAATTTATTTTCAGTCATGTGTTTGAGTTCCCACCTGGGGAGGGGGGTGACCCTTGGGTTTATCAAGCCAGGTTTCCCCTGAGTTAGTACAATATAGCAAGGGTCTGCTGTATTGTATTGCACATGTCAATATGTTAACAGTACACTAAGTTCAGGTGACAACAGAGAGACACTAATCATACTCATCTGACTCCAGGGCAACAAGAAGAAGGGCCGAAACCACAACTTGGAGTCATCAAAGCATCGCAACCGCTATGAGTTCTACAACGACTATCCTGAGAAGATGGAGTCCGATGATGAAGGGGGTCCTGTCGCCGGCCCCAGCCACACCATGGACTAGGACGGCGAGCTAAATTATCCACCATTTATATTTGTTTTCCCACCTTCCTTCTCTTAATGTTCTGCCACTTCCATCATCTGTGTTTTTCCATCATTTCCTGCCTTCATCTTTCATGACCTCAGTATTACACTTCATTTATCATTGTCATGTTACAGTTTTCTTTCTTTTTTCTTCCTTTATTCCTCCCTCTTTTACTCTTCTTCACTCCTTCATTCTACGCTCTTTCATATCCTTCCCTCATTTGTTTGTTTCTCCACAGTTTCATTTTTTCCTTTTAGTGTTTCCTCTTTGGGTCACCCTATCGCCTTATCTCCCTCCCCCCTTCCACTCTAACCTTTCATCCTTCACTACTTTAGTCTGCATCTCAAGATGTACACACACTTTGCTTTTCCATAGCATACTATAGGAGAGCCTCATATAGTTCTCTATGGTTGAAAAACCACGCCTCCTACTAACTAATTCTTCTCATGAGAATATGACCACCTTTATAGTAATTTAGTTTTAATATACACTTCTGAATTTTTTAGTTTCTTGTCCTGTCATATAAGTGCATTTTGATAGTTTAGATGTTATGCTTGAAAGTTTGGGTAATATTCTGAGTGACTTCAGAGATTTCTTAATACCTCATCCTTAATGATGTATTCTGCATATTACCCCTTTGTTTACTCTTGTATGTTACAATATTGGATGCAGTAATACCAACACAAAATACAACTCACAAACAGTCCACCTGGCCCACACTGCAATGCAGCCCCCACACCACAGCACCCGTACTCACCACACTGTCACAACTCAGTCCTTCAACATAGCCCCAACAAAAGACGTCTGGGAGCAGCCAGTCAGTCGCCAGTTTCTTGTGTTCCACTGAGTTCACGATGAGATGAGCCTGGGGTTGCAACAACAACAGGGACAACAGTATTAGAGATATGATTTTAGTAATATACAAGAGTATGTCAGGGTATTATAATTATGTAAAACAGATTGGTAAGGAATTGGTGCTACAAATCCTCCTATGCCACCTAGAATACTGCCCTTTTAGGGAAGGTGGGTAGGTATTTCAGATTAACTGACCATTGGGAAGGCTTGTTAACAACAGATTTTTCCTACCTCTGTTGTACCACAAATATATAAGATTTCCATTGTAGTTAATGGTTATTTTCATGTATGAGTGTTATGCATAGTACCATAGAGTATAACAAATAACAAGCAATCTCACTATGGACCTCAAACTTGAGCATAGAGCAAACGTCAAATTCTGTGTCAAACTCAGGAATCAGCAATCGAGACCCATGAAATGCGTCGACAGGCCTACGGCAATGAAGCAGTGAGCTGGGTAAGGTGTTTTGAGTGGCACTCGCGCTTCAAGAGGAACAGAACATCACTGGAGGATGACAAGAGGTCAAGGGGATCATCCACAGGCAGAATCTTGAAAATGTTGAATAAATTCAGTGAATTATGCATGAGGATTGTCAGATCACCATTGAGGCTCTTTGCTTCATTGCTGTAGGCCTGCTGAAGCATTTCAAGGGTCTCTGTTGCCGATTTCCCGAGTTTGACACAGAATTTGATGTTTGCGCTCTGCTAAAGTTTGAGGTACATAGTGAGACTGCAAATGAGCACATGCACATGGTCACAAAAACGTGTGTAATGCAGGTCTCAATGTTGGCAACGTGATGCCATGTGGCATACTAACTCATGAAGGTTATTGCTCGCCCCTGCTGTGCGCACAAAACTATGCCGCGCTCTGTTCATCCGCAACGGGAACAGTCTCGGAACTTTTTTTATTGCACTTCTTATGGCAATCTATCTCGCCAGATACCTGAATCCTGGAAGAGGTAGCCACTAACAAATGGCTGCATTTAATTAAATTTAGTTTATTTTTTATTATTTAATTTTTTATAATTAGCTTTGAGATACTTGTCCATGTTTGCAGTTGGTACTGTCTCTCTCTCTCTCAGTAGGCCCAGACACCAGAATCCTGTAAGGAGGTGGCCATATACAGTCATCTCCATGTTGCCATGTCCTCTGTCCTGTAATTTATAATATATTATCTTCCTTAGAGAGGTTCCATCTCAAAGATTCCAGATCTAAAGCTTTACTACAGGATGTTTACATGTATGCTACTTTGTTGTGAAGTAATGTTTATGGTACTGGTATTTTGGAGTGGTAAGTGGGGGCACCCATCATCCACTCACTCATTGTAGTGCTGCCTAATGGTCTGTACACTGAGTGACAAGCCGAATGGTTTCCTGGGTTACAGGAAACCATTTACTACGCTAGATGGTAACCTAGTAGCCAGATTATGATGCATGGTGGTTTAGTGGGTAATTATGGTGCTCCAGTCGGATTGAGCCAGTGCAGGTCCAAGGGGTAGTTGGAGTTTATTGCTCATAATGCCACTCAGGGATGAGCGAGGCTAGTCACTTTCATCTTAAATGTCAGGACCAGCTTGCCTAGCCCAGGATTTCTCCGCTCCTCGTCGGGCAACACAGGGTTAGATGATGAGTGAATGAATGAATTCAATACAGGATTTCAGGTGGGACTTGGAGTCGTACTTGGAGTGGCAGTGGTAGGTTTTGTAACCACTTTCTCAGCAGTTTATCATACTTTTTTTTTTTTTTTTTTTTTTTTAAATCAGTGTAGTTTGCATATTGCACATTTATAATCATATGTTTATATTATCTGCATGGTTTGTCTCAGTAATGTATGGAAGGTGCAGTATGGAAAATAAGTTACTGAGGAACAGGCGCAAAGCAATTTCCAAATCCAACTCATAGTAAAGCTCTTTGCTTGTTTAGTACATTCTGTGTGTACTGTACACTCATTACATTAACCCCTTCAGCATGATGACATATACATTTTGTTCTTGCAGCCTTTGGATGATTTTCTTAAACTTTGGAGAGACCATTTGTAGTGAGGGGGTTAAAAAAATGTTCATTAACCTCTTCATGATGTAATGTTTCCTCCAGAGCAGAATAAACTTGTCTGAAGGTGGTAGTTGTAATATCTGTAGTAGTTGTAGTCTCATGTTCATCTGAAATATGAACCCAGTGGAGTGCAGGCAAGAATTGCCCTTCTTTGGCAGTCTGCCATCCTCCTTTCAGGAGACAGAGAGGGAGATGAGTGACATTTGTATAACTTGGCACTGGATCAGCCCAACTGTATCAGTGCCTCCATGTGTTGTCCCTCTCCAGCACCTGTCTGAAGGTAGAAGAAACTAAAAATGGATTGAAGGGATTAACCAGATTCTCAGTTCCTCTGATATCTAGTTTCCTGCTCTGTATATTTGCAGGTACCGTGGCATGAATTACAAGGATATTCAGTCTCGTACTGTATTGTAGTTGAATTGGTATCTTGTGTAGCATTATTATATTCGAGATCAGTTTGAGGTTGTGTATTGTATATATATACATATATATATATTTGCTTTTCTTAATAAATTTCTTAAATGTTTGGAATGTGTATAAGACTTCAGAGGAATGGAACTGTGTACATTTTTCAGTTGCCAGACCGTGTGCTTAATGTCATGTTTAATTGATGGGTGACTCGTAGGAGGTGGTTGGTGTGACTGATGTATCTAGAGCCAGATTCTTGTAGGAGGCTTTCAAACACCTCGTACCATTTAGAATATCATCTGTCTATATTGACGTGGTTGAAAAAAGTAACATACCAAAGAATATTAACATGCTAAAATAAACTGTTAAAGGAAGAGGTGCTAGAGAGCCACCTAAACTGATGAGATTACAGACCTGTTATAAGTTAGGTTTTTCCCTAATTGTGTTGAGGGATGTGTAGCTTGGTGAGCAGCAGGATGTGATGGAATTATGTGGTGATAAACTACCAGATTAGTCAGGTAATGTAAAGGTAGTTTTCAGTCAAAATTATAGCAATGAAGATGACAGAGGTTGGGGACGAGTTGGAAATGATTAGTTTCCCCCATTACTACCATTCAGCTTAAGTACTGTATCTTGTACAGTACTCAGTAAATGTTGCAGATCCAGTGTACTTTATGTTTGTCAAACTTTTTTCTTGGAATATTCTCAGGAATAACCTCATGAAGTTCGTACATCATTCATGGGGCACTCTGGGCACAAAGTAGTGGGAACTTCATTGGACTGAGCTTTCATTTATGCTGTAAAATGAAAGTTGGAGTAGCAGGAATTAAGGTCTAGGAATTCATCCATCCTTGTATTGGTATAGCTGTTGTGCTGCATAAATGAAAGCCTCATAACTCTTACAACACAGAAGGGGAGAATTTTGTGCCTGAAACTACCATTCATCCTCATTTCATACCATTGATACCAAAAAATTGATAATGCACCTTGTCCTAGTCCTCCCTTTTCACCTGGGAATTGGGTAGGATGGCATTTGTGACTTTTTATTATTCATGATACCAAATAAGCTTTCTTGGTACTGTTCATGTACACACAACTAATTCCCCATAATTTAGTTATGTCTTCTGTTCCAGTTTAAGTACCATCAAATGGTTTAACTCAGCTTACGGTTGATCAGTCTTGGTGGAGCTGTTTACGCAAGCAAAGGAACAGAAACTGAGGGTGCCATGGTCATAATAGTTTATTACTCATTATAACAAGCAGGAAGAGTATGTTAAAACAAGAGAATCATCGTCAAAATTGTTGAAAGTATTTTACAAAAGTTATTAATCTCAGTATTATGGAAATTTAACTACAGATGTACTGTACATGTTTTAACCATTTCACCTTCTATGGATCCATTAAGTTATTTTACCTAAGTTAATCCAAGATTATTTTATTTATCTGAAGGGATTCACAGCAGTCAAAGAGACAATATCAGAAACCCTCCTACTGCTACAAATTCCCTCAGCTAAATAAAATACTCTGTTTTAGCCTCAATAAAATACCAGTGTCCACAGCAGTAAAAGTGTTAAAGTAATAAGCATGAAGAATACAATAATCACTGATACTACTACTGAGAGACTACTTTCAACTGTTACTCCACACTTTTTCGTTATGTAAAATAACATGCTTAGTATTGACTGACTATTGTATAAATACTGAACTTTTTATTCCACAATACTCTTTTTAATCTACAAGTGTAGCACTATCACATAATAGCATTTGATATGTATCTTATATAGATTATAATGGATACAGAATATATGAGTAGGAGAAACCTAAAGTATTCAGATTCACAATAACCTACCGGTACTTGATTTTAATGGCTCGAAAGACAAACATTTTTGGTAGTCAAAGACAGATGCCTAATATTCCACTACTTATGCTTCCCACTTCCCTCTGCTGACTAACACTTTGAAGAACATACAGGTTAGGTATGTTTCTCTGCCCACAGACAGTTCTCTCTTTGATGTGATGCATCTGGAAGGAAAATTGTGGACATGCCTAAGTGTGATGTAGATGTAGTGGAACAGCAGGTCAACTACTGTCCTTGACCACATCATCACACTCATAATTGCCTTAAATCTACCTCACTTTTATGAAGACTGCTCACCTTCTGCCCCTTTCCTTGGCTGGAGGGAATTGTAGCCACAGTTTAATACCAGAGGTGGTAGTTTGCCAAAAGTTGGACATTTTTAAAACTGGGCAACAGGTCCACCTCTGGTTGTTGTTGTTGAGGTTCAGTCAGACCACTTGGGAGAACATCAACAGCAACAACCAGAGGTGGACCTGTTGCCCAGTTTTAAAAATGTCCAACTTTTGGCAGACTACATGATGAGTAGTTCAGGATGGCACTTGTTCCTGCAGTCCAGAAAAGCTTCAAACCAACAACAGCAGGTGTTTTTTGGGGATGAAATCCTGGCTGTGAAATGTTTTCAGCCTGGAAGAGGGGTACAAGGTGAGAAAAGAGTGTTGCCTGTGAGCTTTGTGATTGTACTATCACAAGCTAAAGTTCATTAACAAACCTCTGTCAGCATTGTCCTGCCTTCCAATTTCTCATTACTCCCAGACTGTTGGAGTATCTTTCCTTCTCCTGCTCTTCTGCTAAGTGCTCTGCATTGCTATCACTAAAAAATTTTTTCCTGCAACACCTTCCATCACCACAGCCAGCAGGAAAGTGATGTCAAATTTTAGACTGTGATCATACATTCCTCAGTTCACACCACACATCTCCAGTAGTCAGGCATATTACACTAACATAATGAAGACACTTTGAAATAAACTTTTGTAACTGTCAGATATGCACATACAGTATTACACCAACAGAATGAAGAGTCTGAAACATCCAAAATTTGCTCAGACCATATGCTTCTCCAGCATTATCAGATATGTTACACCAACAAAAGGAGGAAAACTAGAATCACTTCCATAACTTCAAACCACACATAAAGTACGTCAACATTATCAGATATTAAACTAACACCATCATCCTGACTTACTTTTTTTTTTTTTTTTTTTTTTTTTTTTTTCCCCCTACCTAATGATGGGGTGAGGTAGGATCCAGAAATCAAGGAGGGCACAAAAGTGGGACAATAACATTCAAGGAGCATGAAGAAAATAAGAAATGCATCCCTAACTTCACAGTATACAGTATAAAAGTCCAGGATAGTATGTGTGGAGGGAGTAAACCAGTGCATTACAACCATAATTATTATTAACCCCTTTACTACAATGACACATATCATTCTTGCTATCTGAAGATTATTTTATTCACTTTACTGGAGACTTTTCAAACTGGGAGATTAGATCTAGCCTTCACTAACCCCTTCATGAGTAGGTGTCTTTTCCAAATTGAATTAAATACCATAGTCTGATAGCGTGAATAAACTGCATAAGACATCAATGTGGTAAAGGAATTACAAATATGGTCACTACAGTGCAAATAACCACACAGACAAGTACTTTCAAATATTATTCATTATGATGCAGTTTCATACTGAAAATTTATTATGAATTAATTGTGTAAATGCCTACATCTTTATAACAGTTACACATTCAATGAGTTTGTATCTATCAAGAACTTAAGTGAACATAATTCAGTTTACACTTCAGTGCTCATGGGGGAGCTCATCCAATCATCATCTTGCATTAATAAGGCCCAAAATTATGTATAGCACTCAAATTATCACTTGTAAACTCTGGTAAATGCTCAGAAATTTCCCCCCACTTACTTTAATATCAGATAGATTGTTTTATATATATACATATACAGCAATCTGACAAAATGAGAAAGGACGATGGGAATAGGGAGGCAGGAAGGAAAGCCACAAGTCAGGTGGAAAAAAGTTAAATAGTTTAACTCCTTCAGCCTCTGGACATCTTTAAATTTAATTCTTGTTACCTGAAGTTTGTTTTGCTTTAGGGAGACTTTTCAGAGTGGAGAATTTTAATGGTGATAATTATTTACTTCTCTCACTGTGAGAAGTTTGCCCAAAATTCAGTAAAAATGTCTGGAGGTAGCAAGGCAAAAATACTAAAGAAAAACATTGCAACAGTGAAGAGTTTAAGCAGGAAATGGTACTGAAGTAAAATTAAGAACTGGAGTTGGGTTGAGAGAGGGTCTATCTGTTTATTTTTTATTAAATCTGGCCACCTTGGATGAGCTCTGTGATTTAGCAATGGGCAGTAGGTGGTGCCATCTGGCTAAAAAGTACAATATAAACAATATACAGTACTTTATGGAGATTTTCAATGTTTTGCAGCTTATTTCTTGTATCTTAGTAGCAGAATGAGACAATACTTTGCTTCTAGATGCTTCCATAGCATTTCATGACTAGCATCATCCTAGAATTAATCTCTTGTTGCAGTTGCACATTCAAGGTGGTGTTGTGATGGTTTTACATCATGAAAAAGTGGACAGCATATATCGCACTCATACATCTACCTACTTTCCACCACAAACTCTGACCAGTATCACAATATAGTATCCCTTTATGAAAAATTACCTTGTCCTTATTATATATCTGGGATGTACTAGAAAATATCAGTTGTCGATATAGTTGGTGCTTTAAAGTGAGAGAAACCGGCAAGCCAATGTAACTCCTTCACACCCAGACGCAGAGAGCTTCAGTGGCCTATACCAGACTCAGAAAAGTCCCACATCTCTGTACCACCAAGTGAAAAGCACTCTGAAAACTGATATATAGGATACAGAGGTGTACACCCTCCCAAAAAAGTATTGGCACTCTTACAACATGTATCATTCTGAAACACGGATGAAGCATTGTGATATATGGGGCATCCTGTAATTATAAATGTAAATAATATCTTTGGTAATTACTAGGACTCGAAATTGCAAAAAGATTTACTTACTGGGTGGAATGTTTTGAGGCATCATATTATAGACTCATGTGTGTCTGCAGAAGTTGCTCATTTTCACAACCATCATACCCAAAAGTGCCGATACTTTTTTGGGAGAGTGTACAGTACATCATGGGCACACTCACAGGGTGCAGCATTGATGTAAATACATACATCCAGGGAATGAAGGGCTTAACAGGTACCAATGGAACTTTAATAGGAAAATTTTCTGAGATACTGTGGATTTTTAAAAAATAATACCAGTAATAATAATAATAATAATAAAAGATAAAAATGCAACATAACAAGGGTTACCTGCAATGCAAGCTTAAAAACTCATTTCACTGGTCAATATCACATGCACACACACACACACATAAAGATAATATAGGATATGATACTGACTAGATTGGTTTTATCCATTGAGCCTGGGGATGCCTTCTTAATTTTATACTTGCCATCTCCTGATAGTATCCAAGTTAGGTAGACTTTCCAGGCTGAGGAACTTAGATAACACAGCCTTAAATCCCTTCAGTACAAACATGTTTCTGTTGAATTAAACTGTCTGGTAGCAGCCAGAGCAAACTACATGGTATGTCACCCACATCCAAGTAGTTAATTCAGGTTTACATATAGGACTGTTATGGCAAAAAGCTGAAATTTAATAAGGTTTTCCAGATCATTTGTAAGCCCTACAATCAGATGACATTTTATATTGATGTTATCTGAAGGTTTTTTAAAGGTTTGGGGAGACTGAAATTATGGAGTTAGACACAATGTATGCTAACCCCATCCACTAATAGGGCACTGTAGTAAGTTGAATACAATCATCTGGACTGTGGTACTTTGAACTCGAGAGTTAGAGACAGTTTGTTAATCCCATTTATTAAGACTTTACTCTCCTAAACTGAGTACAATTATCTGGAGAAAGCAAGAATAAAATAATAATGAGCTGAATTATTATTATTAGCACTCCAAGCAGTTGACAGTTTCAAACAACACAGGAGGGTAATACTATCCTTCTCTCACCCAATACTTAAGGCTATCGTCTTTTCTTTGCCTCTGCAAGTTTTGCAGTGTACGAAATTTCAGTATTGCTATTTGATGATCTTTTTATCCACACTCTGAAGTTAGCTTGTCACTTTATCCCAGGTGGTTGGGTAACACTGTGTCTCCTTGTCCCAGAAGGTTTCCATGCTGGTGTACTGCTTAATGGCAGGGTCGTTGTAGTTGAGTGCCTCGCACACTCGGCAGTAATGGTGCACCTCAGAGGCAAAGTATCCATGTTCATTAACGACCTTGTAGGTTGAGCGCCATGCGTGGTATCTATTGTACTCGTCTGGCTGTGAGAGGAGGTGCCTGTGTGGGGATGAATAGTTTTAATGAGATTGCTAGAGGAGACGTCTATGCATATGGGATTATGTAGTACTGAACTGTACACCCTTCTTATTATATATTAACTTTTTCTGACACTGCCTCATTCTATCAATGCCAGAAAAACTGCCTACCAAAGTTCCATTGTTACCTATAAAGCTGAGCTGCTAGATTCAAGGGGTTAAAGACATGCCCAAAATGCATTAAAAGAGTTTCTTCTGCCCTATCCACAGGAACACAGTTTTTAAACACGAAACACCTGTATACTACATACATACTGCACTGAACTACACTATCACACACTTTATTCTTTACTTATACATTTATCTATCTATCTATCTATTGCCAGGCACTTTAATCCTGTAAGGCATGGCCACAAACAAATCACATCCATGTCGCCCTGTCCCCGGCCATTTCATTGCCCTGCTCCCAGCTCACACCCCCCTCTCTCATATATCTCTCCACTCCATCCCTCCATCTCATCCTTGGCCTTCCCCTCCCTCTCCCCCCCATCCACCTCACTCACATACACTCTCCTTGTCAGTCTCTCCCTCTCCATCCTCTCCACATGGCTAAACCACCTCAATGTGTTTCTCCTAACACTTCCTATCACATCCACATCCACACCGCAATGCTCCTTCACTTCCTCATTATCCATCTGTCTCTCCATGTGACTCCACATGCTCCTCTCAACTCATTTCCACTGCTCTCACTCTTGACTTCTGTCCCTCCAACAAGGTCCAAGCTTCACTTTCATACATTAGAGTTGTTATCACAATACTGTCATGTAGTAGCGTTTTTTACTTCCTTACTCACTTCCGTGTTTCTTATCACTGCTTTCAAGGAACCAGCAGCCTTTGTTCCCTGTTGCACCCTTTCAAGCACCTCACCCTCTAAACTTCCATCTTTACTCATCACACTACCCAAGTACTTAAATGCACTCACATTTTCCATTTCCTCCTCATCCAACCTCACTGTACATTCACTGACTTCACTTCTCTCGAAGACCATAACTTTACTCTTCCCTACATTCACCTTTAGATTTCGTTTCTTACACACTCTCCTGAACTCATCCATCAACCCATGCAGCTCCCCTTCATCTTCACTTAACAATACAGTATCATCTGCAAACAACAGTACAGGGAGCTTCCAAACACTGCCCTCTCTCACTAGGGCTGCTCCACCATCCACTGCTCTATCTTGCACCTCTTTCATAACCCCATCCATATACAGACTGAACAACCATGGAGACATGACACATCCTTGTTTCAATCCAGCCTTCAAATAGAAAAATTCACTCAGTTCACTATCCACATGCACTGCAGCCTTGGCACCCTCATACATACTCTTCATGGCCTTCAACAATATCCACCCTGTCATATGCTTTCTCCAAATCCATGAAGGCTGCATACAACTTCTTTTCCTTCTCTAGAAACTTTTCCACTATTGATCTAAGAATGAATATCTGATCTACATAACCTCTTCCCTTCCTAAAACCTCCCTGTTCTTCTCTAACTAATTTCTGTTAGTTCCCTGACTCTGTCACTAAGTATCCTACCATATACTTTTCCTAATACAATAAGAAGACAAATGCCCTTATGATTACCACACACTTCTTTGTCCTCTTTTCCTTTGTACAGCGGAAAAATTATACCTGACTTCCAATCCATTGGGACTCTACCTTCCTCTCAGGCCAATCTGCACATCGTCCACATCCATTCTACTACTATCTTTCCCTCATGCTTCAGCATTTCACCATACTTTCCATCAATTCCTGGGGCTTTCCCCATTTTAACTTTCTTCATTGTTTCCACAACGTCCATCCTACTGATTTCTTCCTCTCGTCCCACATCCCTCCTCCTCCCAGATATTCCTCAGCCACTTATACTTGCATTACTTTCATTCTCTATGTTCAACAATTCCTAAAGTGTTCTTTCCATCTGCTCACTTTTTCTCCCTTCTTCACTGTTTGTCTACCATTTTTATCCTTCACTCCCCAGCTAAATTCTTTGGCACCCTGTCTAACTTTCTTTACTTCTTTTCAAAACATTTTCTTACATTCCCTCCACTTAACTCAAGTTCCTTCCAAATTCCTCATCCACTCTCTTCTTACTTTCTCTTACTAATCTTTTCTCCTCTCTCTTCCTCTCTACATATAACATCAATACCATAATTTAGCCTCAACTTACTCCAAGTATACAGCCAGATCTTTAGGTGAAGCAAAGTCCCTGATATGTATGAAGGAATCTGGAGGTAACAGCTTGCGGTAGTCAGCCGGCAGTGACCCCATCACCACTGGCACTGCTCCTTTGCCCAGTGCATTCCACCACAGCTGTAGAGAGACAAATTCAGTACTACAGTAAACCCTCAACATAACAAACCCCTTTATAGCAAACTTCAGATATAACGACTCACCATTTTCAGAGCGGACTTCCGCCGGATATACCGACCTCCGGCGGAAGTTTGCTCCCTGGCATGGTAAGTGTACTGTAACAGTGCTACATTATATTATAGGCATTGTATTTATATATACAACTTCATACAGGATGGTATTTACTGCACATGCACTGTATAACTACATACACCATTGAATTCTCCATGTGAAACTTCATGGGTTAAGTTGTAGTTGCGCATGGAGGACCAAACGACTCCACGGATATAGCGACCTTGGGTTGGTAATCCCTCAGTTAATAACAACCATTGGATATTACGAACTTTCAGATATAACGGCCCACCTCTTCCCGCAATTAGTTCTTTATATCAAGAATTTACTGTAATATATTTTTTTCTACGTATCATCCTGTAATTTGGCCATATAAACCAAATGATGTATGAGACGCTGAACAGAAAAGTGTATGAGACTGAGATGCCTAAATGAGGTACTCAAAGAATGAGATGTAAGAACATGGAGGGGAATTCCAGTACTGTACTTACTGGTACTTTTATTTTCTGCATGTGATCTGGCAGTTTGATACTACAGAGGAGATCAAGAGCAAGTGACTAAAAGTGTGTACAAGAATGTCTGTGTTGGAAGACGAGGTATAGCCTACATGATGAAGAATGTATCGTCAACCAGGTGAACAGTGGTTTCACAATGGCCACTGTTGTTGCTTGTGTTTTCTCTTAAGAAAAATGCCTCGGAATGGATAGTGTATTTCATATGTAGTATAAAATTCCTTCTTCATGGTGTATTAATAAAAACAACAGGCATCATATTCACAAAAAGCCGCTCAAGATTATTTTCAAATGCACTGTCCATTGTTTGTAAAGATGGAAAGAGCTCATAAACTTTTCTTATTGGCAGCTACACTATACTTACCTTAACTTGGGTCTAAAACTGCAACCTTTCCATCTTGACTGCTGAGTTGTAACAACAGATTAATACTAGAATATGATGCTGGTCATAAAAAAGTGCTGTGAAAGCATGCAGAGCCACAGGATTGTATTTTTCTCCCACTGAGCTGTGTGAAATAAGTTACAAAAGGACCAAAACCTGAGCCAGGTTAGTGTGAAAGAACTAAAGCATTGTGATGTATAAGTTGTTATCAAAATTTGTTGGCATTGCATGTTTGCATGTTTTCCATGTCTGCATGTGGGAACTGGTTTATCTTATGGCATCTTGCCAATCTATATGATCTACTTTCTTAATTAAACAATTAGCCCTAAGACAGTCTCAGCAGTTTGTTTCATGTTTTCCTAGGATGGCTTCTCATTCTTCTTTTCGTTTCGTTTCGTTTTTAAAGGCTCCAACATGCTTGCATGCGTTGGCCTTGGTCACCTAATGGCGGCTCTCCTTGCTGCACGATCTACTGCAGCCTCCCTGTTCAGTCCCTTAACCCTGAGGTCGCACTTAATGACCTCGCCCCATGTCTTTCTCGGTCTTCCCCTCATAACTCCCCCCCCCCTCAATACTAACACTTCTCACCTTCCTCATCCAATTATCATCCCCCATCCTCTCCACGTCCAAACCATCTCAATCTACCTCTCCTCATCACAACACCAATACATTCCAGTCCCATCCTACCTCTCAACTCTTCCATCGTAAACCCAGCCCCCCCCCCCCAGACCTTGGACACACAGACACTACTCATCCACCTAATCATTGTCATTTCTGTACGTCTGAGCCTGCGAATATCCTCCTCCTTTACTGCCCAGGTCTCACTACCATACAGCATTACACTCCTAACATGCTGCATACAAAGACCCCTCAGCACGTAGGGAGAGTCCTCTCAATGTCAGGAGAGGCAAGAGCTCCCTGAATTTCTTCCAATCATTTCTCACCCTAAACACAGAGCTAGCTCCAGCCCCATCTCCAGCACACAAAATGTCTCCCAAATAACAAAATTCTTCCACACACTCAAGAGATTCTCCAGCAAGTTCAATCCTTTCACGCCTGACAATCTCCATCTGTTCTCCCCGACGCCGCACACATAAAATCAGCATTATCTCGAAGTCTACCTCTAATACCACTATATCTCTTGTGCACCCATTTATCACAAACATCGCACAAGATGGAATTACAGTACTTCCCATGCCCTTGTGGCAAACAGCACATGGCCACTCTCCCTCGTCTTTGACAGTACCGCCACCAACCCTAGATATCATCACTTTTGTTTTATCTGCATTTACCCTTAAGCCCTTGTGCACCATACCATCTCTCCACTTCCTAAACCTTTCCTCCGCCTCCCTTTTGTTCTCTGCAATCAACACCAAGTCATCAGGATACAACATCTCCCATGGAAGTCCGTTTCTGAAGTCACGTGAGAGGGCTTCAAGTACCATGATAAACATGGGACTCAAAACTGACCCCTGATGCACCCAACGTTCACGGAAAACTCATCACTCAAATCTCCTTTCACTCTTACCTGGGTGCGAGCACCCACATACATAGGTATAACCACCCTAACCAGCCACTCCAAGCCACGCTTTGTCATTGCCCACTTCACCTCCTCTTTAGGGACTCTGTCAAAGGCTTTTTCCAAATCAACAAAAACAAAATACAGATCCCTTTTCTTACCAATATACTTTTCCTGAAGCTGTCGAACAATGAACAGTGGTCCCCCTACCTGGCATAACCCCAAAATGCATCTCATTTATATTCACTCTTTCTCTAATCATACCTTCTAAAACTCTCCATTACCTTCATTATCTGATCTAAAAGCTTTATACCCCTTTAATTTCATCTTTCCAGGGCATCACCCTTCCATTTATACACATTTACAATTGCACTCTTCAGCCAATCATCTGGGACAACACACTCATAAATAATCATATTTATCAGGTCAGTGACTAACCTCACCCCTATATCTCCTGAGGCCTTCAACATTTCGGCAGTCAACCCAGACACACCTGCTGCCTTCCCCACCTTCATCCTGCCTATTGCCTCACTCACAGCAGCTGTATCAAAGGCCAAGGGCCAAACACTGGATCTGCTGGCTCCAAACCTTCCCTGTCCCAGTCAACCTCCTCATTCAGCAACCGGTTATTATGCTCTCTCCATGCATCTTTAATATCCCCACTGTTAACCACTACCCTTCCTTCATCATTTTTCACACACTGCTCATCTATAATATCCCGATTATCCCTCTTCATCTGATCTGCCACCTTAAATATCATATTTTTCCTTTCCCCATGATTTAGGTTATCAAGTAAGTCTCGGACTCAGACTTCGCCCTGTATACCTCTCTTCTAGCCCTACGCTTGGCAGCCAAGTATTCGTCCTTGGTACCCCACCCTTCTTCCATTCCCGGAAAAGCCTTCTTTTCTCCTTAACTGCAGCTTCTACACCTTCATCCAACCACCAAGTTACTTTGTCTTGGTGGTCCTCTTGTCCAACCGCATATTACATCAGTAACTCTCAAGAGATTGTTCTCGAGGGCTCTGTACTGTTCATTAACGCCTCTGTCTACAGCTCCCTGTTCAGCCACCACTCTCCTTATCTCGATATAGAAGGCATCCCTTACTACGTGGTTTTCCAGCTTCCACATTTTCCTCCTAGGTACATAAGTCCCCTTTTTCATCACTCGTTCTTTAAGCACCATATCACAGATCAATAGTTTGTGCTGCTGCACACTCCTCACTTCCTGTAACACTAAAATCCCTCACTAACTTCCTATCAGCCCTCATAACCAGAAAATAATCTATTTGACTGCTATGTCCCCCAGACTCATACGGAATTAACCTATTCTTTCTTTTCCTAAAATATGTGTTACAATCATGTCCGTTGCCTCCCCAAACTCGAATATCCTTTCCCCTTCCTCATTCCTTATACCATACGCACAACCCCCATGTACTCCTTCATAACCTGCGCTGCTTCACCTACATGACCACTTAAGTCCCTCCCAAAACCACTATCTCATCATCCCGCATACCACCTACTACACGTATTAAATCATCCCAAAATCTATCTTTCTCTACTTCATCCAATCCTGCCTGTGGAGCATATGCCGATATAATTGCAGTTATCTTTCTGCCGAACAGAATTTTCACTACCAATATCCTATCGCTTACTCTCATAACATATTCCACCCATTTCTCTGCAACCATCACACCAACACCCCCATATCCGTCTGTCCCCTCCTCCTGCCAAAACAACTTATAGTAACAGTCCTTCCCAACAATCTTCCTGGCTGATCCACCCCTGTACCGAACTTCCTGCAAACACGCCACATCCACCCACCTCCTATAGAATGCCTCAACGACTTCCCCCGCTCTTCCCCTCAAACTTCCCACATTCCATGAACCCACCCTCATCCCCCTGGGTGATTTACTGTCCACGGGCTTACTTTGAAACTTATCCTTGTATTTTGTCATGGTCAGGCCCCACTGACTGCGCAGTCCCAGGTCCAGGCAATGGGTCCGGGACCCCTAGCCCATCAGCTTACCAGTGGCTGTGGTAGTGGCCTCAGGGCACCCTGCCAGGACAGCTGCAGCGACACCCTCCAAGCGCGCCTAGGTACTGCAACTGTCCCGCCATTATACACCCACTGATAGGGCAGCCTCCTGGGGCACTACTCCCAGGTTCGGGCCCCTCCCTATTGGGCGGAAGCGGCAGCCTGGGAACCGCAATGCCCTGTACTCTCTACCACAGGCCCGAGCCCCATCTCGCCCTGGACCCATGATCTATGCCGGCAGAACCCCCGTCATGCCTCCCCCCAGAGTCCGCCACTATTTTTTTTTTTTTTTTTTTTTTCCGAGGCGAAGATGCACTTGACAGATTGGTGATGATTGGCTGAATGCAGCTTTACTTCATAATCTCTCTATTATTAACTGACAACATATATCTGATGGGGAAATTTGGGTTAGTAAATGTTATTCGGACATGTTGCATTCAGCCAATCGTCACCAACCTCTCAAGTGCATCTTCGCCTCAATAAAAAAAAAAAAAAACTGAGTTGGGGGCAAAGTTTTCCTGCCGCATGCCCTTGCTGGCGCCAACCCCTGGAACGTAGTGGGATACGTTGTGTGAAATGTAAAGTGCATGTGGTGTAGTGCATAAGATAGAGGAATTGTTTGGGAGAGTATGCTGGTCTACCCTCCATGTTACTGTCACAATGAAAAGGTCAGCAAAGGGGGATAGTTAGATAGCTAGTGAGACAGGAGCTCCAGCTCTCCTTGTCACCAGCATTCCCATTCCCCTCGAGAGTACCACCCTGTTCGGCCGGTGCTGCAGCCTCCCCCTCCTACATTTATACTCGTACACATATTGATATACTGTATTCCCCTATGCTCTCCACATGTCCAGATCACTTCCACCTATTTCTAAACATAATACTGTACTGTACCAACATTTTCTGTTCCTAGCCTACCTCTCAACACTGGGCAACCTATCTCGTAATGATGCATTACTCACTGGTATTTATTCACACAATTCCTGGAAGTCCTTTTCTCAAATTCACCCCTACGAGAGTGTGGACTCAGGCAACAGATGAACACAGAGATCTGTTTACTGTAAACTGCCAGGCAATTTCCACATGTACTTCTAAGCAACATCAAGACATCCATTCAGCTCTGTCCTGTCTCAATGACATTTGAAATTAATGCATAGATGGACAGTTAGGACAATGCAGAGGATGACTGTAAGACTAGTCTCTTGAAGAAATGGAGCACTGAGTAACAACTGAATGAGCGGCTGATGGAACACTACATAGAACAAATGAACAAAAGAACATTTTGAATGAAGAAGAAATGGATGGCAATGAACAGATAACATGATCAAAGCTCAAGGACTAAAAAACTGAAAGTTAGCTGGCAAAGTGTGTTGTACTCTCACCTTTTCTGTCATGTACTCTTGACAATCACAATTCTCAAATGCCAAATAAAATTTATAGTCCTCTAAGAGGTTGCAGTCTTTGGTGAAGTGACCAGGGCATTTCAGGCTTCCACACTTCCCATAGGTGTCCACATGGATGTACTTTTGAAGTTCCCTGACATAGTTCCATCTCTTGTTCCGTCCTCCACAGTTGGAACCCATTATGGCTATGGACTTGGGTTTGAGACTAAAATAATCAACTGTTTTGTATGCCGCTGCTTCCTTGGAATCCAATGGAACAGTGCGACCATAGGGAACTGGAATATCACTGTCCATCCGGTAGCTCATGGACCAGTTAAAGAATCCATTATAAGCCTCAATATTCTTTTCCTTGGCCACCATAAATGTGTGGTATGGGCTTTCATCTGTTAGCCAGATCCAACGTTGGTTCAATTTTGTGCGAACTGGGAAGGTACTCGGTCCTTTAGTGCGGTGAAGGTGGATTATAATAGCATCAGCTGTCTCTGCTTCTGTGTCATTGTATGTCAGCTGGCAGTTTCGCACGGAGCACTTACGGAATGGATCTTTACGAACCTCCCCGTATTCATAGAGGAATCGTCTCTCTACACTGGGTCCAGTTTTCCACATCAAGACTGTAAAGTTTCGCTGCTGTTCCTCCCCAATATTCTGGTTTAGGAATAGTCGTCTTCCAAGGTTGGACAACCTGGCAATCTCACTCTCAGTAAGGTTACGCCAGTTGTTGATTTGATTTGTGTTCATACCTGATGAATCATCATGTTTGTTTTCTCCCTCAAACTCCTCTTCTGGCAGTTGCTGATGGAAAGGATCTTCTTCCTCCTCATTTTCCTCTCTGTCTAAAGCCAGGAGGCGAGCTTTTTTGACAGCATTTGTGTCAGGCTCAATTGAATTGACCTCATTGGCTGCATCCGGGTCTAAGCCAGTCCCATGTCGCTCCTTGTCCCCTCCCTCCAAATCCAGCACCTCCCGGGCTGAATTCTCCTCCTCTTTGACTCCAAAACTTAGCTCCTTCTTGAAAATGGGAGATGCATTAACCACTTTTGAGAAACCAACTCTCTTGGGTGGCTGAGTGCCTTGTTTTGCACCCTCTAGCCTAGTTTTTGCCAGGCTGCTGGAATGCTGGGGGTCAGGTTCGGAAAACATCAGATTAATGGTGGCCAGTGAGCAGATGGCAAGCAACAGCAGCCAGTGGAGGCGGACAGGGCGAACTGTCGACAAGCCCGGCATTGTAGTGGTCTCTCCTACCTTCGTTATGTGTCCTCCCCAACCTCACAACCTGCAAGAAATAAACACATTTAGTTCTTGTGTACAGTTAGTCTTTTGTATCATACTACTGTACATCGCATATAAAGACTCCCACAAACATCTCCCTGACTAAAGTTATTTCATTATTAAACTACTGATGAACCCGTTTTTCACTTAATGGCCAGCTTGTGAGTAATTAGTCACATGTTGCATTCAGAATTGAAAGCATATTTTAGCTTTCAACTCCCAAAGCACGTCTCCCTTAAGGCTGTTTCACTTAAAACCACAGTTTGCCAGGAAATACATCCTTGACTCTAAGTGAGGACTGGGTGTATAACAGTCTGCAATACACAAAAGCAATTCTGAGGCATCCACAAACAATCCCTGTTCAATGTGCCTGTTACATATGTATGGTAGTAATGATCTCCCCTCAGGCAACAGCACCAGGTTGTATAATTTCAATCTACTTTGCCCCATATACATCTCTAACTCTTCGATGCTCGACCATACCATCATTCCATCTCCTTCTTGGTCTCTCTCTTCTTTAGTGGTGAAAGAATTAATACATATAGCAAGATAAGAAAGACTTTACAGTATGCACATGGCCAAAAGAGTAACAGTCTATACCTCTTACTTGGTTCTCTTCCTACTATCAGACGATACTTCTAAATACAGGCTTAGTTCACCATTTTTGCAATGCATTAGACAGTTGATTAATTGACTGAAAAAAAAAGACACAGCTTCTTTGACCCACAATGGTAGACAGTAGCTAAACACACACACACACACACACACACACACACACACACACACACACACACACACACACACACACACACACCGGCGGGTGCTGAACGTGAATATTTTTGTGCATTTATAGGATCTGAATATGTTATTCAGGTGTTCAAAGACTTTTCCCTATCTCATTCTCATCCTTTTCCTCTACCCTTCCTCCTTCCCAGGTCTATCCCTTTTCTTCCCCTCCCCCTTAGGCCTTTCCTGTAACCCCCCCCCCCCCGTCTCTAATATATTCACTCCAGTTTGACTGGTAAGGGTTTGGCTGCTGTATAACTAAGAAAGTACAACTGTATATAAAAAACTAAGCATCTGTATAAGTGCGTTCAAGGTTCAATTGTTATAATGTAGTGCGGTAGCTACGGCATCCATACCCAAGGATATATGACATAACGTAATTAACCTTTTTTCGACCTTTTTTTTTTCAGCAAACATCTAACGACTTTGTTCGTTATGAAGGATCTACCTGTACAGCAATGAAGGGGTTACTGAAAGGTAGTGTACGGTATATATCTAACGCCTTGTACGGTATTCACAAAGTTTCCTGTCAGTCTAGCTATCTGTCTATATCTGTCAGTCTACAGTATAGCCCGACGCCTAATCGCAGAAATTGTGGCCACAGAAGAATCGCCTGCATGTCATTCTGTCCATTACCACCAAGCTGCCCTTTCTCCAGCTCACACCTCCTCGCTTACATTCGCTTCCCCTGATCCCAACAACGTATTTTGAAGGTGAGAATACAAATACAAAATGCGTCATCGAACTAATGGGCTCAGTTCATTTCCATTTAATCCCATCCTGCGTCCAGGTACTGTGTATCAACAAACACAGCATTGCCACGTTTCGCGAAGCCATCATCTCATTAGACCTTGGCCGTGCTCGCTGCGTTTTGTATTTCCAGAGTGATGGCGATTCTGTTGCTCAACCACAACCTAATCATAATATAATCTAACCCGAATGAACCCTAACAGTCAAACCTAACGAAGACCTAACTGTCTATTCTAACCCAACTAATTTAACCTCTAACAGCCTTAACCAAACTACGGTGTGGGAAACTTACGACACGCTGGCGTGTGTGAATGGCCTAAATTTGAAGGTGAATCAAGCTTGATTAGATCTGCAATTACACACACACACACACACACGATTCAAGTGTTTACATTTTTTCCTGACAGGATTTTTGGGTCACTATACATGCCGTCTCTCTCTCTCTCTCTCTCTCTCTCTCTCTCTCTCTCTCTCTCTCTCTCTCTCTCTCCCTCTCTCACCACTTGTGTAAACTGAAACAGGACAGTAAGCAATTTCCTCGGGCAAACTATTGACCCAAATGCGTCAGTGTGTGTGTGTGTGTGTGTGTGTGTGTGTGTGTGTGTGTGTGTGTGTGTGTGTGTGTGTGTGTGTGTGTGTGTGTGAGAGAGAGAGAGAGAGAGAGAGAGAGAGAATTTCAGTTGATGACAGCTTTGCTAATTTACTGTGACCGGAAAAAAAGACAAGTTCTTTTTCTTTAACCCTTAAGTGCATTCGTTTCTGAACCTGTCTTGTATGACACACGTTGAGTGTAACCAACTCTTTTTTTGAAAAATCAAAACACATGGTTGTAATCAATTTTTATTGGGTTTCTGGCCATGAAAAGAAAGAACAACTCTTCTACTTTACTGTGATATACTTACTTTAGTAATTATTGAAAAATAAAAATGTTTTATGGGTGACTAAAGGAACCTAACCAAAATTGCCTTTTTTTTGACGTAACTGAATAAAAAATTAATTACTCGGCCCGTATGAGGATTTAAGATCTGAGATTAAATATGCTGCTTCTCAGGTCCCGTGGCCGTATCCTGTAAGTGGCTCACACTTCTGGCTCATGAGGGTCACTGTGGGAAGACACCCTGAAAAGGGCTATAAAAAAAAAAAAAAAAAAAAAAAAAAAGGGAAATTTTCACTATACAAATTTTTTATGACGTTATGGTTCCCTGTATATACACCCTAATGACTTTGTAAATTTCGTTTGACACTAAACTATGATTTTAAGACCCAAATGATGAGGACTGATACTTTATATGACGATAATATGACGATAATATAAGACACAATGTTTAGTTTTCTTTTACTGACCTACATCCCCTCACAATCGGTACACAGGGTTTAGCTGTGGCTGAGACACACTGAGAGGTCACACTTGATGCACTGGTGTTCACAAGAGTCTCTAGTTCTATGTCTGACAGCAGTGTCTTTCCTTTTCCTTTTTTCTTTTGTCCTTTGCCTTCGATATATTCTTTATATTCACTTTAGTCTTCACTTTAGTCTTTTGTTTCACTTTTATCTTAGTCTTTATATAATATTACTTATAATCAGCAAAAAAAAATAAAAAAAAAAATAGGAAAAACCCAATAAAATAATATAGTACATAAAGTATAATATAAAGTGTAATATATGTAGTATATATATAGTATTTCTATAATATATAATGTAAATAATATATATAATATATAATAACATAAGATACATAACAAAAAAAGTCATACACATATATTTCCAAAAAAATAATGGCACACTCCTATATTAGTTTTACTTGTAGAGCATACGCTAAGTCCTAAAATCGTGTGTCGTGCACAGCATACGATAGGTCTGATGGACTAAAAACGCAAATAAATCCCACAATGGGAAAACAAGAGGGAGCACACTTACTTCACACAATAGGCCTAGGCAAACACTTCACATACCTGGACGGCCTGGCCAGCATCTTCAAAGGAAGACAAGGTACCACATGTTTTACAAAAACAAAATCCCAAGATGGTGAAGAAATGCACTTAAGGGTTAATCAAGGCCAGATTTCTCTCCTTTTGCAGCCAATTTCACGTAGCTCAGTGGCAGAACAATACTGTGGCTCTGTTTCATTTTCATGGCACTTCTTTATGACTAGTAACAGTCTAGCGTTAATCTGTTGGTACAGCTAGGCAAGATGGAGAGAGGGCAATTTTGGGCCAAGTTAGAGTAAAAAAAGGCACAGTCTACTTAATATAAAAATGACGGTGTACTCTGGCGTGTGAATACCTCAGACTTTCACGATCGTTTTTTCCCTGATTAGGAAGCCTTGTAGCACCTCTTATTAAGCGATTTAATATTTTGCTTGCTAAACATTTTCTCTTTGCTTACTACATATCATCTCGTTAAGTTATCTATATCGCGTTCAAATAGGCAGTTTTTATGTATGATATATATGAGAATTATCCAGGTGTAAAGTACGGTACAATATAAGAAAAGTGTTACGAAATCTCGAAAGCCGATGGTAGCCAGAATAAACTACATACTTTTCACTTGAACTTAGCCTAAAATTGCCATCCCACCGTCTTGAACTGTAGCCAGAATAACACTGAAGTATGATGCTCGTCACAAAGAAATGCTAGAAAAAAAAAAAAAATAGAGCCGTAGCATTATCTCACTGTAGCCTACCACTGAGTTAGGCTGCGTGACGTATGCCGCAAAAGGAAGATAATCTGGTTCGTTAAGACAGAGTATAATTATGCAAACATCGTACTAAGGGGTTAATCTCTGCACATAATTATTCCCCCCCCCCTCCCCGCTGTTTCGATGCGTCCATTTTGATACCAGTAGTGCCTCTGCTGTCAGGTTTGGAAGGGACGATTTTTTCGCAGGTTTTCTGGATTGTCTTTTCTTTGTAGCCTAAGTAATAAACGTTAGATAGGTGTCATCGCGGACTGTTACGCGTAAGTCTAACAAAACTTCGAAATACACCACTTTAGCCCCTTCACCTCGATGAAATTCTTCCTTTTAATCAACTTAGCACCATACGATTTTAATAATCTTAAGGAGTCACTTGGAAAAAAGTGGTTAACGAAAGGTACCGGTACTGTACATCTAACCCCGTCCAGGTCGAAGTCTCTGAGCAGAATAAAATCGTCTGGAGATGCCAAGAATAAAATAAAACGCTCATCAGATTGAAAAAGGTTAACACAAGACAGCGGCTCCCTATTCGGTGTGAAAACAAAGCTAGCAGATAAGTGTAGTGCCAATAACTGATAAAAGAAACCGAATATACAGGTACCGTATTCCATATAAAATAACTCCTTCACTACGGTATCATTATTTTACATTTACCAGTTTATTCGGCTAAGAATCCAAACAAATAAACCCTTTCACTCTTGTACCACGATCTTCAATTTACCAGTTTATTCACGTTCAGAACCTTTATACAAATGAATGAAGTACGGAGGAGGCAAAGACTATCAAACCCTGAAGATGTGAGATAAGATAGGGAGATTTGGATACAGGTACGAAAAAATATATATGAAGTTGCTGAATTTGTGAGATTAAGAAATATATATACACTACTTGTAAAATAATAATCCCTATGATTTTTATTGCTAATATATACAGTATTATTTTATTACACAAGCTCGACGCAAATGAACCACAATTGTGTGTGTGTGTGTGTGTGTGTGTGTGTGTGTGTGTGTGAGAGAGAGAGAGAGAGAGAGAGAGAGAGAGATGGGTCTTTGGGTTCGGAGCTTGTGCTACAATAGTGATTTTACGGTTTTATTTTACCCCAGGGCGGTTATATTGATCTTACGAGAGATTTATAATTGAAAAGATTAAATTTATGCTCGGTTGAATCTCTCTCTCTCTCTCTCTCTCTCTCTCTCTCTCACACACACACACACACACACACACACACACACACAAATGTGCATCTTTTATGGCGCAGTATATCACCACAGTTATCTTGGGAAATACATCCGCCAGAAGCTAAATTCAAATTCTTCGAAATTTAGTACGGTGGTGGTAGTAGTAGTAGTAGTAGTAGTGGCAGTAGTAGTAGCAGTGTTGCATTTTTGTGTGTGAGGGGGGGAGGTTAATACCGGTACTAATAATGATGCTGTACAAGTTCGTGGTAATGATGAAAATGCAAATAACAAACATAATTTGCGATGATATACTGCTCCATAAAGGGTGAACGTGTGTGTGTGTGTGTGTGTGTGTGATGTACTGCTCCATAAAGGGTGCACATGTGTGTGTGTGTGTGTGTATGTGTGTGTGTGTGTGTGTGTGTGTATGTGTGTGTGTGAGAGAGAGAGAGAGAGAGAGAGAGAGAATTGGTGTTTAAACAATGTTCAGTGCGGTAAATCATGAATCCCGCCAGTCATACCTCTCCCAGAAGCTGAAAAAATTATCCAGTTACAAGAAAGTTCTGTGCAATAATATGTAAAATAAATTGCCTAATACCGATACACAGGCTAAATCTTACACAAAAATCAATCCCTTGCAAGAAATGGCCCAACTTTCGACTTCGCGCTTTCAATTCCGCCATGCAATATTTGAGACACGGTGAGATGGCAACAGCGCAATGCAAAGACGCGTGACTTGCCCAATGCTTTCACGGCCATTTCCCTCCAGCACTGCACATTTTCCAGAGTTGCATTTAAGTATTTTTTAATTGCTATTTGAAGCTGGAAAATAGTAGTAATATGTCCAGTGGTCTACCTTTCCGCCGATTCTGCACATTTTACGCTTCTTTGTTACTACGTAGTTTTATTAATAGTTTTGAGGTAGAATGTATTAGCTGATATCCTGGATAGTTTAATATTCTTACTACAGTATATGCAGTTCACTACAAACGCTATTTCATGCCATTTCCCAGCATCACTGCATTCTTTGGGCATCAATATATTTAGATATTTAAAAAATTTGGAAAAACATTAGTAATGGGTATAAAATTATTTCTCTAGGGACAGACCTATCAGCAACAGGAGATAATTTTTTGTCACGCCCGATAATGAAGCAAACCCGGTACTTTTATCTCCATTTACGGGTACTAGCAGTTCCAAAGTAGACTCATTCTTAGCCAGAATTCACAAAGATTTACCCTCTCTCTCTCTCTCTCTCTCTCTCACACACACACACACACACACACACACACACACACACACACACACACACATACATGCACGCGTTTAGTGGGGCAACCTGCATTGGATACAGTGATGCAAAACTGGCCGCATCCGCCCGCCACAGCACTTGGTGTGGATGAGACCTTACGATCGAATGTGTTAGCAACAATTCTTACTTAGCATAGCCTATATAATGATTTAGACATTATTTTGTGTTCCGTTGAGATAAATATGTCATCGACCTGATCACACGAAAATCTAAGGAATCAGGAGTGATGTTTTAGGTAGGTAATGCCTTGTGAGAAATAAAATTAGGTGAACGATAAAAATAAAAAAAATCTGAAGACGGAGAATGGAGGAAGGGTAGAGGGAACAGGAGGAAACTGAAACAAAGTACGGAACTGATGAAGAAACCACGAGGGGTGGAGGGAAATGGAGCCGGAAAGAAGCAAATGAAGATATTGAAGAAAAATACAACGCAAAATACCGGTATATACAACTAAGAGAGACGGAGGGAAGCAGAGATGAAGGAGAGGATGCACGAGAGAAAAGGGGGTGGACAAAGGGAGGGTCGGGTGATAAATCATGGAGGGAGGGTGGAAGGGAATATGAAGGAAGAAGAGAGGTGGACGTAATGGGTGAGGGAGAGAGGGAAGTGTAAAGAAGGCGGGAAGCGGGGGTGATGGAGGAAAGGTATGGAAGGGAGGGAGGATGGGAGATGAGGTAAGGAACGGGAGAGAAGGACGGAAGGGATGGGGAGGGCGGAAGTGTTGGGGTGGGGGGGCAAGTGACGGTGAGACTGGAGGTAGCAGTGACGGAAGGTCGGGAGAATAACGATTACGTCATAGTCCGTATCAGGTATAATCTCGCTGAACTGAAAGGGTTTGGGTATTTTTATTAACCCCTTCGCTATAATGAAGGCCCTTAAATAAAATCGTCACGTGGTAGACAAAATAAATCGAAAAGGAGAAGAAAACGTGAGCGTAGTATGAAAAAAATGGACGTGGGGTAATAATGCATCAGCCGCCGTAACATTAGGGTTAACAATTATTACAATGGCCCGACATGTAATACCGTATGGCGACAAAAAACGGAAGCTGATGTGTGTGTGTGTGTGTGTGTGTGTGTGTGTGTGTGTGTGTGTGTGTGTGTGTGTGTGTGTGTGTGTGAGAGAGAGAGAGAGAGAGAGAGAGAGAGAGAGAGATGAAGGTAAACAAGGGGACAAAAACGGCAAGATGAAGGATGTAGCAGGAAGGCCGGAGGTACGAAGGAAGGGGGGGGGAGACGGGAGGAAAAGAGAGAATGAGGGAGGAGTTCAGAGCATGGGAAAGAGAAAGATAGGGAGAACGGAAGAGAGAAAGGAGTGGAGGCTGTGGAAGGGAGGATGAGAGAGAGAGAGAGAGAGAGAGAGAGAGATGAAGGACAAGTGGAGGGAAGGGAGGAATGAGTGGGTGGATGAGTGGAGACAAAGGAAGAGGCAGGTATGGAGAGGCGGTTGGGCGAAGGACGAGAGAGAGAGAGAGAGAGAGAGAGAGAGAGAGAGAGAGAATGAAGGACAAGTGGAGGAAAGGGAGGAATGAGTGGGTGGATGGGTGGAGACAAAGGGAGAGGCAGGTATGGAGAGGCGGTTGGGTGAAGGACGAGAGAGAGAGAGAGAGAGAGAGAGAGAGAGAGAGAGAGAGAGAGATTCTACTTTCACTTTCACTTGGACACCTCACAATACTTTCACTTTAAGGTCGCCCACAACGCTTTCTCAACAAATCCCACAAACGCTACCTCCCTGCTGAATAAAATCGTCTTAGGTTGAGCGCATGTGGAGAGAGAGACAGTAAAGAAGCGCTGTAGTCTTGATGTGGATGTGACTGAATGTGTTAAGAGAACCACTGAGATGATTTGGCCAAGTGGAGAGGATGGAGAATGAGACGAGAGTATGGGAGTGACGTGGAGGGAGAGAGAGGGGGTGAGTTCAAGGATGAGGTGGAGGGACGGCGTGGATAGCCTGAGAAAGGTGTGTGAGTGAAGGAGGGCAGGCAAATGGCAGAGGACAGGGCGAAGTGAAGGCGATTTGTTTCTGGACATCCCTTATATGATTCGGGTGTCTGACAATAGAGATAGATAGAGATACTCTGGGTCTGTATTCATACATTTTCTGAGATTGCTTGTTCATACTGTTCTATTTTCTTCACTTGAAGTGGAGAGGGACGCGTTCACATAATGGAACCAGTATAACCGGTCGGCTCCGCTGCCCGGTTGTACGAAAATGTCCCTCAACTCCCTCCCCATCCACTGAGAGGAGGATGGTGGACCGCAGGAGGAGGGTAAGTTCAGCTTGCATTCAACCGGAGGGAGTGAGATAAGGAAGGATGTAGAAACCCCTCCCCCCATGTCTCTTAATCTGTATGTAAGTCAAAATACTGTAAGTCACGAGGGGTTGAGTGTGTGTGTGTGTGTGTGTGTGTGTGTGTGTGTGTGTGTGTGTGAATCTGGGATCCTATTTACAAAGTTTCTTAAGCTTCAGTTGGATGTAGCAACGCTTGATTATGATACAAAGCAAATGAGTACAAAGGAGCACAAAGGAAAGCAAACAGCAACATCTCTATTATAGTGGTTCCTTCGAGGCTGTTTATTTTAGGGTAGGTAACTAACAACTATATATTCTATGAGTAAGAGACAAGGATACAACCAAAATCTCTTATCAGTCCGGCTTTGGTATTAAGGTAGTTATTTAATTTACATTAATAGTAATAGCTGTCTCCTCTCTCCCATTCTTTCCATGGACTGAAAATCAGTGACGCAAACCCGACGCAATAATGTCATCACTGTCAGTTGTTGTGTACTTACCACACTGATATTCAAATTTCAAGGAGAAAAACAGGAAGCGACAGAACTTTCGATGTCGAATGTACCGTCATCAGGTTACATTGAAAGCAAGCATAGTGAAACTTTAAAATGTATTTCACCGGAGATCTGGGCAATAAAAACGATGATAAGCGAACTGATAAATTATTCTTATCACTTCATCAGTCTGTGCTTTCCACGAGCAAGACCTGTCACGGACGACGCATGATTAAAAAAGAAAAAAATCAGTCCCACAGGAATACAGATTATACCGTACGCTGCAACAGTTGATGTTACATCAAAGTCCCCAATTATATTACTGCATGGACAGAGACACAGGAGGCTCAGTCTTAGTTCCAAGAGTCTGACCGGTCCGAGAACTGAACTCGAAGTTGACAAAGCTGATTGCAAGCTGGATACCAAAGCTGACTGCATGCTGGATACCAAAGCTGATTGCAAGCTGGATACCGGTATATGCTACCACTGGATTACCGGCGCCCCAGCTGAGAAAAATCCTAGTAGTCACAGGGTTAAGACATCTGATAAATATGTCGGCATAAAGGATTAGTGTCAACCATCAGGCTTTACTGTGGTAAGTAAAGCCTGGCAATTCAGCTTTACCAGTATCGCAGCATATCTACTTCAAACACCGGCCGCCCTTTGCCTTGCTTATGTAGGCTATCGCGCTATGACGTCAATCCACCTCACGCTCCCCCCCCCTCCCGATTTTTTAGGCTAAAATATTATACTCTGTTCATTTTAACTTAGCCTAACTCTGTCGGCTGAAACATTAGGATAAGGGAGGTTATATTTAGTGGCCGCGTTCATTTCCGTGCTTAAAGTTGACTACGGTATACTCTGTCCATTTGTACTTAGCCGAAAAAACTGCCAGCTGTACATGAGAGGTATTTCTTTACACGCAAAAATAAACTCAGTATGTGTGGAAAATAAATAACTAAATAAATAAAGAAATAAACAGTATATTTCCAATTCATCCCACAAAACCCTGAAGCCTATAAAACTGCTTTCTCTCTGGTTTGAATTGTGAGCTGCAACATCAAAATATTTTGCTAATACTGAAGTTCTATGGAAAGGATGTAGAGCCGTTGTGTTGTCTTATTCTGCCTCTGAAAATCGGGAAACTGGCTGCAAAAGGGGGAAAATGGCAAAGTAGCCTAAAGGTTGATGAACTAAGACACGTAGCCCCGTTGTCCTTATGACCGGAAATAAACGCAGCCCGTAAAATTATTCTTGCCACCTCCTGACAAATTTATCCTGAAACCTCTCTGGTAGCGAAGGGGGTTAATAAAGGTCGTCTAACCAACCAAGATGAATAAAACCGTCCAAAGGTAGAGAATATAATGGCCTAAATTTGAGGCCATCGTACCTTATAAACAGCTAAAACTATAACACTACCCCAAATTAATAATCCAGTCAATCTTATCGTCTTTTAACATCATTCACGGGATGCATTTTTCGTTCAATTATTGCTAACTTCAGACGATGTTTTTTGGTTTTGGAACAATTTTTCGAACTGCTGGGGTAAGTTACAACTTTCATTAACCTATTCAGTAAATCTTTCCTAAACTGAATAAAATCGTCTGACAGCAAAACTTAACCAGTAAAATACCCCTGATTCTATTTTTAATCTCCAACATCCCCTTAAACAGTATTTTTTTTTTTAACCCCCTCAGCTCGATTTTTTTTAAAGCTAATGTCAGATTATTTAAATTCAGCTTAGAAACTCTCCCCAGTTTGATTTACACTAGTACCAAAGGAAATAAATAAAATCTTAGACATTCACTTCAGTATCATGCCGTTATTTTCCTTCGTTACTGCATGGAATAGGGAAGTGGGCATGGACGTTAAGTCGCTGCATGACTACTGTGGTCCACTTTTACGTATGGAAGTGATAAGCTTGGACTCTGTTGAAAGGACAAAACTCGAGTGTGAGAAGAATGGAAATGGGTTATTTTGAACAGGATTTGGATTTATGTGATTATGTGGAGGGACACAAACAAATAAGGAAGTGAAGAAGCATTGTGGTGCTAATGTGGATGCGCTAGAATTGGTTTAACAATGTGGAGAGAATGGAGAATGAGACAGACTGGAAGAAAGTATGTTGGTGAGGTGGAAGGGGAGCGGAAGGCTGCGAACGATGGAGGAATGAATGGTATGAGGGAGGCGAGGTGCAGGGAGGGCAACCTGATGGCAAAGGACTGGGAGGCATGGAGGCGATTAGTTTGTGGTCGTTTTCAGGATTAAGAATTCTGACTATTGATGGATACAGACAGAAATCATTCAGCTTGGGAGACACATATTCCTAAGGATCAGGAACAATCTCCATTAACCTCTACAGTAAGATGACGTTTTTGAGGCTAGCTACTATATGCATGCTACCCACACTCTACTTCCTGATCAGTGAAAGCAACACTCACCACATATCCACATTCATTCTTTACCTTCATTCCTTTCCACCCCTTTTCTATACGTCATTGATTTGACTGATTTGAAGTCACTCCTAATCTGTAATCTCGTTATTAAGGAGGCTCTCTAACACCTCTTCCTTACCAATATATTTCTGTATTTGGTACGTTAATATATTGTTTGCTTAGTATTTATAGAATCTAAGATATACATAAGATACAATAAGTAGTATCCATATGAAATCGCTAAAGATGAGGAGCTTGAAAACTTGAGCCAACAGAAATTTTGTCCCAGACCTAATCTAAATAAGAGAATCAAGCTGAAGCTAGAGTACTGACACATCATGAAGGTCAATGGAGGAATTTACATGATGGGTGAATAAATCAAATCGCCTGGCCGTGGCTTTTCATTCATGCATTTTTTTTACCCCCCTCATCCTGACAAGAGATAGTGGCGACCATTATTGTTATAAACCATATAACGATGGTGCCACATTGGATAATATAAGTATGGCGATACCTTAAATGTATGGTGAAAACTAAAATAAAATCATCAGACAGTAACTTGAAGAGTAAATTTAGATTCTCCATGTCGTGTCAAATTACCATAAATTCCACTCACGAAATCCTGCAGTCGCGCCACAGCACTTCATTTTTGTACCCACGCCAGGTCCAAAAGGTCGATGGGTCAGGTGCAGGTCGGGTCTTGAGTCAGCAGGTCAGGGATTTGGTCGACAGGTCAGGCAATTAAGTCAGCCCTACGAGTCAGACTATTGCTTGTACAGGAGGGAAGGCACCATTTCAGCACATCTTCTTTAATATTCCCAATTTCCTGTATCTACTGCCTCCTTCCCTACACCACTTTCCCCTCTGTTTGCGCCTCCATGTCGCTCACAATCACATATTCCGCCACGACACTGGGTAAGATGGTAATGAAAATGTCGATATTCACCCTCACGGACACGCGATGCAAGAGCGGAAAGTACCTCCCACCACGGACATCTTGAGAGCCACTGACACATCCTACCCCGCTCGTAATGATTGGCAACCCCGAAAGTCACTGCGGAAAACATGTCGTACCCCAAAATTCTTCCACATTAAATCTTTGTAGAAATAATGAGTTTCAAATAATAATCAATTGGTAAAGGAAATATTGATTGTATAGATGCAGCAGCGTATAAAGGGGTGGGAAGAATAAAAAATTAGTAAACTTTAAACGTCGAGATACCGGAAGTCTCATTACCACTGTCACTGACATTTGAAGTAGGCTAAAGGAAATATCAAGGAGTGCGATATGGGTGTGCAGTTTCCTCTGTATTTCCCACCAAACTCACAAAATGTTCATTGTAATCATCATCAGCCATCACTAACTTCATCCTAATCATAAATCCACTGTAATGAAAACGATCTACAAGTTCATTACTGAGCGAACTGGGCTTTGGTTCCTTCTTCCTTGCATAAAAAAAATAAAAAGTCCACGTCCATTCTTGAAATGAATATCCTATTTTTCCCAGATGTTTTCTTGGTTTTGTTAGTCACTTCAATCCGTTTGCACAGTATGTATTATATTATTGCTCTTTCCAGACGTTTTTAGACAGCTAATTAGGAAAGACTGGAACTGGAAGGGTTGGGGACAACTTCCATTAACTCACTACTTGGGTCTCTCATAACCTCCAAGTTAATAATCGCCTTGTTGCCTTTAAATAGTAATATTGCCATATCTCTCTCTTTGAGTGCTGAACTTTAACATTAGAATATGGTGCTAGTCATTAAGAAATGATATGGAAAGGATATTTAATTGCAGTTTTGTCACTGAGCTGCGGGAAATAAGTGGTGAAAAAAAAAATCTGCCTAATTAAAATGAGTAAACTATGGTAGCAGGATTAACAAAGTAGCCAACACTATCATACTGAAAATATTTAGGCTGCAAATAAACAGAAACGACTAACATACATAGGAAAACTTTGCCTTGGCCTGTGAACTTTATCTCTGACCTATAGAGCAAAATATCTTCGGCTGCGCTCTGATACCTCTGAAGATCGGAGATTTAGCAGCTTTTCCTTTTCGATTTATCCCATACATTACACCTCGATATCCTCTTGTCTGTTATCGATGCAAACATTCTCGATATTTCAGGGATGAGAATAGCGTGCAAGAATGTTAAGGCATAATGTGAAAAATGAGTCGCAAAGGTGCCACGAACTTCTTGGTGTACAGCCCTAAATTTAAATAACTAGTACTGCACATTGATACCTTCCTGTCAAATGTGTCGGATATCTGGACTGACTGACAAACAACGACCATTTCCCCTCGTAACTCAGAACTGCAGCAATAACAAGGAGCATGGTTTTTCCGAGGCTTAGATAAAACGTCTGGCATTAACAAGTATAGATTTAAAGCCTTCATGTCGTACTGAGAGAGAGAGAGAGAGAGAGAGAGAGAGAGAGATGGTCACGGAGTATTAACTTCTTCATGGTCGCTTCCTGTATATTATTTCAACTAATTAAAGACAAGTATTGATTTATATATTCATTCATTTTCAGCTGAGTAAATAAAGGCGCCTGAATGTTAGTCCTGATAGGCTACCATTAATCTTCCTATGATGGAAACACCTCTAATACTCTTTTCCGGGTAACGCCAGACGATTTTTTTCCCAGGTAATTGGAAGTCTTACGAACCATTGAGTTAATTCCCAAGTTAACTTTTTTCCCACGGTTTATCAGACATATAATGTAATTGAAAGTCTAAGTGGTGTTGATCTATGACTTCAGATAATACGTTACTTCAGGCGGCATTGTGTCTGTAATCGATTATTCTCTCTCTCTCTCTCTCTCTCTCTCTCTCTCTCTCTCTCTCTCTCTCTCTCTCTCTCTCTCTCTCTCTCTCTCATCGATTTCGTTAGTTGATGCAAAGACGAGGAATTTTCATACAGTTTCGTGTTAGAACTGAAACCTACATTTACATATTTTGATAGACCACACTAATGTAGTAAAAAAGAAAAGGCGGAAGTACTTACGAGCAGCCTAACGTTACTTCTCGATACCTCTTCCTTTTCCTTTTTAAATCCTCTAGATCACCCAGTCTTCACCTTACTGGATATTGATTTTGCCAGATAATTAAAGTATTGTATCTCATTATATCATCTACACTCGTCCCAAGCAACTGCTTTTCCACCACAGGTGACCGGTAAAGCGAATCGTACGTCCGGCAGTTCCAGGATGTTTCCAGTTAACCTTCTCTTTGTTCGGTTACATAATGTGACTTTTTTGCACCTTTCGATACTCAGGGGGATCCTGTATTCTCAGTCACAACTATTTTTGCTCGTAATTTAGCGAAATAAGTATGCGGGAGTTTTTTGTGGTCTCAGGAATTTATTTAATCGGATGTTTGTGTGTCAGAGAAGTGTGTCCGGGTTTTGAGTAGGCCTACGTTTTGTAGGATGCGTCAGTGTATGGATGTCTGCGTGTCTGGAATAAATAAATAATAAATAAATTTAGATAGATATATATAGTGAATAAGTGCAAGGTAGAGTGTAACTTCTGGATAGTTTGAGACGTTGGCTTATTTCCTTGGGTCTCAGTAAATATGTTTGGGAAGTTTAAGCATGGTTTGAAACGTCTAATATATGAATGGTCTGTATTTACATTTAATTGATAATTCGTATGCTTGGTTATCTGTGATTGCCTTTTATTTGTGTGAATGGTTATTTGCATGTGTGTGTGCTTGAGCTAGAGTTGGGATAATGATGCTAGGATACACATTTTGAAAGTGGTTGAATGTACTGTATGTGTGACTGGATGTGTTTGATGTCCCTCATGAGATAGGTATTTGAACGTAATGTTTTTCCAGTGTCTGAATAATAAGAATAAGGTGGAATAATCTGCAAATCTACGGCTAATAGTATGCGAATGCGAGGTTAAACAAAACAATGCAGTACGGTATATCCCGACTTGGTGGCTGTATTGTTCTCGTTTTAAGTTCCTTAGTTGTGTGTGACACTATTGTTCTGGCCTTTTTCAGCTGTTCACTGAATTTATGTATGTTTTGATAAATGGTACACATTTTTTTTTTTTCATAAATTACTAACGAGTTGTGAAGCTCATCCCAGGAATTTTGGTAGTTGATGCCTGGTGGGTCTGCCAGAGTCCATTCAGAAAGGTCAACCAACTCTGATACAGGCGCAAGGGGGTAACGAAAAAAAAAAAAAAAAATCCAAATCTCAGTGTCTCCATTTCTGTCTTCCAGTGTCTAGTCAAAGCCTCTCTTCATGTACTATAATTATGCTCTTGGGGACAATAATATTTCACCTCTCTCTCTCTCTCTCTCTCTCTCTCTCTCTCTCTCTCTCTCTCTCTCTCTCTCTCTCTCTCTCTCTCTCATCTTGCTATTATTCTTAATGTGAATGAAGCTTTGTATATGATCAAGTATATTTCTGGCAGAGGCTTTGTATGTTTCTCTGCCCATGGATGATTCTGTTTATGATGCGCCACGGAGAACAGTGACGGACGTGCCCCGAGTGTGAAGGTAGACGCAGTGGAGTGGCAGATAAATTTTTGCTCTTATCTACTCCCCTTTGCCCTCCCATATGTCTTCACTCCCTCCCGCTACTTCAGAACACCCTCCCACTTACTTATATCAACCCCCCCCCTCTCGTTATAAGCAGTCCTCTCCACTAAAAGAATGTGTGTGTGTGTGTGTGTGTGTACACTGGTATTTGTATGCTGGTATGTGTTTCATGTGCGAGAAACCTCTTGTGCGCCTTCCTACGTACACACGAATGAGCATAAATGTGTCGCCGATCCAGCTGCATACCCAGACATCAATAACTCTGTAATAATCATGGTATTGAATGAAGTTTAGCACGTTCCCATAGCAACATATAAACACTCGTCCGAATCGTCTTCATTTACTTAGCATTTAGATGATTATCAATTATATTAAGGGTTTTTTATAATAATGAAATTGGTGTGCCTTTTAATTACCATGTTCTCTGAGTCTGGAATGCTCACGACGAGAAAATATTGACAAACTGGTGTTACTGATGGTGCGAAGTCAGAGCCACAAGAATGCTCCGAAACAAACATGGCGGACAGTCTGGCCAGAAAGGTGGGTTAGTTCGCTTCTTCCCTCTCTCGCCTCCTGATAAACCCACTCACCGCCTCTCTGGAAGCAAGTTCTATTTTCGTAAGTATTTTCACCATTTAACATTTGAAATCACACCCTGAATTTAGCTTGCTCATCAGGCTTAGCTGTCAGTTTATTCATGAGATTCAGAGGCGAGTCGGAAGTTGGTTAATCCATTCGATATGTTTTTGTTCATTTATGCGGTATATTATCCTTGTTGATCCTGGGCATTTTGCTCAGTTTAGGGGAATGTCTTAGTAGTGTAGGAATAGCCCATATGAAAGCTGTAATACTTCTCCAGTAAAAAGGTCTCTTCCAAACAACAAAATCGTCTAGACAGCTATAATAATAATAATAATAATAATAATAATAATAATAATAGCCTGTACTACAGTCGCTTTGTTATCACCTGACGGAACTGAGCCACTCTGACCAATGAAAAAGTAAGTTGCAGCTGCGTGAAATTCAGCCATTGCTATAAAGTAGGAATGAATCCCCTTGGTTACAAATCAAAACAGCCTCCAGTCTGACTACATTTGGCCATCAACTGAGCTGAAAGGGAGTTATGGATCTTTGTCAGGTGAAAAAATGATAGAATAGAAATAAAATCGAGTCGTGGTAGCAAGAATAAAGTAAAAAAAAAAAAAAATGATGTTTGAGAGGGACGCCTTCGTGTGGTGGCGCTGATTGGACCGGGCGGCTCTACTGCCTTGTTAATGCAAACGCCCCTCAACTACTTTCTTCTCCCCCGAAAGGAGTATGGTGGACTGTAGAAGAGGGGCATCTTAAGACAGTAGTCTACCGGGTTCACGTTTCAGATGAACCTGGGGCAACAACAAAAACAACAATAACAGTAATGGTGAAGACAAGGAACCGAACGATCAAAAAACATATTTATTACATTTTAATTTATTTTATTTACTTATTCATTTATTTTGTATGCGCATTCATTTTTTAGGTGACACAGGAAGTTTCTCATCACCACGTCCTCAAGAAAACTGAAAAGACACTTTAAATCGACCCTAATTGTCACCCTCTTGTTACTATTTTCGTTTATTTCTCTACAGGTGTCTGGAGAGCATGACGGGGTGGCTGGGATTCATCCCGGTGGTGCTGATCTACGGCTCTGTGGTGATCACGTGGATACTGCGTCGCGTTCTGGGCCGTACCACACCTAACCACCAGCTTATCCATCAGCAAGAACAAGAACAAGAACAAGGTCAATACGAACTTGAGACCGAGCAGGAACTGGGACAAGATAAGTTCAAGAAAGACTGAGTACGAACAAGAAAACGAAAAAAAAAAAAAATCAAGATAAATTCAAGATGGACGAAAACTTACAGTAGCCTAGCAAAAAACAATTAGAAATAAGAATAGCGGAAAACAATTAGAGAAAACAAGGAGTAAAATTTCCGAAGCATCCTAACACACACTAGAGGACAGTAGACAAGTGGAGTCCGGATAAATGCAAAAGGGAGTAACATATTAACGCGATAACCTAACACAAAAGAGAAGCAACGGAAAGCAATCTGAACTTCAACTTTTGCAAACACATGGCAAGGATAAGGTCAAGACGGACTGAACACAAAGAAAAGGGGAAAAAGGAGAATCATAAATTATAAATGAGAGGAAATATACGATATAACAAGAAAAAGACTACAAGAAATCAGAAAAAAGGAAAAGAATCAGAAAAAAAAACAAGACTGAATGAAATTTACAAGACAGTCTAATTTTGGTAACACAAACGACAGTGAAATAGAAAAGCAGAAAGAATTATAAGGTTAAGACACTGAAATTTACGGCATACCCTGGCACAAACTTCAAAACCAACATAGATTTGATGCAGAAGGAAGCTGGAACTAAATCCCGAGCAAAAATAGGGCAGGATAAGTTCAAGACTGAAAAATATATGACAGCCCAACACAAACCGCAAATCAAAACAGAAAATGCTGCTCGGAAGGCATGCCAGACCCGATGGTGCAGAATATTAGTAGGCTAACTTTGAACATTGTCAAGCCTAACCTACAAGAAAAGTAAAAATAACCTTGATAGAAAAAAAAAAGTTAAGAAAGCTTTAAGGCAGGTCAAGATAGAATACAAAAGATTAGTTTCCCTTCACAGTAAACAATCGAATTTACCCGCCAAATCTGACACCTACGTACAATACCACACGAAATTAAGGAAAAGCCACTATTATATTACTTTTATCTGATTATTTACACAAGTAAGCATGAGTGGACATCACACATCATTACTACAGCGCTATAATCTCCATGTAAGTACACATTTAATATACGTACTGATATTTTCAGTTGTAGACTTATCGCACTCAACAATAATGACCGGCGCTAAACCTAAAAATTTACGTTTCTGGTATGGCTGCTATGTGATCTTTATTATATTTTATTTTTTTTATTTATTTATTACTTGGCGAAATTCGACATGCCCCCATAACTTGACTGATATACTGTGACTGGGTAGTGTTTTTAGGTCGTAGTCTCATGTGTTTGGAGATTTCTTAACACCGATTCTCACTTATTTAATTTGCCTGTTACTCTTTAATGGCCTTTTGTACGTTACTGATGATAATTGCGTGGACAATGAAATTATATAAACAACAAAATGGCATACAAGAGAATATTCAAGTGTAGTATAGGGTAGACAGAATAATTCTCCAAGGAAAATGTCTTACGAAATAAATGAAAATACGGCTCTTACAGGCCACAGACGCAGAAATTATCACTTATTTATATTATCGAATTCATTTTATTTATTTATTTTTTTCCTATCAGTATATTCGATAACTATTTTTTTATACAGCACCATTCAAGTTCAATATATATATATATATATATATATATATATATATATATATATATATATATATATATATATATATATATATATATATATATATATATATATATTCCAAGTGTGATCTCAAAAGTGGTCTTATCCCCTTCCCCCGGTGAGTTTATCTAAGTTGAATAAAACTGTCTAGAGTTAACTAGTAGTAATAATAATAATAATAAGAAGAAGAAGAAGAAGAATGATGATGATGATGATGATGATAGTGATTATTATTAGAATCATCAGAAAAGGTGCCCTCAAGTTAGAATTTAATATTGTTCCCTCATGTGCATACGGTTAGGCCCGTGAGATACAGCCCCCAAGGGCTTATATGACACGTGAATGACTGCGTGGCCCATTGCAAAGGGAATGATGATAATTCTCCCTGTTTTGTACTCTTTCCTTGTCTGGTTATTTCCTTGCCCAGTAATTAGGTGGGAAAGAGGGTCAGAATGATGATGATAGTAATTATGGTGATTATCTTTGTTTCCGAATTTTACGGAACCGCATCATTTGGTGGGAAAGAGAGGCAGGGTGATGATGATGATGATGATGATGATGGTAGTGATAATGATGATGATAATTATTGATGATGATGATGATATTGATGATGATGATGATGATGGTAGTGATAATGATGATGACTGATGATTTAATTTTTCCCCCACATATTCTGGTCGGTTTTAGAAAATATTTAAGCATCTGTTCCACGTCCATAAATTCCACATATTCCACGTTAACATTCCGCCGCACTTCATTAATGTCAAGTCTACCAGCGAGAGGTGTAAGCAGGAAGTCCCCGTGCCTTTACGAGAATATTGACCTTGGTATATAATAGACTGCATAGCTTAATGATGGTGGTAGTGATGGTGGTGGTGGTGATGGTGATGGTGATGGTGGTGGTCGTGATGGTGATGGTAATGATGATGAGCTCTCGCTATTTGTTATCCTGAATGGTCTAATGAATGATGGCGGTTGTAATGATGGTGACAGTAATGATACTGATAATGACGGTGATGTTGAACTTACTATGTTATGCAAATCGATCATCTGGATTATGGTTGTAGTGATGGTGGTGCTAAGCGATGATGATGATGATGATGATGATGATAATAATTAGCGTTTGGTTTATGTTCTGCAGATAGATCAGCTGGACTACGGGTACGTGAGGGAGTGCAGCGATGTGGCAACGCTGGAGAGAATCATAAAAGTGCTGAAGTCGGGGCAAGAGGGATGCTACCCACACCTACTCCAGTGAGGGCATTTTTTTTCTTTTTTTTTTAATGGCGCATGTGTCATAACCTGACAGACATTCCAGCTTAGTGCGTGGCGGACTTGTAACCAAGGAAACTCATCAAAGTTCATGTTGGAGTGGCACAGTTCCATCAAATGAAAACAAACCTAATATAGCATAGGAGTAGTAGTACTAGTAGTAGTAGTTGTTGTTGTTGTTCCCTAGGTAGTCTGCATGACCGAGCAGTCCCGAGTCGCTAAGGAAGGCCACAGCCGAGACCTGGCTTTCCCACATAGCTCTCAAGGAGTGTATATTGTGTTGTTGGCGTAGGACTGTAGGTGATTGTGTGCAATGCAGTCTTCCATAATGTGCTTAATAGTATGGGGCACTGTGTTACGTCCTGGACGGGCATCAGCGACGGAGTCATCCAGGCTCTTCCAATAACTTAGAGGGCTGGATGATGCCCACATCTCAGCCTGGCCAGGTGGACCCTGTCCTCACGAGGGAGGTAGGATTCAGACGGGTGGATATCAGGAGGCCGTACATGCAGCTGTGTGTTGTCTTTAAACGACTGAATGGAGCGGCGAGTGATTTGAGCATGGATATGCTTCTGGAAGCTGGTTTGAGGCGGGCGAGGGGGGAGAGATGACAGTTTTTGTGTGTGATACCGTGTGGTGGGTGTTGTTTTGATTTTCCTTGGTGTGTGTGGATGTGCTGCCATGTAGTCTAGTGGACGGTGTGGGTTTGTGGAGGCTGCGAAAAAAATTTGTGTGCCTCTCATGTCTAGATGATACTTGACTGTGAGGACTTCGGTTTCTTTGTGTAGGTGGTCTGTGAGTGTGGTAGCTGTGCAGCCCGTGATTATTTTTAGGGCCTTGTTCTGTATGATCTGTAGAGTGTTGTAGTGTATTTTATTGAGGTTAGAAGCCCAAGCAGGGCTTGCATAATTCATCACTGAACGTACATATTGTTTGTATACTGTGGTGGTGATTTCTTTGTTGTGTCCAAATATTGTATGGGCAAGTGACCTTAATGCGTTGAGTCTTGGTGTTAATTTATTTTTAATGTTTGATATGTGTTCTTTAAATGACATCGATGTACTGTCTGTAACACCAAGGATTTTGTGTGTGTGTGTGTGTGTGTGTGTGTGTGTGTGTGTGTGTGTGTGTGTGTGTGTGTGTGTGTGTGTGTGTGTGTGTGTGTGTGAGAGAGAGAGAGAGAGATAGGGAGTGTTGTTTATGGTGAGGTGTGGAATGTGACTAAGTTTTGCTGTTTGTGAGAAGGGTCACTGTAGATTTGGGTGGGGCTATTTTGAGTCTGTAGTGAACCATTCATGTAGTGTGTTGAGGTAAGGTTGGAGGATGTGTGCGACTGTGTTTGGGTTTTGGTGTGTACATGTAAGTGCTATGTCGTCCACATAGGAAGGTGTGTGCTTATGGTGTGTAGAGTGTGGGTATGTCGCGCATGAATAGGTTAAAGAGAGTAGGAGACGCCGTTTCTGAAGTTTCTGATGTTCGATGACTGACCGGCAAATGTTACATGTGCACATCTCCTTGCTGAATAGTTTGCCAGCCATCTTTTTGTGTTATTGTGCATGTTTTTGTTGAATATTTTGTTTGTGAGGTTGTGGCAGGGGATGGCATCAAAAGCTTTGCTAATGTCTGTTGTGACTAGGAGTGTTCTGTGTGATGGCCTAGCTGAACTGGTGTCCACATTCAGTCGTAAACATAATGACATTGTGTCACTGTTTTGACAAAAGGTCGGAATATTTTTTTTATAGCAGAGAGTTTGTGATTCGTCAGGGCAGATCCCTGATTCGTTTCGTTCATCCAATAATGACAGGGACATTAACCTTACGTGTGTATAATGTAAGGCTTAAATTGCCACGTCATTATGAAGTAATGGAGGTCCAAAACCACACATAACCTGTGTTAACGATAAACAACCGTATGTCCTTGTAACAAAACTTTCAACTTGCAATGCATATGCCACTTAACAGCATACAGCAGGATGAGACAACTGGCAGGTATACCAAAGTATTGCATGTTATTGATTTGCTGGTGCTTAATACAGAGGTTTATGATAATATTACTATGATCATTACATGACGGATCACTTCATCATTACCTTTGTCAGTTAACAATGGATGGGAACTGGAGACGAGAGGGTATGAGAGACGTTTGTGGAGACCGAGACAAAAACCCAAAGAGTAGGGTGGTGGAGGTGGGAGCGAGAATGTATGAGAAAAGACATCATATCTTTCAACAGATACTGTTCATTATACTATACTTATTTGTAACATTATAATATAGAACTTAAGTGTATAGACAATAACTCATAATACACTGTAGGTCTTCTTTCATTTTCGTGCATTACACATATGTTGTGGATAACAGCACAGTATTACTCATTAAATGCCTTTATATACTTACCCCTACTGGTTCTGAGTGTCTATAAAAACAGTCATGACACATTGTAACATCACCAACTTTGGCCGTTCCACATCTATTCAAGAAAGCAAACAATGGGGTTGTGGGAGGGGAGATGGATGTGGGGTGTTCGATCGCCTGATCGCTCACATGCCACGACTCCGGCTATTGGGGGGGGGGGAAGAATTAGTGCTTTCGGGTGTACCTGTGCGTGAAATTCTGGATGACACTAGGCATCTTAGCTCCTCTTCCTAAGCGATTTATTACACCTGTTACACTTTGATTTCTTTATATTAATTACATATTTTTGGTGCCGAGATAGTTCACCTCGGTTGCGTACAAGAGGTTAAGAAGATGTATTATGTAAACTAAATCGCTGAGGAATAAGTGATACGGTGCCTCCTTCACCACCGAGAATCCTACCCTCTGAGCTCCGTTGCATCACTTCATCTGTATTCAGTCAGATCTCTGCAAGTAAGGGGTGCAGGTCAATGAGCAAGCAGCCTGGCGGGAAGGGTCTCTCTGAGTAGTGATGCCATTTTAGTGACAGACCGCGCATTTAATTCGACAAAAAGTGGCCCAAAATGGTTACTTGATAATGCATTTTATTTTTTATCTCCAACATGGTATTTAAACTCTCTTTTCTCTCTCTCTCTCTCTCTCTCTCTCTCTCTCTCTCTCTCTCTCTCTCTCTCTCTCTCTCTCTCTCTCTGTAAAGGAGAAGTGGCAGTATTATGATTTTTAGTGGAACAGTAAAAATACCGATATCATTATCACCGCACGGGGGAAAAACATATGACTTTATATTCGGCTTGTTAATCTGATTGCTATTGCTTTACTGTGTGGTGTTAACGTGGATAACAGTGCTTGCCATTTCTGTTGTTACTGTTATCACTGAATAGGCCGTTTTTGTCGTGTTTATTGTCCTTATTGTGTTGAAGGCAGAGTGGATTATCGAGTCGACGAGGTAGTCTTTGCAAGCGACATTCATTTTCTCATTTCCTTAATCTGTGTTTTGATTTTTTCTCTGTTTTCCAAGTGTAATTATTGATTTAATTCTTTCTATACTTGGACGACTTTTATGATTGATGTTGTTTTTGCAGATACTGTGAAGACAGGCTGCGTCAGCTGCATCCAGATAGTCGCCTGTTACTCACACCCCAATCACCCACACACCTACACTCCAAACAGTAAGTAGAGAGAGAGAGAGAGAGAGAGAGAGAGAGAGGAGGGGAGGCAGTGAGGTAGATTACAAGATGGATTGAGAGGAAGAGGTAGACAAACTATATTTCTAGAGTGTGTGTGTGTGTGTGTGTGTGTGTGTGTGTGTGTGTGTGTGTGTGTGTGTATGCACATAATGTATGTATGTATGTATGTATGCATGCATATCACTGGCAAAAGTTCGGCAACATTACCCTGCCAGCATTGTTTGCCTTCCATAATTCTCATTCCTCCTCGAATTTCCTTCTCATACATTTTTGTTGTGTTATATTGGCATCACATTAAAATATATTATGCAACTATCGGCGAATTTTCAACCTTGATAATGAGTAAGATTCAAACTCCTACCCACAGACTAGCTGACCTGAAAGCGGAGTTATGCAACTGGGGCGAAGAGATGAAGCTAGTGGAGGAGAGAGCAGCCATTACCACCATCAAACCACCACTACCACCAGTCAGGACCGTTACTGTTATAGGTGATGATTTTTTTCTTAACCCCTAAAAGACGGGCATCGGAATGTTTTGACCTACGCTCAGGACGGACATAATCGGGGGGTACAATATGGTGGGGGGTTTTGTTGGGGGTGGTGGTGGGGGGTGAGAGGGATGGTGGGGGAGTTGTGGGGTGGTGCAGAGGGGTGGGCTGGGTGATCAGGGGAGGTCGGATGTGGTTGTGGGGGGTAGGGTGGGGGTGGGGGTAATGGGTGGGGGTGGGATGTGGGGGGTGGGGAGGGGGGTTGGGTGGTGGGTAGAGGGTGGAGGAGTGGGTAGGAAGTGGGGGTGGCAGTGGGGTTTGGAGAGGTGGGGTGGTTATGTGGGTGGGGGTTTGGGGGGTGGTGATGGTGGGTAAGGGGAGGTAGGGGGTAGGGGGTTGGGGGGTGGGGGTAGGGGGTGGGGGATAGGGGGTGGGGGTGGTGGTGGGGATTGTGGGGGAGTGGAGGGTGGTTGGTGGATAGCGGGGTAATGGGGGGCGTGGGGGTGGATGGTGGGAGGTGTGAGGGGTGGTTAGTGGGGGGTCCGGGGTGGGGAGGGTGGGAGAGTGGGAGTTAGGGCTGGTAGGGAGCGGTGGGGAGGGTTGAGGGGGCTGTGGAGGGACTTAGGGAGGCTGTGGGGGTTTGTGGGTGGGGGGTTCGGGGTGGTGGAGGGCGGCGAGGGGGAGGGTGGGGGATGGTGTGTTGGTGTGGTGGTAGAGGGATGGGGTGGGTGTGGGGGGTGGGGGGCATGACAACATATGGGGTATAGTTTTTCTTTTTTATATATATATAGCTTTTTTTTTTTTTCTTTTTGGTAACACCTGTCTGACTTGATACGGTTTTAGGTTTAACTTTTTATTTACTTTTTGAATCTCCCGTCAGGCCTGTTACAATCATGTTTTTTTTTTTTATAGGTACACTTTTTCCTGTTATTTTTGTACTGGTCATTCTTTACAATTTCTTAGTGATGATGATGATGATGATGATGACTGTCTTAACCCTTTTCATCCGGTGAGGCATTTTCTGTTCTCTTCTTAGTTTCCAGACGATTTTATTCATCTTAGGATAGAATTTTGGAAGTGGATGCGTTACACAACTCCTCAACTTCTCTCCTAAGCTGAATAAAATTGTTTGGTGGGTCAGGATCAAGAATAAAATAGAAATTGCGTATTCGGACGGAAGGGGTTAATGGTGGGAGCTAAGTGGCACAAGAGGCTTCGTAAAACGTCTTCCTTGGCGAATCCTTTTGCTAACGCGCTTTTTTTTTTTTTTCTTTTTTTTGCTGTTTATATTGTTTTATTGGCATGGTTTGTATCCATTATATACAAGAGGATACTGAGGTGTAATGTACAGAATATATCGCAAAGGAAAACGTGTTACATCTCCAAAGCCACTCAGAATACGACCTACACATGTAAGTATAGGCTAATGGCTTCTTTTTCAGGGCGGCAAGGCTCTTCACGCGGTCAAATGAACCAGACGCAAATAGATGACATTTTGGCGCTAGGGTGGCAGCACGTGGAGGCTGGAGACATGCTTCAGGCTTCCCTACAGTTCCAGAAGGTTCTTGCCATTAATCCACGTCACACCGAGGCGCTGCGTGGCATGGAGGGAGTGCAGGGGCAGAATGAAAGGAAACAAAGTAACCCGAAGGAAGATAAACAGAGAGGGCCGTTGATTGAAGAGCTGGAGTGATGCTGAAGGCCTTATATAAGTTTTACGTTCAAAGTATAATTACCTGTGCAAATATAGTCATGTGATTTTTGGTGCTGTGGCCACGGACTCCTCTGGACGTGAACCTGGGGGATTGCTGGCTGAATATACCTCTCTTGAGGTCCACGTCCTCCTGTCGGTGGATAGGGAGGGAGGTGAAGCTATATCGGTGCTACCACGTGAAGGCCTGTCTACAGCATTAGTGTATTCATCACTTCTGGCTATACTACAAGTAACTTAAAGATTAGTTTCCACAAATTTCTATGTCATATCCAACCATTCACAGGCTCTTCACTGGTAATCTGTTCATTGTACAATGACACTAATATATAGGCTACACGTCCGGGTTCCCTGTTAATGAAGCGAGAATCCATAAATCCAGTTCCTGTTGACTGATCTAGCAACTTTTCATCATGTTGTGACACTATCGAGACTAGCTTAAAGGAACTCTTGAACTCAATTGTATAAAATTTAAGAGACATCCCAGCCTCTTCACAGCACTTCCATCTCATATGCTAGGGAAGACTGAAACTTAGTAAGCACTTTCTCTGCCGCAATGATCCTCGCGTAGTCGATAGGATTCTTAGCCCCCCAAACGATATCGTATTTTGTGACGACGATTTCCATGTTATGCGATGCACATTTGTTTTTAAGCTGTATGTGTGTTTTTTGTGTCATAAGATTTAGACCGCGGGGAAAAGAACAATACCAACGAAAAGGGCAGAGAATAAATAGATATAATAAGATCTAGAGAAGATAATACAAAAGAAAAAAGCAGAATAAATGGACACCACGATATGTCTAAAATTGTCATTGTGGAGTTGGTGTGTGTATGCAAAGGCTCGCAGATACAGTATATGAACACACTCCAGAGCATTGTTAATTCACCGCACTGTTGCATACCTCTCTCTCTCTCTCTCTCTCTCTCTCTCTCTCTCTCTCTCTCTCTCTCTCTCTCTCTCTCTCGTGTTTAACTTGTCCTTAAGATTTCCATCCATCCATTTTGAATGATAAACTGTAAAAAAAGATTAATACTAGAATATGGTGCTAGTCAAGATGTTTTATGGAAAGGTTAAAGAACTGTAGGACTCATTCCACCACTGATCAACAGGATGTAAGCTTAAATAGGCCAAAAATTTACGCCTAGTTAAGGTGAACGAACTATAGCTTATTAAATAAATATTCAAATGGAATCTCAGTCATAAATATTCTAACGAATTCTTGCCAGTTAAGTGAAGATGAATGAGTCTGGGAGTGTATGTTAGAAACAGAATCTAACAGTGAATGTGGATATGTAAAGTTGTTGTCTTTGACAGAAATGAATTAGGTTACAGAATGCATAATGAGGCTGGATGGTGAGGAAAATGATAATATGAATACATTCAAGAGATGATGGAAGTTTGGAGGATGAAGTGCTTGACAGGGTACCCTACAGTAGGGTAGAAAGGTTGCTGGTTCACTGAGAGCAATGATAAAGAATGGGGATCGAAGTGAACTTCGAAGTAAAAAAGTCTGCATGACATCATTACGATCCTCACTAACGTATTGAAGCGAAAGTTGGACATACTGGAAGGGCACAAGTCAAGAGTGAGAGCAGTGGAAATGAGTTGTTTTAGGAGCATGTGGAGCTACATTGAGAACAGGCATACAAATGAGGAAGTGAAGGAGCGCTGTTGTATAGATGAGAAGGAAATTGAAAGCATTAAGAGAAATACTGAAGTGGTTTGGCCATATGTAGAGGATGGAGAATGAGTAATAGATGGGCGGATGTGAGTAAGGTGGAGGGGTAGAGGAGGAGGGGGAGACTAAAAATGAGATGGACGGATGGTGAGGAGAGATAGATGAAATAGGGAGTTGAGTTGGAGGGAGGGCAGTTGAATGGCAAGAGGAGTCGGCAGGCCAGCATGGAGACAATTCGCTTTTGGCCACTTCCTGAGAGATTTTGAAGTCTGGCTATATATAAATAGAAAAAAATTTTAGGCCGTGCTTATAATTTTGCGTTCAGACTTGCACTCACACGAAAAATGATAGTCAGTGAGGAATAAGTATCACAGCAAACAAAAACTATATTATATCAGTTTACCCTCACATGTTAAGATGTCTTCTTAACAATGCAAGGATATCAACTGTAACCTCTGAAAAACAAGATTTTTCCCTATTAACCCTCCTCAGGTATAGCCTGGGGTCTATTGGACCCCAAGCTATTTTTCTTAGTGTTTTTCATATATTACTATAAGGTCTTGCGATCTGGTTTTCCCTCTACCTTCCTGACTAGTAGACTACCTGTAGTTTAGGGAGGTGATGGAGTCAGTTCGGGATCGGGCTGTATTTTCGCGCTAAAGGGCCTTTGGGACATGTGCTTCTCTTTCTTCTTAAAGATACATTGGCCATTAGTCTACAGCAGGCATTGAAAAAAAAAACTGGTGGAACATATCAGTTTCGGTATGGCAGCCACTAATTTCAGTTGGTATAATATACGTCAATGTTTTTCATTGTGATTTTCCTTACAATATTTCGTCACATTTTCATACATTTTGCACCAAATTGAAGGAGAAGGGCTACAGAAATTGTATAAGTGATTGTTTCAATATAGTTGTTGTAAGTATTTTTGGTGATTTCTAAAGATTGGGGTCTGACGGACCCCAGGTTACCTGAGGAAGCATAAAATTTTGGGGTTACCAGAGGAGGGTTAAAAGAATCCTAGTCCTGGGGGGACGGCAGCTGTCCAGACCATCGTCGCTTCGTACACGTGTTCCATTGGCGAGCACCACCATTGCCGCTGCAATCACTACTACTACTACTACTATAACAGTGGTGGTACTAGTAGCAGCAGCAGTTGTTGCTGCTGCTGATGGTGGTGGTGGGAGTGGTGCTGTAAGGTTCGTTTGAATGTGAACCCGGTGGACTGCAGAACGAAGCCGCCTTTCTGCAGTCCGGCGTCCGCCATCCTCTTTTGGGGGATAGGGAATGGATCAGGGGACTTGGGATGTTTTTATAATCAGGAAGCACCACCACCCTGTCATATCAGTGCCTCCGAACGAAGGGGTTCCTCGCCAGCACCAGGCAGGAGTGGAACATGCAGGTAACCTACACACGAAATTAGGAAGGGTCTAACAGACCTTATGAAATGGCAGAAGACAGTCTATCTATCTATCTATTGCCAGACGCCTTAATCCAGTAAGGGGTGGCCACAAACAAATAGCCTTTATGTCGACCTATCCCCCTCCATTTCATTGCCTTGCTCCCAGCTTACACCCCCCTCTCTCATATACCTCTCCACTCCATCCCTCTATCATCCTTGGCCTCCCCCTTACTCTCCCCCCCTCCACCTCACTCACACTCTCCTCGTCAGTCTCTCATCCTCTCCACCTCCACCTGGCCAAACCACCTCAATGTGTTTCTCCTAACGCTTCCTCTAATATCCACATCCACACCACAACGCTCCTTTACTTCCTTATTTGTCTCTACACTATGATCTGTCTCTCCATGTGACTCTACATGCTCCTCTCAAATAACTCCTTTCAGAGGACAGGTACAGAGGAATTTTAAGACATTAAAGTTTACCCTAAAATATCATCATAGAAAACAACTCCCACATTGTGGTTCCATTGTTCTTGATGAAATATAGCTTTTATCATCATGTCAGTTGTGTTTTGTGGAAAAACTAAGGAAAGTATAAGACTAGAAACAAAACGGATGGCCAGAATATTGCTTAGGAAGAGGAAAATGCGTATAAATAATTTTGGCTGTTGTTGTGATGCCCAACACCCAGTCTTCACTTCAGTACAATGTGTTATATCCCATTACTCTCTAAGAAGGAGGCTAAAGTTCTTCAGTATCACACTAACTGGCATGTAACTACATTTGGAGGAAGTATATGATAATAAGGAAAAAAATATATGTAGTAACGACCTGAGAACAATATTACCAAGCCGTAGACGGTACAAGTTACTGAGTTGTTGTGTGTTGGATTGAGTGACAGTTGACCTTATGAATTTATCGTTTTTCGTACGTTGCTCGACATTATTCGTGCTGTGTTATACCATCTAGTGTAGTGTTTGATATCACCCAGTCCTCGTTAGCCGGGGAAGAAGTAATACCAGAGAATAAAGGGTAAATGGAGGGAATATAGAACAGCCGGGTGCAGTGGGATGTGACATAACCTTTATTTCAGAGGCTCTCATTTTTTGTTCTGTATCCTGTGGATTTAGTGTTTTACGTCATGACTTTACTTTCCAAGTGTTGGCACATGGAGAACGTATTAAGTCATGGTGATAAGTATTTAATTATTGATAGTGGGTGTATGGTTGAAGTGAAATTGGTGTTCAGACAAATGTGGGAAAAATTTTAGTACGCTTAGATCATTTTCTGTCAATTACCAGCCCCAGGAAGGGATTTCTGCAGACAAAAATTGCTGCTATAATTTCTCATAATTTTTAACCTCTTCAGTTTGATGAAATGGAGTTTATTTTGTTAATTTCATCTGTGCCATCTCCCTGATTTTAAGTTCAGTATAGCACAGGTAACACCTCATATACCAGGGGATAGTAAAGGCTGTATCTTAATTGTTCCAGTCAGAGAAGTGTATCCTAATTTAGATTACATTAAATATTCTGGAGATAGAAAGGAATTGAAAATATCATCTGATTTAAGGAGTTACTATCTGCTGAGGTAATTGATGGTAGCCTGTTAAGTGGTACATTTCACTTTGTACTCATGATTTTTGTCTTATTGTGCTCATTCTAGATTTGTGTTTGGTACAGCTGAATTGAAGAATAATAAGAGGGTCTCATTTGGGTGAGATTTTTTGTTTTATATTTTTACTACTAATGATAATTCAGGCGTCTGGCAATGAATGAATGAATGAAAAAATATTTTCTTTCCTTTTTTTTTTTTTTTTTTTTTTTTCCAATTGTGGTACTTTTTACTGAGGAATTTTTGTCTGTCAGGGCATTTCTTTCTCACAGATATAATATTTTAGTTATTATGTAGTCATGCCATAGATGTGATCCAACCAGCTTTCAAGGTGATCCTGCCAAGGTCAATCTATGTTCGGTTGCTTTGGCCCTCCTAACTGGATATAACCTAACCTGGCATAATTCAGCTTAGTCTAACCTCATATTTTCTAGTCTAACAAGTCAAAAACAATGTATAAATGAGTCTGACTTAATCTAACCTACTGGATCACCTTGTTTGGGTTTTTGGGCAAGGTCAACCTGTTATTACTTAATCATAACCTGGGAGAGATTGGTGGTGGGGAAGATCCTATTTATTACAGTGTCCCTACATTCTCGTTTACTTATAGTATGGTATCGTTATGTACCAACATTGCTTCACATGCATCATCTCATCATCATTTAAACTCTTATATTACTTTGCAGTTATTTCAATCTCTTCAGCCCAAGGGGTCTTTTAAACTGATGAAAATCACTTGAAAAAAAAACATCCTTGGACTGCAGGGGTTACATTTGGTTGCTATTAAATATAATAGCTGTTCGCACATTCTTTTTCTGAATGTGTCAAAGTCCGAATTTCTCTTATTTATGTGTCTCATATTGCCCATGATTCTCTTAAGATCTCATCTCACTATTCTCTTTTAAAGTTTATGATTTAGCTAGTCTACATGCCTTATTTTTTATTTATTTATTTATTTTTTAATTCTTAGCCTCTTTTGACCATTCAGTCCTATTTCTCAGCTCCTCCTCTAAGTACAGTAGTTTATTTTATGATCACATTTGTATTTTGTGCTTTAACAGTCATTCAGTATCTTCAGCATTTTTTCATCCCATAGTTCATTCACCTTTCTTTTCTGTTTACTGTAGCTATTACTGGTAGTTCATTTGTTGAAACCTTTGCCACTCAGAGCCGTTTGCTGAATGGGTCTTGCAAAGCTGAAAGAAATACTGTAGCTTATTGGGTGTTTGTTTTAACATGATAAAGATTACCAACTCCATTTAGCCTAGCTTCATTGATATGCAGGCAGAGTGAATGGTTGATTGACTAGGCTATTGACCAAAAAGATTCATTTTAGTCTCGTAGCTGAGGCTTTTAAAATTTCATGCAACCATGACTTAGTATTCAGTTTGTGGGAGTGCCATAGTTGTCAATTAAACCAACTGTAATGGTAGATACACTAGCTAGAATAAGACACTGTACCAGGACCCAAGTGACAGCATGTTCTACCAGATGCTAAATATGGTACCAGTACCAACTGTTGTTAAGCTTCAATACCTCAGGATACTTAAGTCATTTTCTTGCTTGTTTGTAGCTAGCCTAACTCTTTATGGTAGGGTGCATTTCTCAGCCAAATGAAATAGTCTGGATGCAATTTGAATGAAGTCTGTATGTTCTATTGTCCTTAAGGGGTTAACTCATACCTTAATATATAAACTGTGTCTCATGTAACAGGATATCCCTTTCCTCTCCTATTTCATGGCAGATAAGATGGTATGATGCATTAGAGGCACTCCTGTTAGAAGGTAGCCAGTTATCAGTAAAAAAGATCATAAACACCAAGTAATAGCTTTTCAATTGAAACCCAACCATATTTCAGCTTGAAATTCTCACTAATCATGACAGTCATCACAAATTAAGGAGCACCAAATGTAAACTTAATAATGTACTGTATATATATCCGTATACTATTTTGGATACAGAGAAAAGGTTAGGTTTCATTCATGGATTGATTAAAATGCAAAACATTGTGGGGGAGTTGCCTCTCACCCCATAATATATGAAAGTTGTGATATTTTAGAATTTCTGCTGTACTGTACTTGTAATAAGGTCTGCCTGGGTAGTCCCAGCCTCACATTTCATTTCCTTTAATCCTGCTCTTTCCCCTTCATCGCAACCTCCCTTTGCTCTACAGTGAAAAACCATGACCGCTCTGGATCCTGTAGCAGCAGAAGGCCCCACCACCACCTCGCAGCCACCCCGTGGCAAGTCCCGTCTCTCCCTGCGCCCCAGCCGCAAGCGCTCGCTCAATCCAGACATCTCCCCAGCCCCCGAACCCAGAACCAGCCACCGATTCCGAACCTCCAGCAATAGTGATTCTTCTGACGATCGCAATAAGGCCAGCTCTTGCTTTGTTTAGCCGTTCTGTGTGCCTCCCATCCCAATATTATTTTAGTTGGAAGCAGGGAATTAAATCAGTCACAATTTCTGTACCTTGAACATAGGGAGCCTTATCATGATTTCAGTATGGTCAGCTGTTGCTCATTTTGTTTTGTTTATCATACATCTCCTTTATGTCCAGTTGGTAGTAGAGCTAGGGCCCACAAAACTTTGCCCAACCCAGAGCCACACAAAGCACTCAAATTCATTAACTCTGATATCTAACTGTACCACTGTACCGGTAATTTTTATTTTCCCTAAAAGTGCTTGGATATTGTGTTTATGTTTTAGGTGGGACTATATCAGATTGATTATGATAATGATTTTTGCTTCAGGTGGGAATGTGCTAAAATGATGATGGTGATGATAGTGTGTTTATGTGTGACAGTTATGGCACAGTAGTAAGGACCAGTATCTTGTATGTTGATAGATACTGTACGGTACCGTACTATATTCATTCATTATCCCTACTATTTTTCACTTGGTTATGGGCACAGTAAGTCTATAGTATATGCCAAAGATTTTTCTAAAATACCGTACTGCAACTCTTTTCATACTCCTGGTACTGTGAATTGGGGGATATTAGTAAATCAGATTTGTAGGTAGCAGTGGAACATTAATAGGCAATCCTTTTTTAATTTGTTATGGCCCTAATGGCAAATTTACTGTGAATCACGGTGACTTATAACAGTTATTTTACTGTTCTTTATATACTGTATAGTGTTTTGATAGGTACTGTCGTCCCTCATTATTCAAACCATTTTACACTTGGTCGTCAGTGCTGTAATTTTTGAAGGACATAAAGAAATTCAGAATAAAGAATTTCTCTGATTTACTTTTATTGTAGTGGTAGGTGGGGGTGCTCACCATCCACTCACTTGATGTAGTGGTGCTCTCGGGCAACTGCCCTCTTCTTTCTTCCTTCCTTCTTTCCTTCCATCCTGTTCTGTCTTTCTTTCCTTCATTCTTTCCTCTTCCTTATACATACGGATGACTCTACACTCCCTCTTCTGTCTTTTTTTCTTTATTATTTCCCCTTCCTTCTGCCTATGGGTTACTTTACATTGAGTGACAAGCCAAATGGTTTCCTGTACACCAGGAAACCATTTACTACACTGGGTTGTAACCATATAACCAGATTATGGGGTCTGGTTGTTTACCGGGTAATTTAGGCACTCCAATCAGATTGAGCCATTGCAGATTTATATCCAGGGGGTAGTTGGGATTTATTGCCCACATAATACCACTCAGGGATGAGTGAGGCTGGTCACTCTCATCTTAAATGTCAGGGCCAGCCTGCCTAGCTTCGGGCTCCTGCATCCTCATGGGGCAACACAGGATTGGATGATGATGATGATGTATCTTTTTTACATCCTCAGACTCCCCCAATGATCCGCAAGATGAGCTTGAGTCGCAACTCCCTTCCCCGCCGAACTTCGGGGGGCTCTTCCCAGTCAGGAGGTGGGGGTACAGGATCAGGAGGAGGCTCCGGGGCAGGAGATGGGGGGTATAGCACTGGACCTGGGGGCAGGGTGGCAGGAGTATGTCCACTGGCTAACATGGGTAACACCTGTTTCCTTAATTCCGTGCTGTACGCGCTCAGGTTCCTCCCTGGCTTCACTCATGACCTCCACCACCTCCACACACACCTGCAGGCTGCTGGGTAGGACATGGAGTTATTATATTTGGATTTAGACACAGTTAGCAAGTCCAGTTATCTAAAGATTGTCAGATTATCAGTATACAGTAGATCATGATCCCTGAGGCATTTGTTGATGCTTTGTTGCTTGCTTATAATGATCAGGAGCTCTGCACACAGGTGCAGAGAAGGAAATTGAGTTGGTTGGATGAATTATGTATGGAGGAGCATATGACAAAGGTTTGGCACCCCTCTTTAGAACTTGATAATCTGGAGTTGTTACTTATAGTTGATCTCAATTAATACCTTCAGTCAGATGTTATATTGTTTATTTTATTCATGCTCTCCGACTGATTTTTTTTCCCCTTTAATTTTAGAAGGATCTTTAGTAGTGATAGGGTCAGATAAGGCTACATTGAACAACCCTAGTTCAAAAAATCTTACATAAGTTGAGTCAAGTTCTCTGGAGATAGCAAGACTTAATAAGAAATACAGTTCAGGAAGCCATTAGAATGCAATGGTTGAAAGGTCAGATTGTTTACATAGAATTGGCCCGCATCTTTTAGCCATTTAATGGTGTATAAAATCATGAAACTCGAAGTAAAAGCTGTCACATTTAACCATATTAATTTAAATTTCTATTTGAGTCCAAGCAACATTATTTCCTTTAGATTTTCATAAAAGGTGTCATGAATCAGTTTTAGCATTAATGAAACCTTATCACCTTTGTAATCTTTAAAGATGTCCGCCTTAAGATGTTTTAAGTCTTAAGTTAAACAACACTCACAACCCATTCTACATTGTAATGTTAATAACTGTGATGGTACATGAAGAATTAAGTGGCGAGGCACTGTTTGCTGCAGAGGGGCATCAATTTGCTGGAAGGGATGGTCATGCATGGGCAGTTGCATTTCTGCGATTTATGGGTCTGCTTTCTGCAATATATGGGTCTGCTTGGTCAGACAGACCAAGGTTACTCAGCAGCAACAACAGCATTGGTCCTTTTAGAGGGTTAATTTTTTTTACTGGACATTATTTCGCAATGTTTGGAGTACAGCGTATTTAACCCCCCCTGACACCAGGCTCTGTGCACCGCATACAGTTTCCACAATTAGGCTTATTTTATAATTTGGATTTTCCAAAAAATATACATTTTTCCACAGAAATCAATCACAAAGTGATACAAACACACAGAGAATGCATGTACTTTCCTTCTCCTGGTGTATATCTTTATTAGTGGCTGAGAGCAGTCAGTACGTATTCTGCCTCTCCAGGCACCTCTCCCCCAAATCCCCCCCCCTCACTGCCCCACCTCTGTCCCAGCTAGCCTCTCCCCATTCCCTTAGGTGCACGAGTGAGCCCGCCACACCACTCTTAGTGAGTTTGGTGCGCTTTTAAGTTGAAACATTCCTGCAAAATATGAAAATGTCCTTAGACATAAACCGGCACCTGTCGACCACACGTCCTCAAACATGAACTGGCATCAGAGGGTTAAATAGGCACCAGGCTTAAGACAAACCTTTGTCTAATCTCACCATGGCATAAAATAGCTTTTTTTGTTTTTTTTTTTTTGTTATTACTTCCTTGCTGGTTGTACACTCAGAAGCAGTATTCAGTTTCTTTCTCTCAGCAGACAAAACCAGGGCCAGTGAACAACCTATTCATCACAATGCAAAACATATGGTTGAAGAGAGCAAGATTGAGAGTAAATTCCAGGTGAGATGATAGGAAAGACAGTGGAAAATGATAGACATTATGGGTTCTTAGCTTTGTTTGCTGAGGAGATACTGATTGTTGCTTTTTGTCTATACAGCACAAGTTTCTGTGTTTCTGATTATGCATTCCAAACATAAACAGAGACCAGAGTGATGCAGGCTTAGAGCAGAGGATTCAGTTCCTGTCAGAACTTCATCGGGTGTTTGTAAGTCTTGGTCAAGAGGAACGCTCCAGTATGGACAAACGCATCCCTGCCTTCCAACCTTATGACTTCCTTGATGCTCTTAGGTATGTTAATGTTTCAAAATACAGCTCATGACTGTGCCACTATGCCCTCACTGTACAGTGAGGGCATAGTGGCCATGCACACCACAACACACTCACTTCCCATGCGCAACTTCGAAAATACAGCTCATAAACAACCCACTATGCCCTGGCAGTACAGCATTTTGGCCCAGCATTCTGCAACACACACACAAATCATGCACCTCACTCACATCCTGTCAGCAAAACATCTCTGGGAGTGATCACCTGAAGTGACCAGTTTTCTGTAACTGTAGTCCATTAGGTTCAAATCCACATGGGACAAAAACAAAAACAAGAAGAAGCTTTCTTACTATGCAGAATGCATGTTAGTCATATAGGATAATCCCCAGTTTCTCCTACTTCTAAGTTGTATATTTTTCTTGTGTGATCCATTTGACCTAACAGGTACTGAATATTTAAATGTTTATATTTCTTGTGCATTCCTTTATTATTGGATGGCATTTACTTATACTGTACTGTATTTCAACTGTGATTTAGGCCACTCCATTTCCAACAGCTCCCTGCAGCTGCCATTCTGTATGTAAATAAAATACTGTTTAACTTTATTTTTTTTCGAATCAAGCAATTTCTTGTTTCTTATCTTGTAGGGTTCTTAATTTTTTTTTTTTTTTTTTTTTTTTTTTTTTTTTTTTTTTTTTAATAGGCATTTTCATGATCCATTTCTAGCATCAGATAAAGCCAGGATTCCAGGGGCGTGAATGATGAGTGAATGGAAACGTGGCCCATTGGACTGGGCAAACTTGGGCTGTTTGGATGTTGCTACTCCACACCCTGCCCTAGGGTGGGAAAGGAGCTTTAGATGATGATGATGACTTCAGGAGTTAGTAATTTCAGTTTTACTTGGGTGTGGAAGGTGAGAAGTGTGAACGTCGTGGGTAGGATTGATGGAAAAATGCCTAGGACGAGGTCATAGAATGTGAACTCACGGATAAGGGACTGAATAAGGAGGCTGCCAGAGATCGAGGAGCGTGGAGAGCCTCCATTTGGCAATCAAGCCAACACATACAAGCATGTTGGAGCCTTTATAAACGATATGATTGCTAATCAGCTTTAGGATATCATAAAGTAATGTAATGCATTGCTCTTTATTGTGTAGGTTGTTGTATGATTTTTCATTCTATTTTAAGTCCTGACTGCCAGTTTGAGCAGTTGTATGTTTTTTTCTATTTCAGAGCAAGCCCTGGGAGCAGGTATTCCATTCAGTATTAGAGACTGGTATAATCAGTATAGGTCAAACCTAGTTCCTAGTTATATTCCATGGGCCTGGTTGGATCCAGAAATAAAGAAGAAAGTGTAAAAGTAGGGCAGGCAGTCAACAGTTCCCGATGAAATGAACCATACATTCATCTGCTTTAGAGTCAGTCTTTCAGAGTTTTCACTGTACCATTCACACATGCCATTATCATCATCCTTACCTTTTTTCCCTCTTAAGGATAGGATTAGGTAGGATCCAGAAAACACCCTTGTGGAATGGATGTGGAGAAGTGGAGAGGTTGGACTAAAACAACTGGACAAAACTCGAAACAAAGCTGTTGGAATTATTAATAACCCTGCTGTTGTAAATAAATTACCTCCCCTGCAAGGAAGAAGGAATGTTACCTCCCTTACATTATTTTACAGATGCCTTTATGTGAAATGCTCAGATGAAGTTGTGTCCAATTTGCCACCTCTCTATGCCTTCCCTTGTGCTACACGTGCATCTGGTAGCACTCCTGACTGAAATGTCACACAGCCATATTGCAGAACTTCTGCCTGTCAGAATTCTTTTATTCCCTGAACTGCATCTCTCTGGAACTCACTTCCCCGGAGTTGTTTCCCGCCAAACTTCAACGTACAGCTGTTCAAGTCCAACTGTTACAGATTTTTTTTTAATGGAGGATGCCAGCAATCTTGTGTATGGATTATTAGTATTATTATTTTTTTATTCATTTGTTTTTCCTTCCTCTGTTCTGTTGTTTAAAAAAGCATGCTCGGTAAAATGGGCCAGACACTCATTCACACATCATTCATTTACCCAGAATCCTGGCTTCACCCCTCCCCAGGCCTGACTGTCTGCACATCTGTATCTATATTTATCTATCTATCTATCTATTGATAGATAGATGGATGGATAGATAGATAGATAGATAGATATTTTCAATACTCATAATTGATAGTTTGGCCACTTGGAGAAAATGAAGTGAAAGATTGACTAGGAATGTACAGTATGTGAGCGAGATGTAGTGGGAGAGGGAGATGGTGATGTGGAGGGATGGGATGGGAGTTATATGAATCAGGGTGGTCTTACTTGGAGGGAGGGCTTCCTTATGGAAGAGGACACGGTGATGTGAAGGTATTTTGTAAGTGGGTGTCTCCTCTGGGATTACAGCATCTGACTACAAGGAGAAAGATGGACAAATTCTATTCATGTGTTACATCCTCAGAGTTGTGAATCCGATGTTTGAGGGCAACAGACAGCAGGATGCCCATGAGCTGCTGCACTGTCTCTTGGACCAGCTGTGTCACCTACCACAGGACCTGCTGCAGGGCGGGAAGGTCAATGGCACGGGTATGGTGGGAGTCAATGGAGTGGGACTGGACCGGGATGGGGGAGACATTGGACCTCCACAGCCCAAGAGGTTACGCAGGAGGTCTGAGCGCATACAGGCTATTGAGGAGGACTCAAGCAAGGTCAGAGCGTTAAGCTTGGAAGATACTGATGTAGTTAGCAAGGAAAACCAAAGTTCAAGCATGGTTAGAATCATAGGTAGTTGCTGCTTAACTAGTGCAGCTCAGTAACTAAGTTGCAAGTGCAGCTGCCTTGTAATTACAAGGTCTGTGGTCAGATCTCTGGCCAATGTGATAATTGAGTTGGTAACCAAGAGTCCTCTCCCCACTAGCTGCATCCTTGCCAGTCTGTCCTAACCTAGCATTATACCTCCCCAGTGGGGATATCTGGTTTTGTAGACTGCACTGAATCATTCGTAGACAGACTTTGGGTAGACTGTTTGACTTGGAAGAGTGATTCTAGGAAAGTAATGATAGTAAAGTTATGGCAGGGATATTGACCTATAGTGTGAGATCACTGATAAGAGGGGTCATAGTAACTTATTAGGTGACATGTAATAGTAATGTTATACTGATAATCTAAGTTTAATGATAGAGATCATTGTAGGATGTAAATGCTGTCTTAGTGAGATGAAAATTCAAGTAACTGTTCTAGTAACAGTTATCTTGTAGAAGAATCTAGGGTACAGTGTACCAGGATGTTGACAAGGTAAAGTCATGTATGCAGTTAACTGGAGCCTGTTGCATCATCTTTTTAAACTTTACCGTGATGTAATTTTTCAGTCTGATTTGTGCTTAGAAGCTTCAACAAAAAGATGCCTGTGTACCATCAATCCCTTCACAATGAGAGATTTCCTTTACTCTGAAATAAAATTGTATGGTATTAGCAAGAATAAAAATGTAGATGATGTGCTGATAGTGGAAAGAGTAATTAATTTTTATTTTAACCTCTTCAGTGACATCTCCCCTTGACTGACAATATTGTTAGTCAGTAATAAGAATAAAGTTCATTAGTTTTTATTTTACAGAAGGGCTTACCTAGGATTTTTTATCCATCCATCCATCATCCAATCCTACATTGCCCCATGAGGAGCGTGGGGCTAGGCAGTTGGTCCCGACATTTAAGATGAGAGTGACCAGCCTCACTCATCCCTGAGTGGCATTACATGAGCAATCAACCCCAACCATCCCTTGGATTTAAACAGTCACCGGCTCAATCCGATTGGAGCACAATAATTACCCACTAAACCACCAGGTGCCAAAATTTGATTATGTGGTTACTATCCAGCGTAGTAAATGGTTTCCTGGTGTACAGGAAATCATTTGGCTTGCCACTTAATGTAGAGTCACCCACAGGCAGAAGGAAGAGAAAAAAGAATGAAGAAAGGAAAGACAGAAGAGGGAGTGTAAAGTCACCCGTAGGCAGAAGGACAAGGAAAGAATGAAGGAAAGAAAGACAGAAGAGGATGAAAGGAAAGAAGGATGGAGGAGAGGAAAGGGCAGACACCCGACAGCAGCACTACATCAAGGGAGTGGATGCTGAGCACCTCCACCTACCACAGTAAATGTATTTTATTCTCTTCTTTTGATAAATTGTATTCTTATGTATTTACTTATTTTCCCACAGGCTGTGGATGTGGTGGGGTCAAAGTTCGTAGGTGTGATGTGTCTGGAGACGCGATGCTTTGAGTGTGAGAAGGTGACTGGACGGGAGGAGACCTTTCTAGAAGTGTGTGTTCCAGTCAAGACCAAGGCAGATTTTGATGGTTAGTGCAGAAGTTGGCAATAATGTAGGTAGGTAGTTGGAAAATTTATAATAGATTTGGATTATTATCATCATTATCATCAGCTTTCTGACTTTTTGTTCCCACTTAAAGGTGGGGTGAGGTAGGATCCAGAAACAAGGAAAGTGAAAATACAAAATTGAACTGTCAACAGTGTGCCCAGTGAAATGGGCCAGACAATATGAATATATTGTTTCAAGTTCCTGGAATCCTGACTCCACCTCAGAGGCCTAAGCATTTGTACATCCATCCATCCATCCATCATCCAATCCTACATTGCCCCATGAGGAGCGTAGGAGCCTGGGGCTAGGCAAGTTGGTCCTGACATTTGAGATGAGAGTGACCAGCCTCACTCATCTCTGAGTGGCATTATGTGAGCGATAAACCCCAACCACCCCATGGATATAAACCTGCACCGGCTCAATCCGATTGGAGCACTGTAATTACCCACTAAACCGCCAGGCGCCAAAATTTAGTTATATGGTTACCACCCAGCGTAGTAAATGGTTTCCTGGTGTCCAGGAAACCATTTGGCCTGTCACTCAGTGTAGAGTCACCCACAGGCAGAAGGGAGAGGAAAGAAAGACAGAAGAGGAAGTGTAAAGTCACCCGTAGGCAGAAGGATGAGGAAAGAATAAAGGGAAGAAAGACAGAAGAGAATGGAAGGAAAGAAGGATGGAGGAAAGGGCAGACACCCGAGAGCAGCACCACATCGAGTGAGTGGATGATGAGTGCCCCCACTTACATAATTGTTAAATTTTTATTTGTAGGTGTAGTGTGTGTAGAAAAACATATTAAGAAGTGTAATCATGCAGATATATAAGAAAGTACATTGAAGATTGTGTTCCAGTGAGAACCAAAACAGATTTTGACATTTAAAGTAGAAGTTGGGAATGACGTTGGTAGCTGAAAGAGAAAATATTTTAATAAATGAACTTAATACTATATGTAGAAATACAAGTATGAATTTGTTAAGGAAGTTGAACGACCAAGGGTAGACCTAACATATATTCAGATGATATTGTCATAGGGAGACAGTGACATTGGCTGTTATTAGGTTGGTGAAAAGGATCTACCATACTGTACTGCATTTGAATGAATTAGCTTGATGGTGGGAGAAGGCATGGAAACCCAATATGGTTTGATATGGTAAGTTGATGTGTGAGAAAGAGAGGTCTGGAAGTTGACAAAGCAAGAACTGACTAAGCTTAAAAATACTGGTAGAAAAAGTATGTATAGAGGTATAGAGATTGACATGGCTGGGTGTACGCCCTTTGTTTTTAGTTTAGAACACAATGGCAGTGTTTCTGCCTCACAACAAGAGTGATTGTCCATCATCGTCCATCATCCAATCTTACATTGCCCCATGAGGAGCGTAGGAGCCCGGGGCTAAGCAGTTGGTCCTGACATTTAAGATGAGAGTGACCAGCCTCACTCATCCCTGAGTGGCATTACATGAGCAATCAACCCCAACCATCCCTTGGATATAAACCTTCACCGGCTCAATCCAATTGGAGCATAATAATTACTTACTAAACCACCAGGCGCCAAAATTTGGTTATATGGTTACCACCCAGCATAGTAAATGGTTTCCTGATGTACAGGAAACCATTTGGCTTGTCACTCAGTGTAGAGTCACCCACAGGCAGAAGGAAGAGGAAAGAATGAAGGAAAGAAAGACAGAAGAGGGAGTGTAAAGTCACCCGTAGGCAGAAAGACAAGGAAAGAATGAAGTAAAGGAAGACAGAAGAGGATGGAAGGAAAGAAGGATGGAGGAGAGGAAAGGGCAGACACCCGACAGCAGCACTACATCGAGTGAGTGGATGGTGAGCTTGTGAGTGCAACTGAAATATTTGAGTGTTTGAATAATGAGCATGTGAATGTCTGGCTGATTTTGCTGGACTTTCTGCTGATAGTCCTAATTTTGTGGTTTCCTGTTCATGTTTGGATCCTATGTAGACTGTTTATTAGGATGATGATGATGATGATTATGGTGAGTGGAGAATTATTTGACCTAGATCCCCAAGTTTCTTCTCATTCATTCACTTTTTTTTTTTATCTTACACTGTATTCTCAGAACACAGTGCCTGACTATAGGCCAAGTTTCTGCAATCTCAGCCTTTGGCCTCTATTAGGCAAAGGGTGGAATATGGACGGACCAAAGCATTTTTTTTTTTCTTCTTCTTCTTCATTGGGTAACTGGATCCTCAGTAGCTGTCTTGACCATTTCAGGCATGTGAATTTGCAACAACAGTATGAACACCGTCATCATTAGTGTCATCATCATCCTGATTTCTTTTGCCTCAGAAGCTTGGATGGAGTGAGGCAGCTATAATATCACATCTTTTTATTATACTCAGAGGATGAGAATGTGAGTGAGAGTGAGGTGTTCATGTCAGCGCTGTGTGAGGAGGAATGCCTGCGTGACAACAACAAGTACTGGTGCGATGCCTGCCTTCACCACAATGAGGCCCGACGCTCCGTGCACTACTCACAGCTTCCACAACACCTCGTCATACATGTCAAGAGGTTCAGTGCTTATCATAGGTGGGTCCCAGTGCAGTGTTGCCCATTTTGTTCCTTCCCTGGTTGGTATGGTTGTCTGTAATAGTAATGGTAAAGAAGACCTACAGTAATGGCCAGTCTCATGTACACTGTTTGAGGCATAGTGTCCTGAGGCTAGGCTACCATAGTTTAGAAAAATTATGGGTAGGTGACTTACATTAAAAGTAATAAAATTGGCTTTTGAAGAGGAAAATGTGGTTGTGGTAAAGGGGAAAATATTAAAGTTGCAATATATAGGGTATCTGTCAAATACAGTAAGGAACATTTTGCTTTTAAAATCATTATTTGAAGTATTCACCCTCTACAGCCACACTGTTTATTGTTCAAAATGCTTTGGAGTGCTCGAGAAATAAAAATCTGCCTTTACAGGAAAAATATATAGTAAGAATTCAGGACTTTATAACAACTACTGTATGTTATTTGAGAGGAGCATGTGGAACTACATGGAGAGACAGACTGGCAAATGAGGAAGTGAAGGAGCGCTGTGGTGTGGATGTGGATATGATAGACAGCGTTAGGAGAAATACACTGGGGCGGTTTGGCCACGTGGAGAGGATGGAGAACGAAAGACTAACAAGGAGTGTATGCGAGTGAGCTGGAGAGGGGGAAGAGGGGGGGGGGAGGCCGAGGATGAAATGGAGGGATGGAGTGGAGAAGTATATGAAAGAGGGTGTGAGCTGGGAGCAGGGCAGTGAAGTGGCATTGGACAGGGCAACATGGAGGCTATTTGTCTGTGGCCATCCCATGTGGGATTGAGGTGTCTGGCAGTAGATAGATAGATAGACTAAATGTCATTTATATCAGTAATTAAACATTTTTTTTTATTGTAATTGTCAAGACTCAACCTTGGCAGTATTGTGGTTAGTTGGGATTTTCATTAATGCAAGCACAAAAAGATTTAATCATTACTTTTTGTGATTTTATTTCAGTAAAATGATTCTATATAAACCCTTGCAGCCATGCTCTGTATTCATTTCCAACAGTCAAAATAAACAGTGCACCACATTTTGTGGATGAGTTACTCTCATTATCTTTCCAGAAACATGTTTACTGCCAAGTGCAGTGAGGCCATGCCAGCACCATTAGAGCTGTCGTGTTTTTGTCGCAAGTGTCTGGCAGAGCAGTTGCGACGACAGAATATGGCTGATGTGGGCAGAGGATCCAAGTCATCCTCAGCCAAGAACCTGCCTGATGCCCCAGTCCACCTGCCATATCACCTCACCGCTGTCGTATGTCACCTCGGTGCATCACTCTCATCCGGTCAGTTGAAGGAAGAAATTGCAATGGCCTGATAGCAACACCTGACATAACTGGGCAACTTTCACAATACATATTGAAGCCGTGTGTATAGTACTGTATTTGTCATTTAAGGAGGAAGTATACCAAACAGGAGGTAAAATATGATGTTCAAGAGTTTGTGTGCAAGGTGAATAGGGGTAGGGATTATCGGGAATGAATTATGATGATGTGCGGAACTGTAGGTCAGGATAAGATATTTTTTTAGTTTTGAGAGGAGGGTGACTGAGACTTATGTAGAATTAGGAAACTTTTGAGTTCCATACAGTTGGTCAGGTACCTTAATGTGATGGTGGCAGTGGTTGTAATAATGGTAATAATGATGGTGTTGATGAGAGCAGTTATAAACGAGAACTCATCACCCATTTTCTTCCCCAGGCCACTATCTTTCGTTTGTCCGTCTTAGTGCCCTGCAGTCGTCCAAGTGCCCCGAGCAACAGGGTCAGCAGACGCAGCAGACGTTAACACCCACACAGACACTGGGTGGCGGGCGGGGCGGAGACTGCCAGTGGATGAAGTGTTGCGGTCTCTCACTCGACCACATACGCCCACAGTCTGTCATGAATGGATTCACTGGTACAGTGTCTTTTATTTTTAGTTGTTATTACAGTATATATGTGCTTACGAGGATGCATGATCTCACATGATTTAAATTGACAGTTTTTTTTATACTGTTGATAGTCATCCGCTTGTACAGCTATTTCTTTTTCCTTTCTTTGGATCCTGCCTTACCCCATTCCTAGATTGGAAACAAGGGCAAGAAGATGATGATGATTATTATTATGACACTCTATATAACTTTATAGTAAGCTTTGCTCTTACTTTTCTATTGTATTATAAGACAAATGTGTGCTAATTGCATTTCTGTGTAGAGTAACTAAGGTAGATACAATAATTCCATTTTCCTGAAATGAAGTTCTGTAAGGAACCTTGTTTGGTAAAGTGATAGTTACAGTCATGATTTTCAAAGGATATTGATGATGATGATGATGATAGTATTTTCAATTGATAGCTCCTGTTGCTGTATGCTTTCATCTTCCTAATGGAGGTAACACTGTTTATGGTTGTCTGTTACCATTCATTATTATTATTTTTTTTTTTTTAAGCTGTGTGCCCATGAAATGATCAGAACTTTAGTTAGGATGATAACATGGGTGGTGTTGCTAAGAGAGGTGATCATCCAGAGCTGTTTTTCCTACCTAAGGCTGGGATTAGGTAAGATCTAGAAAGTAAGGAAATAGAGAACATGATGGATGGAGAACTACAGTAATCAACAGCATGCCCCATGATAAGGGCCAGTCACTTACCATTCAGGCCCCCAGAATTCTGATTTTACCTCACAAGCTTAACCTTCTGTAAATATTTTTTTTGGGGGATTGTTCTTTATGGATGTGCATCACATTGCTAACCAGATAGGGAAAGCAAGTAATATATACTACCAGAGTGTTGTATAAAGATAATTTCCTGGTAACTACAGATCGTGAGGATAGCAAGGGTGATCAGGACAGCTTGTGGCTGGAGTGTGACGACGACAAACTGAAGGTGGTGACAGCTGCCGAGGTGACCCAGATGATGCGCACCACCATCATCACGCCCTACCTCCTTTTCTACTCCCGTCTGTGATCTCTTCGTGTACACTTCTAGCCACAAAATATCATGTGAATGTTTATCATGTTGGAATGTTCACTGTCATCACCATTAGCCACAAAATATCAAGAACGTGTCTGTGTGTCATGTCAGAATGCTAACTTTATACTTGCAAAATATGCCAGTCAGAAAATATCCTGTGAATGTATGTGTGTGTGTCTTGTTCAGACATTCATTTTCTACTCAAATGGCTTTGGAAGATTCATGTTAGCTTGAAAATGTATGTATGTACTGTATATGTGTGTGTGTGTGTGTGTGTGTGTGTGTGTGTTGCAACATTCACTTTGTACTCACAAGACTTCAGATAATTCACACTGTAGGTCAAAACATACTTAAATATGCAAAATACCTCCTGTAAATATTTTGGGTATTCATAAGTACGGAAGAGCACTGAAGAAATGCATGATCTCAATTTTATCTGTTGTGCATATGCTTGACAAATGAAAAACACTCACTCTGGGGGAAAAAAAAAAAAAAAAAAAAAGATGTGTGCGGGATTCATGAAGTATGGTATGTGTATGATCTCTTGGACTTCCACCATGAAAATGCCTAATTAAACAAGAACAAAAAGACTCACTGTTATGTGTTGCTGTAGGTAATGTTTGTGGATGCACCTGACTGAATAGAAGGTATGCTGTTTATTGTGTATGAGTGTTTCTAAACCTTAAATATCAAATACTGTATGCTTTGCGGTTCTGAATGTTTGGATATTTGTTACAACTAAAATATGTACCCTATGACATTCATGAGGCACATAGTAATTATGTACAGTATATTTTTCATATTTTTGTTTCTATTTTTTACACTTAAAACATGTATCGTAGTGTTCATTTTTCTGTAGTCTAGTTAACCTCCTGAACATCAGTCTGTGTATGCATAATTTGATTACCAAATTGTGAATCCAAATTTTATCATATGTCTAAAACAGTACTACAGTATAAAAAGTCACTTATCCAGATACTGTACACACTACTATAGGATACTGGTTATATGACATGCTTGGAAATGTTGTCTGCCTAGGTTGGTGAGATGTACTGCCATGAAAATTACTCTCACCTGAGTATGTGGACAGAGTAGCCTAGTTTGTCTCCTGTGGTTGTAATGGGGCAACACTGAATTGAAGGATGGATGGAATGGATGAAAAACAAGGAGAGAAATATGGATCATCGAAAAGAATGAGCACTGTACTTTGGTAGTAATATTAGCTTGCTTGTACCATACAGGGGTATACCTCAAAAGTAAAATATATATATATATTTGCTGTAAACAAGTAGACATTGTGGGTGTTTAACAGTTATTGGATGCATTGAACAAAAGGGATCATCAGAGGCAGATAAGTGAGCATCAGGAGGACAGTAACAACTTGGTTCCATGTTTATGTGGGTTTAAGAGATAAATTATGATGTCTTAGAACCTCCTCTGCTAATGCTGGTTCGGTGTAGATTGGATTATTGATGTCCTGCTGCATTGCCAGTCATACGACCCCAGTAATTTCCAAGCATCAGGCTGTAGATAGGTTAGTGAATGAATATGGGTCATCATGGCAAAATTTCGATTACTGATAACCCCAAGGGCTGATTTGGAGTCATGGGGTGGTATTCATGTGCAGTCAGGCTGCGTACAAACACCTTTTCCTTTTCAGTTTATTTCTCATTCTGCTTCGTTCCATATTCTTGTGTATTATTCATGCAATCTATGTTATATTGATGTTGAAAAGATATCATGCAAAAAGGATATTAATGTGTTATTTTGAAAATATATTGCTAAGGAAGAGATGCTAGGGAGCTTCCTTACCCAACAAGAATACAGGCCTTGTGTTCATATTTTTGTCTGTTAAGGAGGCCTGCCTGGCACCTTTTTCCAGTATATTTTCAGCATTGAGGATGTGAATATTCTCCTGTATGTTGGCAGTCTGTGTCAGTATTAAAAAGACATAAACAACATACATGAGGATAGTGAGATACATTACGTGTTGAAAGAATGGGTGCTGGAAAAACTCCTAAACCAATAGGAATACAGCCTGTTATGTTCGTAGTACCTTTACTGCATGTAGACTTACATTTTCACCATCTTGCCTTTGTGTCTTAGGTACCTGGAACATTTCATTATTGGCACTATTGATAGTGTTCATGATATGCCAGGTGTACTATCACAAGGTAAAAGTTCGCCAACAGTCTCCTGCCAGCATTGTATCCTACCTTATGTATTTCTTACATCTCAAAGATCAGATACTCCTTCCTCAAGCTCTTTTGTTGTATGACTCATAATGCTATCACCTGAAAATGTTTCTTGTAACACTTTCCATCTCCACAGTCAGTGATTAAGTGTTAGCAAACTTTTGATGGTGATAGTACCTATTATATATTGGGATAGGTGTTTGATATCACATTTTATAATGAAGAAATAATTTGATACATAAGGGATTGTCCAAATTATCTGGAAGTTGGTTGATGAAATACTACAGTACTTTGAAATACACAGAAACGTTGGTGTCTGCTGTATCTAGAAGTTGAATAATGTGGATGGAAAATCTTATGTTGTGTTTCTGTTTGAATGCACAGATCCAAGCAAAGAGTTGGAGTGCATGTGATTGAATGTTTAACAGTTTTTTCATTCTTTGTATCTCTCTCTCAGAACTGTACTCTTATTTCTCATTTATTGTCGCAGGAAAGTTAGTAAACTTTTTTGCATTTGTAGTCTGTCTTTTCCTTTTCACTTCCTTTCTGCCTTTGATTTTTTTTTTTATTATTACACTTTTTTTTTTCTCATCATTAAATATTTCCAGTTTCTTCTCACTTTTATTTCAGTTTCCTTGATGACACTTTCCATGCATCGTATTGGATCCTACTTCTACACTTTCATCTGTGTTTACCATCCATCCATCCATCATCCAATCCTACATTGCCCCATGAGGAGCGTAGGAGCCCAGGGCTAGGCAGTTGGTCCCGACATTGAAGATGAGAGTGACCAGCCTTACTATTTTGAAAATTCTACCATGTTCACACTTGGTTATTCCGTCACTTGTACCTTGCTCTTTATTCTTATATTTTCACACCATCACTCTCTTTGATTATTCCAACAGTTCGTCCATTGTTACTTGCTCCGTTTCACATTTTAAAAATTTTATCTCTTCTAATTACTTGCACACTTTCACTTCTGTTTTGCATATTCGCATCATCTTTTCTCATGTTTACATAATATCTCTGATTTGGTTGTTCTCAGATTTTCACCCTTTCCTCTGCACTATTTATTCTTTCACAGGTTTTGTGACAAATGAGCATTTGCAAAAATCTAATGAATGTTACTATGAACCATAGTCAGTGTAATATAATATTGTGATGAATGTTGCATTGAATCATATGTCATGGTACTGCAGCTTATTGATGACTGTTGCAATGCCATACATGAATGTATTGTGGTGTTTTAATATGACCTTGAATTGTTGCCTCTGTATTGCTGTGTTTTAATATAGCCAGGAGTGGTTGCCTGTGTATTGCAGTGTTTGATGTTCTGATGAATATCACGATGAGCAATTGGTTGTATATTTCAGTGTTTGATGTATTGATGAATGTTGCCTTGAATGTGTGTTGCAGTGTTTGATATTTGATAAATGCCATCATGAATGATTGTATTTCAGTGTTTGATATTTTGATGAATATTACCTTGAATAATTGGCTGTGTATTACAGATTTTGATGTTTTATGAATGTCATCATGAATGGTTGTGTGTGTATAGCAGCGTTTGATGTTTTGAGAAATGTTGCCATGAACTGTGTCATTGTAGATGCCACAGCAACCCTATATCAACATTCTTCTCCCCTTGTAAGCCCCTGAGGGTAGTGCCTGACCTTTACTTGTAGCTGCGAACTGAAAACTGAGTAGGGTATACGACAACACTTCCATCACCTCCTGCTACCTCAGCAACAACAACAACAACAGTAACAACAACCTCAGAAGTCAGGGCCCAAGCTCAGAAAGGAGTGCGAATGTTATTCACGTGTCTGTGTGATCGGATGACAAAACAGTGATAACCCAGTGATGTGTTCGTAACCTAAAAGCAGAGTGAGCCAATTAAAGTGAAACCATTGTTAAGAGCAATTTTTGGTGTTTTTGTACATGATGTGGTGATTCAGTGCTCTACAGTGTGAATGGTGATCCAGTGATACCATACCGAGTGTCTGAAAGTTTGATACTCTCATGCTGAATTGAAAAATGATAAATGTTATGAGGATTTTCAAGTGTACATGACAAAGATATTGAATATTTTTTATCCCTTTAGCCAAGAAAATGTTATGGAAAGTTCACATTGCAAGATATTTTTTTTTTTTTTTTTATTACTGTTCAGCCAGGAAAACGGTATGGCAAGTTTGGTTTGATCTGAAAGAAGAATGAGAAATTGTGGAATACTTTTTATATAGTCAATATAAAAATGGATTTTAGAGTGAAACAGAGTAGGGAAGCCATACGTACTTAGTAGAATAGTGGAAAAAATAAGCAGGATATGGAGAGAAAGTCAAGACTCAAGACAGTTTTACTCGGAATAATTGATATACGGAAGGATGCTAACCAAAAGGAGCAGTTGCGGAAGCTGAAGAAGCTTGAATATAAAAGTGTGTAAATGCATGTTGCTGTGAGATGCATAGACAGTACTCAGGTGGATCTTGGATAGAATGAACAAATCCATAACAGTGCAATGAGACGAGCAGCCATTGTGATGCTGTGTGTGATGATTGAAGCCTGGTGTTTTAAGAGGCATGGGGAGAGTTTGAAAATTGTGGTAAATATTCTTTCTGGTGATTTTTTTTTTTTTTTAATGAGCTCAGAGATCCTATTCTTTTTTAATATACCCAGTGCATCTCAGAGTTCATCCTCATGCAGCTGAAGAAACTGGAAGGGCTATTTATTCTTTATTTTTTGCAACTGATGGATTTTCTAAGTGTGTCCCCATGTATATACTTCACTAATGACCCGAGTAACACTAGTTCAGGGCCAGTGTTGCTCTTGCTTGTGTTCCCAAAAAGAGAAAAAAAGAAAAAGCATTGAAGACTCCATAGTGTTTTGAGAATTTGTATGGAAAAGTGCAAAAAGTTGTAATATATTTTTGTACCGTGTATTTGACACAATGTAGTGTATTAGTTGTTAACTGTGATGATGTAGGGAGGTACACACACACACATACACTTACACACATTCAGATGGTCTCACACATTGCATCTATAACACCGGGGACTTGTGTTGTGGTGGACTTGATGGTTATGCAGTTTTGATCCAAAATCTACATGGTTTGCTGAAGTCTGTGTTATTTATTTATGTGTTGATAAGGTCACATGTAGAAAGTGAAGATTGGTGAGTTGACTGAGTGAAACAGGTGTGAGTAGCTGGAGAGGGAGGCCAAGAAATTAAGTGGAAGAATAAATGTACAGATAATGGGAGGTAGATTAGGGATGGAATGAGGAAAAGCAGGAATATGACTTGAACAGGTACAATTGCCTCCACTCTAAGTACTACAGGCAATAGTGCATTGAGGATTTTATTTGGCATCATTGTCTTATGTCTTAACATCCACCATGGTTGGATTCCTATAGCAGGCTTGTTCCAGCACAGTAAATGTGACATGGAAAGAAATACCTTAGTGTTCAAAAGCTTTCTGGCATGCCATCCCCTATAGCACTTAGAAGTGGAGGTGGTTGTACACTCACGAGCAATATTTTCTGCTTGTCCTTTTGTCTAATACCTGGCTGTGGAGAGATCATAGCAAAGGTCTCGCACTGAGTGTTTATTGTTAAGGTGGTACTTTGAATTTGGCATTTTTCTTTGTTTACACTATACAATAATTGGGTTCCATAAATGACCTAATCAACCATAATAATTCAATACAGACAAAGCCAAGAGCATTGAGGATGAGAATTGTAGAACTAGTCTATTTAAGGGCCATATATTCTTTAGCTTAGATTTTGTAGCACCTCTTCTGCAGTGATTCAATTTGCATATTGCACTTTCCTGTTCTCTTGTATGTTGTTATTATTTTGTTTTTACTGTATATATATTGACATAGATTGGCCAAATTGCATACAGGAGAACACTAACCCAGTGGCTGGATGGAGAGTCTGTTATGTGAATAGAATAATCTTGCATTATTGGATGTAAAATATCTAGTTCGGTTAATGGAGGAAGAGAGTTATTGAAAGAGTTTTTAACCCTTCAGCCATGTATGTATTTGCTCAGCTGAATGGATCCCCAGCTTAAAAAGAGGACTACCTGTATGCTGACATCAACCCCTGCTATATGATGACATAGTTCACATTGACTTCTTATTACTCCTGTAGGCTTCCATTCAGCTTTGGAGAGACTTTTCAAGCTGGAGTGGTTAGATACAACCTTCATTAACAGCTCCACTGAATAGAACCTTCTTTATGTGGCAAGAATAAAATGAATACATAATGGAAATGATGGGGGTAAGAATACAACATACAAGCCATTTGTAAGGCTTAGTGTGAAAGTGAATTGGTGAGGAAGAGGTGCTACAAAGCATCCTAAACTAATGAGAATGTGGTCCTGAATCACTGGACAGTCCCCTTAGTGGGTATAAACGTTAGTGGTTTTAGCTCGGTGTAGCTTCGTCTTCGAGGGGGGGAGGGGAGTTAGTGCGTTTTGTTAAGAATCACGGCCATATTATTGATAATTTCAGTGTGGATGACATCCTTTGGGCTTATTTTTGCTGCCACTTGATATTTTTATGTACCATAGATTTGGGGAGACCATTTGTAGTAGTAGTTTGCAACTCAAGGCTTATCTGAATGTGATTATGGCGTCTGGCAATAGATAGATAGATAGATAGATCCTGATGGGCTCCAGTTTGAAGTTACCGTCCCTCTGCAGCTCACCATCCTCCTTTTTGGGGATAGGGAGGGAGTTGAGGGATGTTTATATAATCGGGCAGTGGAGCAGCTTGGTGTTATGGATGTCGCCACGTGAATGCATCCCTCTCCAGCTCCACCATGAAAGGTCTTTCGAAAGACAGATAAACTCATCAGGTGGCAGTGGGTATTTAAAAAAAAAATAATAATCTGATTGAAGGTATTAAAATTGAGAAGATGAAGATTTATGCAAACACCCAGTTTCTGATGATTATTAATAAAACATTGGTGAGCATTAGATGGAATTAGCCTGCATTCCACACAGTACAGAGCGCATCCAGTGGCAAGGCATTGAATCCAGATGCAACGTGAGTTTTATCATAGGTTTAACTTATTTAGCCTTCTTGAGACACATTAGCCCATAGAGCCTGGGGTGTGTTTCATTTCATTCATATTCATCATCATCATCATCTGGACCTCCTTTCCCACCCTAGGGCAGGGTGAGGAGTAGCAACATCCAGGCAGCCCAAGTTTGCACAATTCAATGGGCCATGCTTCCATTCACTCATCATTCAAGCCTCGGGAATCCTGGCCCTATCTGATATGCCAAAAACTTTCACCACAATCTTTAGCTTCACATAAACATATCCAATAGAGTCAGTCCGGATGCAGTCACATTAAAAAAGGGTGCCAAATCCCTGATCGTGCACTTCTCACAACATTCATGTAGCCAGCTCGATCTCTTGTCAGTCCCCTAACTTCACCGACTTCCATACCCCTCTTCCTCAACACAGTCATCCACCATATCCCTCCTCTTTCTCCTTGGCCTACCTTGCCTCCTCCCGTCTTTAAATTTTTTATCTCCTAAATTTTATTCAGCTTAGGATAGACTTTTCAAACTGAAGGGGTTAGATATAGCCTTCATAAGGCCCCTCACTATGAAAGACCTTTCCAAAGCTGAATAAAGTCATCTGGCAATGTCTAGTAACATCAAGAAGAAATTAAAATGGACAGCAAATGTGGCTCAGTGGGTTAGAGCGCTCTGCTCTGGCTGAAGGGTCAGAGGTTTGAGTCCACCCAAGGGTCATTAGTCGACATCAGGAAGAGCATGTGGTCATAAAGTGCTACACACTCCAGACCTAAGTCCTCTGTCCAGGGGCAATGCCTTAGTCCTTATCAAAAAAGGAGACACGGCATTTAAAAAAAAAAAAAAAATCACAGATTCAGAGGGTTAAGTTATTTTGCTCAGGCTACACAAGGCAGTTTCATTCAGCTTGGGAGAATTCGACTTGTCAGAGGATTGAAAAATATATTGGACTGCTTGAATTTTCTTTGACTGAATAAGATGGTCTTGATATAGCCTAAATAAGATACCCAGGTGTGTATGAAAATAAAAGAGTTAAGCAATATATTTTGTATGCAAAAAAAGTCCATTTCCACTTTACTCCTTTTGCAATGTAGGGGCCTGAGGCTAGGCTACCATCGATCAATACATTTGAGGTAGATGACCAACCTACCCTTAAATGTACTAGTCCATAGTAGCCTAGTCTAGGGCCATTATGCCTTGATGGGTAAAATGGGATTCACCATAAAATGGGGTGTTTTCAGTTCTTTCCCACACTGTGTTAATAATAAGGCCGTTGACTTCCACAGTAACTTATTTTCCTAATTGTACATTTTCAAATGCTGACATTTTGTACTCTGTTATTATAGGGTTAGGAACTTTGTGCTGGAACTATCACTATTTAATTATCTTTTTTTTTTTTTTAACTATTAATTTTAGTTGATATGACATTATCAATATTTTTTTCATACTTTAACTGTAACTTATTTTCTTAACTTCACATTTTCAAGTTTCATTATGTTGTGCTTCTGTACTGGTATGATGTTTTTGAGTTTACAAATTTTTGCTGGATTATTTCCATTTTATATTATTATTTTGTTAAGCATTGATTAATACTGACATGACTCTTGTACTCATTGGTTATTATTGCTGTGTTAACTTTATTAGTGTTTCTATTTTTCTACACAATTGTATTGGTTATTTTGTACAATCGAATGTGTTGAATATTGAAAGATTACAGTCCAACCACCAAAGCTTTTTTTCATCCAATCCACTATAAACACTTATTTTGCCATTATGTTTCAGTTAATTGTTGCTTTAAATAAGTACTCTGCAGGCAGTTCTTGTGATAGGTGAGGGATGAGTTCTAAAATATTATCATACATCTTGTTTAGGTACTTCCTTTGATTTGCTGAAGGTAACAAAACAAGATATAAAGAAGGGGCTATTTACAACAAGGACTGCTTGTATTTCCTTGGTTATCAGTTCCTTAACCCCTGTAGTACAATGATGTCCTTATACAGTATATTTTACTCATGCCAGTGCCCTATGATTTTATGTAGTTTACAAATGACCTGTAATCAAAGATTTAATCCCTTCAGCCAGGGGATGTAAAATTATTTTTGCTGTCTTAAGACAACTGGTGGTCTGGTGGTAGAGTTCTTGGGTTGGAATGCACTGGCTTACATGCCATGGTTCAGATTCCTGAGGTGACAAGAGGCTTTTGTCATGTAAAGCACTGCCAGGGATGTAGCTCAGTGTCCTGCCATTAAATGGTCTGGGCTACAGTAGCCAGATCGCAGGGCCTTATGCTCCAACGGGGGGAATACAGAATTACTACTGTATACCCGTAGCAGTTGCCATTTTTTTTACTTGCCGTTATCTAATAATTTTACAAAGCTAGGGAGAGACTTTTCAAACTGGAGGGACTAGTTGTAGCCTTTTGTTAAATTGTTCCCTACAGTAGGTCCCCCAAAAGCTCAATATTACTGTCTGGTAGCAGAAAGAATAAACTACAGCTGATGTCCTCTAGCAAAAGGGTTTGATGACAACTTCTTTACACCTCTCTTATGAGAGGTCTTGGCTTAACTGACTAAAATTATCTGGGAATTGTGAGGATTGAATGAGGAATACATCATGGTACTGAGGGTTTAGTTCCTTTGTTGTTTTTCCATTTGCATACTATAGCTATGCAGTAGTTTGTTTTTCAACACATGACAAAGATCTGTAACTCCTTTCAGCTTAGTTTATGACCAAGTGTAGTCATATTAGAGGGTCAGTTTGACTTGTAACCTCAGAGAGTCATTCCTACATCTTAACTATGGGTTATCAAATTTCATGCAACCATGACTTATATTAAAGTTGTGAGAGCAGCTCAGTTCCATCAGATGATGAAAAACCAACTATAGCCATCTAGCACACTCATGAATCATACTGTAGTTCCTCTTCACCCTCAAGTCTTCTTGCCAGGTAGAGGGAGGCCATGTCCAGGATTTCATACTCAACAAAGACCTGTTGTCTAGAGTTAAGAGGGTTATTGGAGGCATTGGTAGACTCGTAGGCTATGAGGAACAGTTTGCAATGATACTGTTTCTCATTCAGTCTAATAAAAAGCTTCAAACTACCATCAACAGTTCAAGAGTCTGTTGGAGGCTGCACTACACTGCAAGAGGAACAGCTTGCATTGACATTGTTACTTCTGCAGTCAAAACAAGTATCAAATTGCTGCCTACAAGTGTTTGGTGTGAAACCCTGATTGCGGCTTCTTTTTAGCTGGGGACAGTGGTAGAGGGTAGTAGTAGTAGTACTGTTTAGTACTAGTAGCAGTGGCAGTAGCAGCAGCAGCAGCAGCAGCAGTAGTAGTAGTAGTAGTAGTAGCAGTAATAGTAGTAGTAGTAGTAGTAGTAGTTGCAGCAGCAGTAGTAGTAGTAGTGGTAGTAATAGCAGCTGCAACCCCAGGCTCATCTGGACATGAACCTGGTAGACAGTAGGCTGAAACTGCCCTTCTGCAGATCACAGCATCCTTTTAGGGGACAGGGAGGTGGAGGGTGAACAGAAATACTGTATCTGATTAATGAGTGTACCACAGCACAGTACTGCTTTGTGATTAACAATTTGTTTACAGTAGTTTGGTTATTTCAGTTACTCACAGACTTCCTCATTCATAGCTCTTGGGCAGATTCGGAAACTCTTACGCATGTATTTGTCTTATCACTTCATCTGTGCTTCCTTGAAATTTCACATTTTGTCTGTAATCTTGTTCAAGTGCATGGTTTTTCACTCTGCTTCCACTGAATTATAGTTCTTCTGTAATCTGCTTTCTTTCTTTTGTACTTCCTTCAGTTTACAGCTTTTGTCTTGCCTAGCTGTATAGCTTCAATATTTTGTCATTTTTATTCTGGTGCATTGTTTGATCAGGCATTATTTCTTTGGTAATTAATAATTTTGTTGGACTGAATAGCCACGTATCAGGTTCATTTTAATATATATATATATATATATTTTTTACAGTGATAGATCTTATGAAGCTGTTCTCACTGTTGTATTACTTTGTAATTTCTATCAGTTCAAGTTTTTCATCTATCAAAACTTTAGTTTTATATATTTTAAATTCGGAGATGCCAAGTGAATTTTTTTTACATAAAAGTAATTGTATTTATAGTCAATATTTATTGAGCTGATGCAATTTTTCACTAGCATGGATACCTGTGAGTTGTTATTATTATTATTACTAATTATTATTATTATCATTAATAATTATTATTTTTATTGCTTCCATTATAATAATCAAATAATTAATTAAATTTTTGAGAGGGTACTTGCTAGCAACCTCCCTTCCACCCCTGGTGGATCTGTCAATCACACTAGTATATTTCTTCACAGCCAGGGCCTAGGGTAACGCCACCTTAAATCTCGTCTCACAAACTCAGGTCTGTAGGGACTTTGGAACACAAGTCTTGGGGTCTCTCATCTCAAGGCTTGGCTCACCCCAGACTTTCCCAGATCACAGTAAACAGATGACCCTGAGAATTTTGGAGGCATTGTGCTCAGCTGGTAGTAGAAGGTGAGGTGAATTTTATTGTGAAGTTTGACATAATTTTTGGTAACAGAGTTTTATTATTAGAAATCTTATGAATTTCAGCTTATTTCTCGCTTTTCGTAGTCAACTTGTAGTGTTGTTAATTAAGTCATCGTAATTATTATAGAATTTTGAATAACTGCTTCTGTAAGTGGAAAGGCTAAAACTTTTAGAATGGGGGCAGTAATATTAAAAAATGGTGGGAAAATGTTGTTTGCCTGTTGCTGGTAATTTAGATCTGAAATATGTTGGAAAAATTTACCTGTTTGTAAATGCTATCGCAAAGTCATAAAAATGTATCTTTGGGATTTTTTGCACAGAGAAATGTTAGCTCAAGAATGTGAAGCATGTACAGTATATGTTTAAGTCTTGCAAATTGGGAGGTTCTACAATGCCGTCTAATATTCCATAGGTTTTAAGAATCGTGTCCTTACTTCTCAGGTGTCTGCTAGTTTAGGGTATCTGGGGTCGGCTGTACAGATTATTCTCGTAGTTGTTGTTGTGGTGACTCAATGTCTTGTAGGAAGTAATGGGGAATTCTGATTTATATATTGTGCTTAGGAGGTAGCTGTATTTTAGGAGGGGTGTGACTTTAGCATATTCTCAAACTCGAGTACAAAGCTATGATAAATGTCAGTTGTTTATCCATGAACTTTTAGGGACCTTGAACATTTAACATCAGCTGATCACCTTTGCTGAATGCATCCTTGAAAAAATTTGGCAAAATTTTTATACTGTGAAGAAAAACAACAGGAAAATGGTAAAGTTCAGCTTCTGGGAGGTTTAATTCTGAATCCTGCCATAACTGGGGATAGCAAGATTATATTTTTTAAGTTTTACATATTCAAAAAGGGTTACCTGAGACTATTTTTAATTCTTATGTGACAAAAAGATTATTCCAAAGCAGAGTACTGTATAATGCTGAATAATAATGCTGTATCTGGAGTTCTCATATCTGCAAAGTTCTCATACTTTCAGATGATCATAATATTTACAAATGACTAAAACTATTTGCCCTCCATACAGATAGCAGTTGGGCAATTCCATTTTATTTTTGCCTGGAAACCCACTTTCTCTCCTCAGTGGGCATAATATATACTTTTTGACATATCTTTCCAAAAATAAGCAAAATTAACAAGAGAATTCCTACAGAATCTTAACAGTACTTTTTGTACTTTTGATTTTTTTTTTTTAACCCCTCTCCCCCTCTCAATCTTCTGGATCTTTTGTTGTGGTGAGGGAGTAACCTGTTGTGAAAGTGTTTCTTTTTACCTAACCTCACTCTTAGTTGAGATTAAAAAAAAAAGCCATGATGTTAGTGATGATGATGATGATGATAATGAAATAATTTCATGAAGAGATTAAAGCAAGTGATCAGCTCTTGGTAAATATAAAAGGGCACGAATTTGTAACAATTTGAGTCTACTGTGAGAGTTTGACTGACTGTAGTATAATATATACTGATTCTTTATTTTGCATACAGCTGACTTGACAATCACAGTGAAATGTTTGACTTGTCAGACTCAGCTGAACCTGTTCACTACAATGGTGTCTTATTTGTTTGATATTTTTGTTATATCCAGGTGATTTTATTCAGTTTTGATTATACCTAGCTACCTATATCTATCTATCTATCTATCTATCTATATCTATCTGTTTATATATATATACCTATATATCTATATTTATCTATATATCTATCTATCGATATATAATTATATATAATTCTTTCTCTCTCTCTCTCTCTCTCTCTCTCTGTATATATTACTGGAGGGGTTTTATATGATTGGTTTCAGTCTCTTTACTGTGATAATGTTTTGTGTGGTTTGTATCTTGCTCTCTTCAGATGATTATATTCTCTGAGAAAAAACAAATGAACAGGAGGGTTAGATACAGCCTTCATTAATTCCTTTAAAATTAAAGGATTTTCATAAGTTGAATTCTGGCCACCTCTAGGATGTTTCACCCTGTTTGGAAGGAATCTTTCTGAACTGGAAGGATTAGTTACAGTGCTCTCATAATACCTTCAATAAGAGAGGACTTTCCTTAGTTGAACTTAACTATCTGGAAGGAGTAAGATGCTACTGAATGGTACTGAGAGGGTTAACACAATGTAGGAGTTCAAAATGGACCATCAGTAATCAACAACACTTTCTCCTGTTTGAAATTGGGAGGTACAGTAACTTAGAAATACAGAAGTAGGATGCCATGAGAACTTTCACTATAAGAGGGCTTTTCTAAGTAGATTAAACTGGTGATATCAGAAATAAAATGGACCCCTTCATTATGATTCTAATCAACAAGGCTAAATCTAACTCCTCCAATTAGAATAATCTTTGTTAAGCAGGATAATGTCATCTGGAGGTAGCTGGAACAAAACAAAATATGCCACTGGATTTAAGACATTAATAAGATGTTCTGCTAAATGGCATAAATTACTGTGAGATACTTTTTTTTTTTTTTTTTTTTTTTTAATGAATGCTGCTTTAATATGAGGCAATGACATCATGACCAACACTGCCATTGTGTGCACACTGTTGCAAAAATGTGTTCATCATTCTCTTGTGGGAAACCACTCAGGCACTGATTCTGCTTGATGTTAAATGAAGGAGAATTGAAATGCATCCCAGTCAATCATACATCCTGTCAGAAAGAGAGAAAAAACAGTTAAGTAAAACCCTTTTAAAGTAGACTAATTAAGGATAAGAGTGTCTGTCATAATGGGTTTTCATTATATAGCAGATTCGCAATATAATACCAGAATTGGCAGTTTATTTGCACACTTACTGACCTGTTGATGTTTTAAAAGCTAGACAGTGTTTTATGCATTCAGCAACAAAAGAAAGGACAACCAGTGGAAAAGTTTGGGCCCATGCTTGGTGTCTTGCTTGGGCCATGTTTACTGCCCTTGAAAATGTTTGTTTTGTTTCACTTATCTGTCTTAACAGAAGTCTGCTTTAAAGGGGTCCACATTAATGGATTTTACTTTATGTTTTTATTATATGTAGCCCCATTTATCCCCCACTTTGCAATTGCTTACACACTAAATTACAAAAATTTTCCTGTTAAATTTCCACTGTAAACTATAAAGCAGATTTGTCAACACCCTTCAAATTACAGCACCAGTTGTATGTAAGAAGTTGTGATAGTTTGGAACACATCCCTGACATAAGGAGGACTGACCAGTCTTTCAGAGGTGTGAGTTCCTATCCCATCACTGCCACCAGTTATTATGTGAGGAGTGCTGGGGAATGTTGACTGAAAATGGTGGAGGACTGGAATCTGCTGAGGACTAAATCTCAGTGAAGTGTCACGTTAGTTGTTTACTTCACCACTTAAATCACGTATATCTTATTCTCTTCTGTACAGATCTTGAAGGATGCACTGAAGTGCATGTACACATTTTGTAATTTATTATTGACAGGTGAGGCTTACAGGTCTATGACAAGAAGCAGATAAAATTTACCACACTCAATACACACCTTTATGGCATGAGTTGAACTGAACCTTGAGATAGCTAGTTGGAGTGTGTATGGAGTGCCTCTTACATAATAAGCAATAGTACTGACAGCAAAACATTAATACATGAACATCCTAGCACTGGTTAAAAAACGCAGTTGAACAAGATCATTATTTAATATTAAGTTAAAAATATCCTACTTATAATAACATAATACAAGCAAATAACCATGTCCATATTACCTTCTTTGAGGTGTAAGGACCCAAAGCTTGGCTACCATATCTCATGACTTTCAAGAGTAATGACCAGCCTACTCCCTTTGAAGGCATTATGTTAGAGTATTCAATGGAAATTTGTTTTTCCATGACCATGCACTGTTCACATTTATTGGAGTTTGGTATATCAATTTCACAGGACTGTAATAACCTCAGTTTGGATGCTGGAGTACTATATTACCAACAGGCAATTTAAGATAATCTGATGGTTTATAGACTGACAATTCTGTCCCCTCACCCCCCATGTTTTGAAGTTGGTTAAGAGTTTATTAGTTGGTGGTCAGCAGTGTGTTACTGTAGATATGGGGCCTCTTCCACAGTTGATTTGTTTGAATATCAAAAAAAGGGAACATCTAACATTGTATAATTCACTGGGGAGCTATGGAACTTGTGAAGGATTCCACGGTAACTTGATTATACTCATGTTAACATTTCATGCAGCAGCCAACATGGTTAAGTTTCATAAGAGAGGTGTAAAGCTTGCTAAGGATTTCATGGTCACCACTCTAATAATAATCATTTTAATGGTTCACACACTTCTCAGCATGGTGAGCTTCATGAGAGAGGTCTGCAGTCTGCTAAGAGTTCCATGGTAACTTGTAAAATAACGCTTATCATGCATTCACTAACATCACTGCCGGTTGCTTACCTGTGGTTGATGGGTCTGGTGGGCCAAGCATGACTATGGTTGACCAGCAAAAACAGCAACTACCAAACGTGGCTGGAAGTGGAAACAGGAATGAAGGTTGTTTTGGTCACCATCACAGTAAAAAGCAGTGACGGTGGAAGTGGCCTTTAGTGTCATCTCAAGTTCGAAGGATATTTCCTTCCAAGTTCAGTTTAGGTAAAACTATGAGGCTCAGTTGTTACCCTGGTTTGATAGTTACCCAGCTCTTGAGGCTTAAACTGTGCCTGTTTATGTAAGTTTGCTACAATACAATGAAGGTACAGTAATCAAGGAACATGTTTCTGTATAATTTATCATACCTGTAGAGTATTTAAAATTTGTAATAATTTGTAATCTTTTTCTTTATCTAGATTCAACATATTCCATTCTGTTTTATTATACAGTTGTTGTGAAGCATTAATTCTTTTCTTGGAGCATAGTGACTTTTTTTTTTTTTTTTTTAACTGTTTGTCTTTCTGTTAGTAATGCAAAATTAAAGGTCATCCATACAGTACTGAAAGAGTACTTACAAGTTTTTAATATCCACAAGTTTTTGGATTTCAGCTGTATGTATGTTATAAAGATTGCAATTTCTAGACTATGTAACTAATTAGCCTGATTTGACTAACAAGCATTCAGACACAAAAACCAGTTCAATTCTATACATGTCAGGTGAATTGGAGACTCAGACTGGCAGTTGTTAGGTTTGATGATACAGGTTCTCTAAGGCATGTATTTTTGTTGGTTCAGGAAAGTTATGTATTTGGTGAGTTGTGGTAATAGTTTCATTGTCATTTAGCCTATGCAGTCTGTATCGATATATAAAAAACTGCATAATTAACATTTACTTTACAAGAGGATAATGAGATGTGATACGAAAAATAACCAAATAATGGAGAGACGCCAGCAAACCACCAAATCTGATTTAAATCTGGCCCCAAGCGATGAGTTATGGTGCAACGATCCTAAATTAACCGCTTCAGTCAGATGTATTATTCAGTGAATCCTTGCTACCTTCAGATGATTCTATTCAGCTAATGAGAATGTCATAGTAATGAAAGGGTAAATGAAGACTACTGTATATTTAACCCTTCACTATAAACGAACTCCCACCAGCCAAACATAATGGTCAGATATTAGCAAGAATAAAACATAAAACATCATCAAAGTGTAGGGGTTAAGAGAATATTATCATTCGAAACTACCCTATACAGTCCAGATATGAAAAAAAAAAAATCCAGATCTGTGGTAAGACTGGCGATATGTTGGGAAGTTTTGTATTAAGAATGTGGTATTTGAATGTTTTTAAGGTAGTTTTGTAAAATTCCTCCCGTCTGTGTTTAACCAGTTGGGAATATCAAGAACTATATTCATTACTACTTAACTTGGCCTAAAACTTTTTTCTTTTGTAACCTGTTTCTTATAGCTCATTGGCAAAATAAAACTATGCTTTACCACAGTTTACGTTCTTTCCACAGCATTTCTTCTTGTCTAAGATAATTGTCTAGTGCTAATCTGTTGCTGAAAATCAGCATTCACGATGAGGGGATTGAGTATAAAACACATTACATTGCTCAAGTAAGGGATGTACTGTACTTGTAGGAATATAACTCTCACTGTGACATTACTCAAGGGAGCTTTAAAGCTTCTTGACTGCTAGGGTTTATCTGGGCTGAGCAAACTTATATTGTGTTAAGCAAAGTAAAATACTGGACCTAAGTGTGTTGTTAGCAGCAAAAGGGATAGGCTCGTATTGCGCTTGGATTATTATTTTTATTGGTGAAAATATACACTATAACCCCATTGTATGGTGACTGTTTTACAGTTTGCCATCTCCAGATGATTTATTCAATTTATGAGGGACTTTTATTGTTATTGTTATTATTATTAATTATTATTATTATTATTATTATTATTATTATTATTATCATTATTACTGTATTATTATTGTTGTTATGTTGAGTTGGAGGATTTAGACACAGCCTTCATTAATCCCAGTACTATTAGGCTCTCTCCTAAGCTAAGGAACATGTCTGGTAACAGCTAGAATAAAACTGAAATCACTGTACTGACGGGTTTTATGTTAGACCGTACAGGGACAGGTAAATCGAAATGGATTTCAACAAAAAACACCATTTATTAGTGCATCTAAAATGACAATCGAACCGGTGTATTTAATTTCCATCCGAACTGTTATCCATCTTACTCCCTGTCACATGTAATCAAGGTGATTACTATTATGTGATTCTTTTGTGTACTTCTTACATAGATCCTTTTGTTGTCCAGTATTGTGTCTCTAAGTCTTTATTGTTTCCTGTACTTATTAATGTGTGATTTGTGTGTTTTCTTATTATATGATTCTTTTGTGTGCTTATTATTATGTGAGTCTTTTGTATACTTCTTATGACGTTGATTCAATTGCTTATTATGTGGTTGTTTCGTGATCTAAATTTTTCCAAGGACTGGTGTTGGATTTCCTTCACTGCTATACACTTCCTTCTGTGTTTAGGGATCAGCTGACATTCTGTGTTCTATGGCATTGATCACAAAGTAAAGAGAATTTGTTATGGCATTTTTGTTAATTCCTCTGAAAGGGTGCTTGTAGTAGTAGTAGTAGTAGTGGTGGTGGTAGAAGTAGTAACAGTGGTAGTAGTAGTAGTAGTAGGACCAGTGGCAGTAGTAGTAGTACCGGTGGCAGTGGTAGCAGTAATGGTCGTAGTAGCTTTTGTTGTTATTGTTGTGACTCCAGGCTCATATAAACTTGAACCCAGTGGACTGTAAGCTGCAGTCCCCTTTCTTCTGCAATCCACCATCTTCCTTTTGGGGGGACAGGGAGGGAGTTGAGAAATATTTGAATAACCATGCAGGCGAGCTGATCAGTTATATCAGTGCCACCACATGAAGGTATCTCATCTCCAGCACCTGGGTATAAGTGACTGTAGATAGTCTGAAGGGTAGCAATGACTATCCTAAAATATTATGGTCACCCTAATTTGGGGGGGAGTACCTCCTGATCCCTGTAAAGAGCTCTTCTTGGGCCACCCCATTATTAGGCTTGGCCATCCCATTATTAAAATCTTTGCTATGCGTTCAGTTTTAGTTCTAAGTACTTTAGTCCAAGGGGTCTCACTTAAGCTGAATAAAATCATCTGGCAGCAGCAAGAATGATGTCAATAGTCCTTGGGTTGAAAGAGCTAATGGACACAATTCTAACCTTTTCAGCCCACGGGGGATTTCTAAATTTAGCAAAATCATCTGATGGAAATAAGGTCAAGATAATACAGGCGTACATAGGCTGATGGGATTAATGGAGGCGGTTTTTACCTCTTTCATGGCAAGGGATTTTTTTTTTTGGGGGGGTGGGGGGTGGGGGGGTGGCTCAGAATTCAATTCCGTACCTCAGTTGCAGATCAAACATGCTTCTGATTACACCACTGCCTCCCCTTGACAGTTATGGTAATTGAAATAAATGTAATTCCTTTCAACTGCATAGTGGTCATTAGGGCAGAGTATGAATTGTGACTGACAAAGATGGCAGCCAACATCCCCAGACGACATGCAACCGTCAATTCAGATCCCTGTACAGTATTTCATGATCTCGGGGTCAGTCTGGGAAGCAAACTCATGATCTATAGCTTGAGGACGCAAATATACAGTACTCCCAGTTACACCAGTGCCCCTTCATAATATAGCAGATAACCATTAGTACAAACTAAGATTTAAGGAGGGGAGGTTCTGTGGCCTCAACAGCCCTTCCATGCTATAGGAATACTGCTATGTGTGTGGAATATATTAAAATAAGCATCAAGATAAACCTGTTGCATAAAGGTATAATTATCAGACAGCACATTTACACAACAAAATGGGACAAAATTATTCATACATCTATCATACCATCTAAACCCTATCTCCACTGCACAGGCTAAACCACCTCGCATTATTTATTAATTTATTTGTTTTTATATATAGATTCCCGACTGTCCTAAGCACCAGCCACAAGATTATTCAAGCACCCTGACATCACCCTCTCTCCACCCCCACATCAACACCTTCCTGTGCAGTCAGGCTGGTTTGACGTTCAGTTCCTTCCCTTCCTCTTTTTTTTATTATTATTATTAAGATGTTTTCCTTTTTTTCCGGCGTTTAGAAATTATGGCATATTCTGATTTCTATCTATATCTATCTATAGCCCGACGCCCTAATCCCGCAAAGGGTGGCCGCAGACAAAACGCCTCCAAGTCACTCTGTCACCCACCATTTGACTCCCCTCCCCCCAACTCACCCCCCCCTCCCTCATATACCTCTGAACTCCATCCCTCCAACTCATCCTCGGTCTACCCCTCCCTCTCCCTCCCTCCACCTCACCTACATACACCCTCTTAGTCAGTCTTTCATTCTCCATCCTCTCCACATGTCCAAACCACCTCAGTGTATTTCTCCTAATCTTTTCAACCACATCCACATCTACCCCACAACGTTCCTTCACTTCTTCATTCGTCAACCTGTCCCTCCACGTCACTCCACATGCTCCTCTCAAGTAACTCATTTCCACTGCTCTCACTCTTGACTTGTTCCCTTCTTGCAAGGTCCACGCCTCGCTTCCATACGTCAGGGTAGGGATCACAATACCATCATGCAGTGACTTCTTAACTTCCATACTCACCTCCCTATTTCTCATCACTGCTTTCAGTGTACCAACAACCTTCCTTCCCTGCTGTACCCTTTCATTTACTTCATCCCCCAAAGTTCCATCCTTACTCATCACACTACCCAAGTACTTGAATGCACTCACATTCTCCATATCCTCACCATCCAACCTCACTGCACACTCTGTGACTTCATTCCTCTCAAACACCATAACTTTACTTTTGTTTACATTAACTTTCAGCTTCCTCCTCCTACACACTGTCCCAAATTCATTCACCAAACCTTGCAACTCCCATTCATCTTCACTCAACAATACTGTATCATCAGCAAACAGCAACACCGGAAGCTTCCAAATCTCACCCTCATTCATTAGGGCCACCCCTACATCCACTGCCCTACCTTGAACCTCCTTTACAACCCCATCCATATATATATTAAACAGCCATGGAGACATTACACACCCCTGTTTCAGTCCCACATTGAGATCAAAGAACTCACTCAGCTCACCATCCACTCGCACCGTAGCCCTAGCTCCCTCATACATACTCTTCACAGCACTCAACAATTTCCCCTCCACTCCATATATTCTTAATACCTTCCACATACCTTGCCTATCTATTCTGTCATAAGCTTTCTCCAAGTCCATGAAGGCAGCATACACTTTCCTTCCCTTCTCTAGATACTTCTCCACTAAACATCTTAGAACAAATATCTGGTCTACACACCCTTTTCCCTTCCTAAATCCCCCTTGTTCTTCTCCAACTAGCTCCTCTGTCATATGCCTAACCCTATCAATGAGTATTCTACCATATATTTTACCAGTCACACTAAGAAGGCAAATACCCCTATGGTTACCACATACTTCTCTCTCCCCTTTTCCTTTGTACAGAGGAACAATTATACCTGATTTCCAATCCTCTGATTTAATTTATGATATTCAGAATGTCTTAGTAACCCTTGTGCAGTCGATAGGTGTAAATATATCAAGCAGCGACCAAGGAATAAGTGTTATAAAAGATTCAAGTCCACGAGAATTAGCTTGAGAGAGAGAGAGAGAGAGAGAGAGAGAGAGAGAGAGAGAGAGAGTTTGTGGCGTGTGTTCTCCGTAGACTTTTCGTACTTATAACGAGAGAGAGAGAGAGAGAGAGAGAGAGAGAGAGTTTGTGGCGTGTGTTCTCCGTTGACTTTTTGTACTTATAACTAAACAGACGGGACAGGAGAATATGAAATAACAAAAAAGTAATGATGATAATAATCATTGTAATAATAGCAGTAGGTAGCAGTAGTAGTAGTGGTAGTAGTGGTGGTGGTGGTAGTGGTAGCTGAATAAAATTGGTTGGAAGAATAAACAAGTCATTGTACTGAAGTGAATAAGAGAAGCAAAGATATATTTATATTTATTTATCTGTCTGTCCCAATATTTGTATGTATTTATGTATGTGTGTATCTATGTGTCTATCTGATTATCTTTAACACACACACACACACACACACACACACACACACACACACACACAATGGACAGGTTTCAGCCTTTGAGAGGACTCAGCTACTGAAGGCCAACAACATCTATTTCTTGACACTTACGTACACACCAGTCATATTCTTGTAAATTAGCCTATTCTCTCTCTCTCTCTCTCTCTCTCTCTCTCTCTCTCGTTATCATTCTAATATCTACATAGTTTACATAAATAAAATACCAAATGATACTGAAGTGTTATTTAATGAGCAGAGTAAACCGCTAAGGAATAAGTGTAACGGATTCACCAGTCACTGAAAATATGAACCTGCCCGGAATTTAAGGTTGTGGAATTTTACTATACTTATATTTCAAATTTTCCAGTCCAGAAGTCAGTCTCTTGATAGTCCAACTGATAGTACATTATAATCTGATAAGGCAACACAAGACCCATACATTTCCTTATCAGTGACAACAATAAAACACCGCTACACAGATAAGCACCTTCTGAACTTAGCTGTTTTTATCTCTGGGATCTGTAAACACCTCTTCTTTAGTCATTTTATCCAGCACGTTATACATCAGTATCCTCTAAAATGTTATTGATGCAATTTATGTCGGTACAGAAATAAGTTACATGCAAGAGAATGTTAAGGCGTTATATGCAAAATAAGTCGCTAAAAATGAGACGCCAGGGAGCATCTTGTGCCACATAGAATACGGCATGAAGATTACAGTAGGTTTGGGGTCGCGTCTTCGAGGATGTATTTTTAATTTAATTCTGACTTAATTTGACTTACGAGAAAGGTTCTCAGGCTCAAGGCTATGCCAAGGAATATATGAACCCGTGTGAATATCCTGAGAAAAACAAAAAGCGGGATGTTGGCGGAGATGACGTTAATTAAAGCAAAATATTGTGATGAAGGGAAATACTCCATTACGTGCTACAATTAAAGCGGCGCTGGTGTTGTGTATTATTACCGTCACGTCACGAGAGGAGAGAGAGAGAGAGAGAGAGGAAGGCGTGGCTCACCGAATACGCCCTTGTCGGCCTCGTGTGTCGGGCTGTTTCGGCTCGTCACCTTTAAGCTCAAAGTCAACACAAAAACGAAAGTAGCTGCAGTAGACTAATGACCTTTTTTCTCTCCTGATGCGTAGATACTGTGGGGGTATTTCATTTTAGTCTCAGATGTGCTGATGTTTGAAATTTTAATGCTTTCTGCATACCCTCAGTCAAAGGAAAAACGAAAGTTCTTACACTAGAGCCGGTTTGTTTTCATCTGACGAAACTGAGCCACTTCCCTAAATCAGATGCTAAGTCGTGCTTGCATGAAATTCGATGAACTTTATCTATGAAGTAGGCGTGAGTGTGATTGGTTTCTCGTCAAATCAACCCTCCATTCTGACAACACTCGACCATCAACCAAGTCGACAGAGGTTAGGGGTCTTTGTCAGAGTAAAATGCACTACGTAGACATTAGGCCTATATCTCTTCATTCTCTTGATGTCTGTGTACTTCGACATCATTATAAATTTAGTTTCGAAAATGCATAATCTAAGAAATTTTAAAATCCAGTCTCTCGGCTCCTCCCCTTTAAGATCAAAGTCACCGGAGGAACGGAAGTAGCTGTATAAGATGAATAACCTGAACGCTGCTGCATAAAAGTCTTGAGATCTTCATTATAATGTGGCAAGTCTATTTATATACTGTATCTATAACCAGACGCCTTAATCCCGTGAGGGGTGGCCACAAACAAATCGTCTCCACGTTACACTGTTCTCCGCCATCAGGCTGCCCTATCTACAACTCATACCCTCCTCTCTCATGTAATGATTTAAAAACAGGTATAATTTGATTTCAGGTGCATTTTTTCTTTTCACAGGCATGAGATGAACGAAAGTAATTATGGGAGATGAATGACCTTTTTCATGGAGAACATCTGTCACAGGTGTTCCATTGTAATCTGGAAAAGTCTGATAGCGATTATTTTGTTGTGCTTTGATATACATTTCTTCGAGGTTACTGGCAGGGCTGCCTGGGCAAAGGAATGATGACCTTTCCACTCTCTTGATGCGCAGATTCTCCAGTATCTTTTGTTCTAGTATCGGCGATGGTCTTAGTTGAAATATTACTCCAGTGGTATTTTTATCTGTCTGTCGATCTATCTGTCTAGAAGCAGACCTGTATATGCATAATTTTCTCAGTCTAAACAGAACAAAAGTAGTCGGATTCGATTAATGTGCTAGTTTAATTTTCGTCGAGAGTGCTAATGATAGCCTAAATTTTAATCCTTTATGCTATACTATATCTCTCAGTCAGCAGTACAGGACCAGATAATGACCTATGATTCTCTTGATGCGCAATAATCTCCCAAGTCTATAATTTCAGTTTGGAAAGTTCTGATTACGTTGATTATAGTCCGATGATGATTAAATTTTGGCGGCGAATAACCATAAGCCATCGTGATTGCTTCGTAGGGTATAATGCCTCAGAGTCAACGGAAACGCGAGAACGGCTGCGATAAATTAAATAACTTCCCTGTGAAAATACTCTGAAGTTTTTCATTTAAGTCGGGAAAACTTAAAAAAAACTGGATTTATAAGCCTCGGTGACATCTGTTTACATGTAACAACTATCTGCACTTAAATTTAACTGCTCCATATATCTCCTCACAAGGAAGTATGGATTTCAGGTGGTAATTTTCGCACTTCTCGGTGTGTGGCGTAATTAGTGAGCCGTGACGTAGACAAAATACAGTGGTTATACTTTAATACAAGGGCGGCGTATGAGCGTATTGACGGGTGCCACGCGGCGTATGCCAAACCTACAAAGGCACTGAGCAACGAGTGATTTCACCCTTATCTACTTATACCCCTTAGCTGTTTTGGAAATCCTTACTATCAGTTAGAAATACACTATTTTAGTGCAGTTTTGTAAGCTGTCTGGGTAAATTTGACGGGGACAAACTGCGGAGTAAAAAAAATATTGGCACCTGCGGCTGCCAGGGCGGGAACTTCGGTCAGGCCATTTAGTGTGACTCGAGCAGTGGTAGGGTGAAGTAGTGTCCGCCGCCCTCTCCGCCTACCCTTACTAAATTATACCCTTTTCTTGCGTCCTAAAGCGCTGTAGGGGAGTCCGAGTTAGTGTTGTAGTGTCCGTGAGTGCAGGATCCAGTAGCTAGTGGAAGGAAGTACAACCATGGCAGAGCTGGAGGCAGTTGCGCAAAATTTGAATCAACTGAATGTGCAAGAAAACCCTCAAAATGGACAAGGTATGTGCTAATGACCTTCAGTTACCACGAAACCCCCATTAATTAAACCCATTACCTGTCATTAGTAAGGGAGAGCCATGTCTTTTGGCGTTTCTTGTTGCTAATCCATTTAATTAACGTATTTTTGGGCTGAGCGTCGAGGCTGTGGGGCTTTTAACTTTTGGTCATGGAAAAATTGTGCCTAGTACGTTTTCGGTTTCAGTAATGTTCAGTCTTCAATATCGTGTCTTAATTTGGTTTTGTCATAGATGTTTTTTTTATAGCTTAGGGACTAATAAATGTAATGCTAGTGTGTGTGTGTGTGTGTGTGTGTGTTTAGCTAGTAGTGGTGTTTATTTAGCGTGGTTTTTAAAGCCGCCTTGCTCACCCAAGCCACGCCTAGCATTTTACGCATCTTGTGCAAATATCTTACCAGGCTTTTTAGTATGAGGATCAGATCTCTGTCTCTGTCTCTGAAAATGATGTTTTTTTGTGATTTTTCTTACTGTTTTTGTTTTTGTTTTTTTCTTGTTTAGATGTGGTGGTTTTAAAAAGTTGGGATTTGTTTAGTGTGTGTGTGTGTGTGTGTGTGTGTGTGTGTGTGAAGCCGATGGGGGTATAAGAAGTTGTTTATTAATATGCATCTCAGTGTTGGAGTTTTCTTTATTTTTTCTTTAGTTTTCGGATTTACTGACCTTGGACTGTTTTTGTTGTGTTTTTGAGGTGTTGATTTTTTTTTTTTTTTTATGTAGATGTAGACTGTTCGTAAAATATCTGTCATTGTACAGTTGCAATATATTTTCTTCTTTTCATTTTTGTGTTTCATATAGTTAATCTTAAACAGCTTGCGTTTCATTTTCGCTTCTATAATAATTCCAAATCATGGGTAAATTTAGATGCTGTATTTTCCATTTCAGTCTAGGCATCCATCTTAAGCAATCTGACTATCAATTGGCTTAGCTCTCTCTCTATCTAGCCTGTGTATCAGTGTAGGCTGTGTGTCTGTATATGTAGCCTGTGTATTTGTGTAGGCTATGTCTGTATGTGTAGCCTGTGTATTTGTGTAGGCTGTGTGTCAGTATATTAGCCTGTGTATTTGTGTAGGCTATGTCTGTATGTGTAGCCTGTGTATGTGTAAGCTGTATGTCTGTATATGTAGCCTGTTTATCTGTGTAGGGTGTGTGTGGCCTGTGTATCTGTGTAGGGTGTGTATGTAGCCTGTGTATCTGTGTAGGGCGTGTTTGTGTATGTAGCCTGTGTATCTGTGTAGGCTGTTTGTATGTGTAGCCTGTGTATCTGTGTAGGCTGTTTGTATGTGTAGCCTGTGTATCTGTGTAGGCTGTGTGTTTGTATAATTATGTAGCCTATATGTATCTGTCAGTCCATCTTGGCTGTAGGCTATGTATGTAAGTCTGGTTATTCATCTGTCTGTCTATCCCTCCATCTTGGCTATATGTATGTTTCCAAATATCTCTGTCAGTATCTATCTATCTATCTATCTATATCTCTCAGTCTGTCTCTATTATCCTTGCCCAGTCAATCTTTATCCATATATATCTGCGTAAGTCTACCGGGTATCGATCTGTTGCCAAATGCTCGTTAATACAGTTCCCGCAGCCCCCCCCCCTCTACTCAAAAAGAAAAAATCCATATCTGGCCGTTCATTAGCATCATATTTCTTGTTTATTTCAGTGTCCATTAATAAAGTTTGGTACTGTTACTGTATTTTTAAAATCATTTTTATCCAAATTTTTTCACTATCCAGTCAAATTATTTTTTTTTTATTCACTTAATTATTTTTATTTAGTATTTTTCACACTTTTCTGTCTGAATATCGTATGATTTCTCATTCACCAGCATTTATTTTTATTCACCATCTTATTTTTCACAGCATCCCAACTAAGTATCGTATATATATATATATATATATATATATATATATGATTATAGTTTTCACAGTACCCCTTCCAAAGCAGGCTTACCTAGTTATTTCATTTTGTTCATAGTAGTCCCTCCACCGTATCTTACTTTCATTTTTTTTCGCAGTATTCCCCTGTAAAGTACCGGTATTATATTTTTCATTCCGTATCCATTCAGTGGTATCCAATATCTTTAATTTCTTTCACTATTTCTCTCTAAAGCATTACATTTGTTGTCTTCAGTATCCCCTCAGATGAATCCAATTTTTCATGTGACAATATTCCTTCCAAAGTATTATTATCGGTATTATTTGTTTTTTCGTTTAGTATACACTTTTTTCATTTCTCACGTTTCCCTACAGGCTAAAGCATTACTTTTTCAGTCTACTTTAATTTCTTTCACTACCGAGCAACATTAAGTATTGACATTTATTTCGTTGTTAAGACTTTATTACGTTTTATGATGGCTGTTAACTTCCCCCTCCCTCATTCTTACTCAGTGACACGCTTACTTTCTGATTCATTTTCTTAACTACTCACTCCTTCACTTATCCACTCCCTTACTGTACGGTACTTGATTTCCTTCATCCAGACTCACTTTCTTACTGACTGGCCCCTTACTGACTTGCTTGCTTACTGACTTTTTTACTGACTTGCATGTTTAGTGACGGACTTGGTTACCGACTTATTTTCTGACTTATTTACTTGCATACTTACTTATTTGAACCTGTATTTGTCTAAAAACTTGTATTTTATCTTTTGTTTCACTAAGAAGTTGTAGTCTTTATTTTTGCTAACTCCCGGCCATTGTATTCAGCTTAGGAGGGATTTTTTTTCTTTCCAACTGGAGCTAGATAGTATATTAACCTCGTCACTAGAGAGAGAGAGAGAGAGAGAGAGAGAGAGAGAGAGATTCAAAATAACCCTGACAGTGCTAGTTCAAGGTTAGATATCAGCGACCAAAAAACTATGCTCGCCTGTCCCCCCCCCCTCTCTCTTTCTCTCTCTCCTTTGTACTATGTTCAGTTTAACGTGGCGGAATTTTTCATCTTTTTGTAGCTTATTTCTCGTAGCTCAGTGGCAGAAGACAATATTTTTTTTTTGTGCAAACCTCCGTCTACATAAAGTGAAGGAAGGCGAGAGAGAGAGAGAGAGAGAGAGAGAGAGAGAGAGAGAGAGAGAACGTCACGAGATCGAAGGGGTTAAATGCCATGGGTTATTTCAGGCTGGGGGGGACTAGTTAAAAAAAAAAAAACTTCCTAAGCGGTTTATTTTGCCTTTTGCACCTCACTGCCCTTGTCGGTGTTATGTAAATCCATCAAATATCGCCATATTCTGCATAAATGACGCAGTAACGAATAGTAACCAGCCATATCCGAACTAAATCGCTAAGGAAGAGGTGCTAGGGGCCTCCTTAGCCAACGAGAATACTAGCCTAAGAAAAGAATAAGGACCAAGGTTGGAGAGGTTGGCGATGCGTGGACTTCAGTATCAATTTAATAATCGATCCATTACGAAACCTTTACACGGTATTCTGAAGTCTGGCAGGTTCCGTAAATTGCAACACTGGGTTCAGAAGATGCTGGTAACCTTCACATTCACCAATACGGCACTCTGACACTAACAACTTTGTATTCCAGTGTCCCATCCCTATGTAATTTGTATTCCAGTGTCCCATCTCTTTAATTTGTATTCCAGTGTCCCATCTCTTTAATTTGTATTCCAGTGTCCCTTCTGTATGTAGTTTGTACCCTTGTCCCATCATTATTTAATTTGTACCCGTGTCCCGTCCCTATTTATCTGTGTCCCGTCTTTAATTTGTAGCCCAGTGTCCCATCCCAATTTGATTTGTATCCCAGTGTTCCATCTCTTACTTGTACCAGTGTTCCATCTCTAATTTGTACCCGTGTCCCATCTCACCGTCCAGCTTCTTGCCTCTAAACCCGTGTTAATTAAGTGAATAAATAAAAAAAAAATACAGCTTGCCATCTGGTTTTGTATTGCCATAAAATGTCACTCACACTACTGTATATTGTATCCCACTGTCCCTTCTCCATCCAGCTTCTTGTCTGTCAAAAACCGTGATAAATAAGTAGATCAATAAATACGTTTTTGTCTCGTTATCTGTCGCCATGAAGAGAGTAGGCAATGTGTCTGTCTGTGTACATGAGGGAGGGTGTGTGAAGATGGGATAGAGAGGAGATTAAAAGCAGTGCAGTGGATGGTCAGGGATTGCACAGGTACTCCATGTAGTGTTGGAGCTTTCGTACCATCCCTTCCTTAGCGATTTATTCTGGCGCAGTTAGTATCCTCTTGTATGTAACTGATGGAAACTATGCCGAGATTAAAACGATATGAACAACGTGGGATACAGGGAAATATTAGTGCGCTAGGAATAATAACTCGCCAGGGTAGAGGTGTTACGAAGCCTCCTGTGTTACCTGGAATACGTCCTGAGGTTGTTACTGAGTAGGGACAAAGGTCTGGAGTTCCCTTTGTCGCGGCCACCCCACACAGGATGAGGCGCCAGGGTTAGACTGATAGAGGGAGGAAATGGACATGAGAGGGTGGTGTGGCTGGAGATACGGCAGGCTAATGGTGGGGGATATACTGACATGGATGCGGTTTGTTCGTGGACACACCTGCCGGGATTAAGGCGTCTAGGTGTACGTAGATAAGTAGTTAGGTAGGTAGGTAGGTTGGTAGGTAGATAAATAGAAAAGAATAGGTGTACACAGGATATTGGCTAATTGACATGGTTTTGCTTTTGAATGCCCATCTCTCTCTCTCTCTCTCTCTCTCTCTCTGTCATTGATTTAGCTACGGCTCTGTTGATTCATTTTATTTTACTTATTCTTATTCGTATCTCTTGTCTTTCTTTTTTGCTTTTTTTTCGAGGTAGGACTGGTCTGAGTGGTGGTGGTGTCATATAATCTGATCTCTCGTGTGTCAGTCAGCCATAACTACACGAGAGAGAGAGAGAGAGAGAGAGAGAGAGAGAGAGAGAGAGAACGACCTCCGAAATGCAATAGAAAGTTGAAAAAGCTGCGGTAACAAAAAAATGCAGCCTATGTTCAGAATGCCTCACTTCCACCAACACAATAGCAGAGAAAGTGACATAAAGATATTTTTACGCGTTACGAAGCTCTCCCGTATTGTCTGGCTTGCATTATGGAGTTTGTGCCCATTTTGTATTCTGTGTTCTGCGGGGAAAAAGAAATGGGGGAGGTCGAGAATGCAATGTGAAGTGAGTTAGGTGGAGGAGGCGGAGAGTATGGTATATGAGGGAGGATGATTTTGTTGGGAAGGATAGAGGGGGAAAAGGGAAAGTGTCAGTGTTTGTAGGCAGGATAGAGGGGAAAGGGCAAGATTGTTTGTTGGGCAGGATACAGAGGGGAAAAGGGCAAGAATAACTATTTGTTACACAGGATCCGGAGGGAAAAGGGCAAGAATGAGTGTTGTTTGGCAGGATATAGAGGGAAAGGGGCAAGACTAAGTGCCTGTTAGGCAGAATACATAGTGGGAAGAGGGCAACGGTAAGTTTGTTAGGCAGGATGCAGAGGGAAAAGGGCAAGATTCAGTGTTTGGTGGGCACGATACAGAGGAAAAGGGCAAGAATAAGTGTTTGTTAGGCAAGATGCAGAGGGGAAATGGGCAAGAGTAAATGCTGGGCAGGATAGTGAGGGAATCGGGGCAAGAGTACATTAATTTATTTATTTGTTAGGATGCGGGAAAAAGGGGGAAGAGTTTGGCAGTAGCAGACATTTATGAATAGTTTATGGGGTATGCTGGGGATGGATGGAAAACGTGTTGATTTTAATAAGACTAGATTGCAAAAGATGAAGTTGAGTTCCATTGTCGCCTGCGTCAAAAGCGCGTGGATAGGTAAGGTGAGGTGTTTTCCACTTATCTTTTGCAAAACGAAATTCAGTGTCTTAAAAATTGTTAATAAAAAAAACTTGCCAGTATGTGGAGTGCGTTTAGTTTGTGTAATAATTGTTTGCAGACTTATCGGGATATTTTCACGAATTATGCCTTAATGTTGGAGGGTATTCGAGAGAGCAAAGGAAACTGTCATCCATTGCTAAGGAGAGAGAGAGAGAGAGAGAGAGAGAGAGAGAGAGAGGAAATCTAGTATTCATCTCCAGAGAAAAACCTACTATCTACCATCAAAGAGAGTGAGAGGAAAGAAAACGTTGCATGCACCGCCAGAGAGAGCGAGAAAGAGAGGGCGGGGGGAGTAAAGGAAAGCCTGCCATTCCTATTAAAATGAAATTGAATTTTTATAGGCCCTATTTAAAAAACAGTATTGCAGGTCATGCAGTTTATAAATTTGTTACCTGTGTGAGGACAACGGATTTTCTTTTTTTTACAAACGAAGGTAATGATACCCATACTTGAGTAGTGTTCGAGAGAGAGAGAGAGAGAGGAGGGGGGCGGGGAAGGAGAAGGCCTATCCTGTGTTGTCTGTTCCATTCACATCGTCTCTGGCCTCACATCCTCATTGTTAAGTTACAGTGGCCAAATTTCCCTTTAAGTGTTTGTAATTGCGAATTTGTCAAGGTCATTTCGAGGATCAGTCAAGGTAGTCTTACAATATATTTTCCACTTTGATGCAACTTGTAACTTAATACCGTTAGTACCGCAGGAAAATTGAACAAGTAACTGAAGCTGCCGGAAATGTTATTTTGATTCTTCGTGTTTAACTAATTTGTTTGACTATAATAAAGTGTACAGTGTTGAGCAATTTCGTCTGAGTGAAGGATGTATGGTACGTTGATATGGAATTTTGTAGCGATTTCGTTAACGATTAATTTATTCGACACATTGCGTCTCAATATCTCCACGTACATGCAAACTGTGTGGATATTACAGCGATTACAAAAAAAAAAAAAAAGTCGAGGAAAAGTCAACGAGTAATATGCGAAATAAATTGGCATGGAACACGGGGGTTATATATATATATATATATATATATATATATATATATATATATATATATATATACACGGTATTAGAGGTCATGCAGTTTATAAATTTGTTTCCTGCGTGAGGACAACGGATATATATATATTTTTTTCTTACAAACGAAGTTAATGACATCCATACTTGAGAGTGGAGTGTGTTCCAGAAAGAGAGAGAGAGAGAGAGAGAGAGAGAGAGGAAGGGGTCGGGGAAGAAAACCTATCCTGTGTTGTCTGGTCCATTCACATCGTCTCTGGCCTCACATCCTCATTGTTAAGTTACAGTATTTATAATTGCGAATTTGTCAAGGTCATTTCGAGGATCAGTCAAAGTAGTCTTACAATATATTTTCCACTTTGATGCAACGTGTAACTTAATACCGTTAGTACCGCAGGAAAATTGAACAAGTAACCGAAGCTGCAGGAAACGTTATTTTGATTCTTCGTGTTTAACTAATTTGTTTGACCATAATAAAGTGTACAGTGTTGAGCAATTTCGTTTGAGTGAAGGATGTATGGTACGTTGATAGGGAATTTCGTAGCGATTTCGTTAACGATTAATTTATTCATCACATTGCGTCTCAATATCTCCACGTACATGCAAACTGTGTGGATATTACAGCGATTACAAAAAAAAAAAAAGTCGAGGAGAAGTCAACGAGTAATATGCGAAATAAATTGGCATGGAACACGGGGTGAGAGAGAGGAAACCTGGTAGGCCTATTCATCTCCAGAGAAAAACCTACTATCCACCATCAAAGAGAGCGAGAGAGGAAAGAAAACATAATATCCACCTCCAGAGAGAGAATTGAATGTTTATATTTAAAAAAAATATATATATATATATATTAGAGGTCATGCAGTTTATAAATTTGTTTCCTGCGTGAGGACAACGGATAGTATTTTTTCTTACAAACGAAGTTAATGATATCCATACTTGAGAGTGGAGTTTGTTCCAGAGAGAGAGAGAGAGAGGAGGTTGACGGGGAAGGAGAAGGCCTATCCTGTGTTGTCTGTTCCATTCACATCGTCTCTGGCCTCACATCCTCATTGTTAAGTTACAGTGACCAAATTTCCCTTTAAGTATTTATAATTGCGATTTTGTCAAGGTCATTTCGAGGATCAAAGTAGTGTTCAATATATTTTCCATTTTGGTGCAACTTTGTTACTTGACTTAATACCGTTAGTACCTCAGGAAAATTGAATAAGTAACCGAAGCTGACGAAAACGTTACGGTTATTCGTTGGATATAGTTAATTTGTTTTGCAATATTAAAGTGAACAATGTTGAGCAGTTTCGTATGAGTATGGGATGTATTGTACGTTGATATGGAATTTCGTAGCGATTTCGTTAACGATTAATTTATTCGACACATTGCGCCTCAATATCTTCATGTACCGGTATATCATTCATGCAAACTGTGTCGATATTAACAGCGATTTTTAAAAACTCGAGGAAAAGTCAACGAGTAATGTGCGGAATAAATTGGCTTGGAACACGGGGTGTGAGAGAGAGAGAGAGAGAGAGAGAGAGAGAGAGAGAGAGAGAGAGAGAATAGTAACGTCTTACCCTGAGGTGACTAGGTATCTATCTATTGCCAGACTCCTTAATCCCGTAAGGGGTAGCCACAGACAGTTCGCCTCCATGTCGACCTGTCCCACACCATTTCATTTTTCCTGTTCCCAGCTCACATCCCCCTCTCTCATGTACATTATACCTTTCTACCCCATCCCTTCATCTCATCCTTGGCCTCCACTTATCTCTCCCCCCCTCCACCTCACCTCTCCCCCGCTCCACCTCACTCACATTCTTCTCGTCATCTCTCGCTCTCCATCCTCTCCTCATGGCCAAACCACCTCAGTGTGTCTTTCCTAACGCTTCCTATCATATCCACATCCACACTACAACGCTCCTTGGCTTCCTCATGTCAGTCCGTCTCTCCATGTGACTCCACATGCTCCTCTCAAATAACTCATTTCCACTGCCCTCACTCTTGACTTGTGTCTCTCCAACAACGTCCAAGCTTCACTTCCATAAGTTAGAGTTGGAATCACCATACTGTCATGCAGTACCTTTTTAACTTCCATGCTCACTTCCCTGTTTCTTATCACTGCTTTCAAAGAACCAGCAACCTTTCTTCCTTGTACCCTTTCAAGCACTTCACCCTCAAAACATCCATCCTTACTCATGACTACCCACGTACTTAAACGCACATTTTCCATTTCCTCCTCATCCAACCTTACTGTACATTCAGTGACTTAATTTCTTTCGAAGACCATAACTCTTCCCTACATTCAGCTTTAGATTCCGTTTCTTACACACTCTCCCAATCTCATCCACCAAGCCTTGCAGCTTCCCTTCGTCTTCACTTAACAACACAGTATCATCTGCAAACAACAGTAGAGGGAGTTTCCACACACTGCCTTCTCTCATTAGGGTATCGTGTCAGTAAATATTGCTTATTTTCTAGTTATGTGTGGAAATATGACGTTTAAATGCCGTAGAATTAATGATTGACCTGTATTATAGGATTGCTGTCTGTCTCTTTAACTGTCTGTCTTTTTGTCTTTCGCAGGCCTGTTGTTGTGGACACTTTAGCAAATTATTACGGTGTATCCAGTTTGAAAAAAAAAAAAAAAACAGCTAAAGTATCAAAGATACGTTAATTTTTCTTAGACTATCAATACAATATGAAATTTAGAAAAGAGCTGAATGCACACACACCAGAGAGAGAGAGAGAGAGAGAGAGAGAGAGAGAGAGAGAGAGAACTAGGTATCAAAACATCATCGCCAGACATCTTTTTCCAGCCGAGGTGTGGATTTGGGGGATACTTTTAAGCATGGAGTCGTTAGATAGAGGCTTCATGAATCCTTTCGTATGATGGAGGCAAGAAAAAACAGACCATCAACATACGTCACTATTAGAATACGTCACCGAACACGTCACCGTCAGAATACGTCACCGTTAAGTACGTCATCATTAGAACAAGTCACCGTCACGTCATCAGTGGAGTACGTTACTGTTAGAATACGTCACCATTAGGATACGTCGGTATCATAATACGTCATAGATTACGCCACCGTTAGACTACGTCACCAATAGAAAAGCTTACGTCACCATTAGAATATAAGTAGTAGTAATAACCCGATGCTCATCTGAAACGTGAGCCCAGTGTACTGCAGGCTTAAGTTCCTTTATTGCATTCCACCATCTGCCTTTTGGGGGATAGGCCAGGAAGAGGGATGAGGGAAGCTAACCCTAATAATGCTATCTGTAGGCCTACCTGTTCTGTGTGTGTGTGTGTGTGTGTGTGTGTGTGTGTGTCGTCAGATGGTGGTGGCCGTGAGTGTAATGCCAAAATTTACATAACACTACAAAAAAGGCCGGACTTTGAAAGTGTTTACCTGGAGAGAGAGAGAGAGAGAGAGAGAGAAAGAAAGAGAGGGGGGGGGGAGATGCAATGTAGCCTAATATCGTCAATTGGAGGCCAGGGCAAAAAAAAATAGGTAGCCTACAGTACTATAAAAAAAAGTTTCCTGCTCACAAAAAACAACAAACAAATAAACAAGCCGTGAAAATGTAGAGTCTACCTGTTGCGCGCGCGTGTGACGAGTTGCGTGCGTGTCACCGAATCCGACTTTTTCACGCGGGCCGAGATGGGGCGTGTGAGCCGAAATGACATGGCTGGTTGAACGTTAAATTGAGTTTTCGGTCATTTGGAAATTCGCGTTACGGGCGATTTTCTTAATTTTTCGGATAGCTTGTGGAGAGAGAGAGAGAGAGAGAGAGAGAGAGAGCCGCGGGAAGAGGAGTGAATGAGGAGGTTGTGGAAAGCAAAAGAGAGAGAGAGAGAGAGAGAGAGAGAGAGAGAGAGAGAGAGAGAGGGAGACGCAGGAAGAAAAGAAGTAGTGATTGAAGTGATGGAAGGCAAATGAGAGAGAGAGTCGCAGGAAGAAAAGAGGAGTGAATGAGGAGGTGGTGGAAGGCAAGAGAGAGAGAGAGTCGGAGGAAGAGTAGTGAATGAGGAGGTTGTGGAAGGCAAGAGAGAGAGAGAGTTGCAGGAAGAAATGAATACTGTAGTGAATGAGAAGGTGGTGGAAGGCAAACGAGAGAGAGAGAGAGAGAGACGCAGGAAGAAAAGCAGTAGTGATTGAAGTGATGGAAGGCAAATGAGAGAGAGAGAGAGAGAGAGAGAGAGTCGCAAGAAGAAAAGAGGAGTGAATGAGGAGGTGGTGGAAGGCAAATGAGAGAGAGAGAGAGAGAGAGAGAGAGAGAGAGAGAGAGAGAGAGAGAGAGTCATACACAGGGCCGGGGTGAACATTACATTAAGTTTCGGTCATTTGCGATTATAAGAGGTTGTTTCACTGTTTACCGGGTGGTTTCTTAATGTTTCAGTTTCTTATTCTTTACGTAAAATAGAGGCGTCGGTTCAACAATCTAGGTCACTGTTTAACTTGTAGATACACATTGACTATTTCTGCTATATTTTTACTACATTGGTGACCAGCCGTATGTCAAACTATCTTTATCGGTGTATTATCTATCTGTCTATCTGCTGATCTAGCCAATGTATCTCTATCTATCTGCGTATCTGTCTATCTAGGCATGTCTACTACATTCAGATTTATGTCGCATCCCTACAGCATCTTACTTCAACAATATATACATAATTTCTTCATCTTGTTCATCCTCTCTCTCTCTCTCTCTCTCTCTCTCTCTCTCTCTCTCTCTCTCTCTCTCGTGCGTGTTTGTGGTCCGTATGGGTGTTTTAGCGATTATCTGGTGATCTGTGTGTGTGGTTTCTGTGTATGTGTTTGGTTTACGTGAATAAGTGTGTAAATAATATATACAGGGATTATGTGTGTTTGTGTGTGTGTGTGTGTGTGTGTCCATTTATCTGTTTGAGTGTGTGAAGTATGTATACCCGGATGTGACAGGTTTTGTTTGTTTGTATAGACGTGGTGACTGTGTGTGTGTGTGTGTGTGTGTGTGTGTGTGTGTGTGTGTGTGTGTGTGTGTTTGCGCGTACACACACACACACACACACACACACACACACACACACACACACACACACACAGCTGTACGGGAACACTTGGTCGATACCGGCACACCTGTGATCTTTTATTTATTTTTAATCTTGCTAGAACCGGTTGCAAGATACCATCCGCGTTTTCTTCCGGCAACCCTGTACAGAAGCAGCTTTACATCATCATCATATTTGCCACTGCTTTGAAAAGGGTTATCATCATCATCGTCATGTTTTCCACTGCATTGAAAGGGGTTATCATCATCATCATCATCATCATCATCATCATCATCATGTTTTCCACTGCATTGAAAGGGGTTATCATCATCATCATCATCATCATCATCATCATCATGTTTTCCATTGCATTGAAAGGGGTTATCATCATCATCATCATCATCATGCATTCCACTGCTTTGAAAAGGGTTATCATCATCATCATCATCATCATCATCATCACAGACTGAGGGGGATAGTTTCAGAGCTGACCAGTTTTGTATCAGAAACACAGAGTAACCTACCAGTTAACTATTGCATTTGAGAGGTGGATACAAATAAAAATGAGTGTGTAGATAGGTGGAGGCTGCGTGTGGCTGTACCGAGTGAGGGGTGCAAAGAGAGAGAGAGAGAGAGATGATACTCCCCTCATAATTGAATCCTGTCAATACGATGTTTTTTTCTAATTCATGCTGCTCCAGACGATTGTATTCATATTAGTAGTACACCCGGGTAATAAGGGGGTTAATGAAGTCTATCTAACCCACCTATTTCGAAAAGTTCCTCCTGATTAATATAACATGATCTGGAGATAGCAAGAAGAACAGAAAGAACAAAATATAAAACAACTATTAGCAAGAACAAGGAGAACAAAATATAGGAGACGTACAAGGGGTGAAGGGTTTAGGTTTAAGGTTAGGTTGTGCGCCAGTAAGAATTAAAAACCGAATATGGCGCAGAAGTATCAGGAAGAGAAACTAAGATAAAGATGTAAACAGACGTGCGCAGGGTGTAAAGGGTGTAGGTCTGAGGGTAGGGTGTGTGTTCAGGACCCTTGTATAACTTTGGTGTTAGCACGTCACCACCACAACTGGGCTCAACACAGGCCGGTTCCTCACATGGCCGGGTGTAATGTGATACCGGCAGGATTACGTTGAGTTTTTATTGGAGTGGTATCATACTACTTTTCCCCATCATTCCACTACTACAACAACCACTACTACTACTACTATTATTGTTATTGTTATTGGAGTGGTATCTTACTTTCACCCATCCTTCTGCTACTACTACTACAACAACTACAACTGTTCCTTCTTCTCCTGATCCTCCTTCTCTTCTCCTCTTCCTCCTCCTCTCTTACTACTACTACTACTACCGTACTACAACTGTACGTTTTTGAGTCTCTTAACATCTTCAATGCGGTGACGTTATGTTTTAGTTGATTGCTGCTACAATGAACCGGATTTAATCCGCTAAAAGGGCGATATCTCGGAGTGAATTTGGTTTCGAACTGTCGTATTGATCCCCCTCGGTATTCTCTCTCTCTCTCTCTCTCTCTCTCTCTCTCTCAGGCAGCTAGACGACTGTATCTTGGCCTAGAAAGTGAATGTGCTCGGTCTGAAGGGGCTCCGTACAGCTGCGGTCGTAATTGCCTTTCCACCTTTTTAATCACTCAAAATCCACCTGAGCTCGTGGAGTAGAAATATTTATAATTCACACTGAGGCTCCTATAACCCACACACACCACAAAGCCAGTCAGGAGACAGGACGTGTGTGCTGGGCAATCCCCAGGTCCTGTTCTCCCCACTTACTGTTTTTTAATCAGCCCATACACCACTGACCGGGCTAATGTATGGCCCGGCCTGCACTATATGTGCAGGGAATCTTTCAACAACAACAACAACATCCTATAACCCACACAGCTGAATAAAATCGTCTGGAGTTGGAATAGAGTAGGCTACCAGAATTGAGCTTATCATGAGAGGATTAAGTGGATTGTAGCATAGCGTCTCTAAGCAGGATCTTCAGAACTGTATAGGAATTTTTGAGCGAGACGGTGCGATCTGTGACCTTTACCTGGTTCATATTTAACTTTTTTTTTTTTATGGTTGACAGATGCTGGCAGTGGATGTAGAGACAGATAAGATAGATAGATGTGGGTAGATAACTGAATGGTGGTGGCCGACGTGGACATGTACAGGCAGGCAGATAGACAGGTATACTGATAGGTGGTGAAATTTGTGGATAGAAATGAGTACACACACACACACACACACACACACACACACACACACACACACACACACACACACACACACACACACACACACACACACAGTTGTATACCTGTCTATCTATCTATCTATGTGTGAGCTTATGCCTGTCTATCTATCTATGAGAGAGAGAGAGAGAGAGAGAGAGAAAGAGAATATTAATGAATCCATCTTTTACCTAACTCACCTGAGATTTTGGTGCGGTAGTTGTCGGAAACAGATTTTAAGTTGATAACATATTTTGGTATTTCTTTTCCTTGTTGCCGCCAGACGATTTTATTCAGCTTAGGAGAGGCCGATTTAGTGAAGGGGGTTTGGAGCAGTCATTTAATCTGCTGACAACCCATTTAAAATCTGCCAACAACCCATTTAATTTGCTAACAATCCATTTAATCTGCTAACAACCCATGTAATTTGCTAACAACCCATATAATCTGCTAACAACCCATTTAATCTGTTAACAACCCACTTAATCTACTAACAACCCATTTTATCTGCCAACAACCCATTTAATCTGCTAACAACTCATTTAATTATGCTAACAACCCATTTAATCTGCTGACAGCCCATTTAATCTGCTGACAACCCATTTAATCTGCAGACAACCCATTCGCTGTTGTGGATGTATACTTCAGGTAAATCTTGCTGACTTCAGACGATTTTATTCAGCTGAGAGTTCCTAGTAGTCAGTGGGTGAGGAGAACGCATAGAGAGCCCTAGTAGCCCTAGTATGATTATAGAGAAACCAAATATTGTATTCAAGCCAACCCCAGACGATTTTATTCATCTGGGAGTGAGTCATAGAAGCCTGAGAGATAATGACCCAGCCCTTGACCCATAAAACACCTTAATTTGTGGTGTGCTGTGTCGTAATCTCTTGTTCAGTCCCAGTTGTGGCGAGGAGTAGATGGATTGAAGATGTGAAATTGGTAGATTTTTCTTTTTTTCTTTCTTTTTTGTGTGTGTGTGTGTGTGTGTGTGTGTGTGTGTGTGTGTGTGTGTGTGTGTGTGTGTGTGTGTGTGTGTGCCGTTCAAACTGGTGGACTCATTTGGTTCTCTGTTGCTTTTTCCAGGCTTCTCTTTAAGTTAAAGTAAAACGTCAGAACATAGCAAGAATGAACTTGAAAAAAAAAATTAAAAGAAAAATAATCGTAGGGTGAACTTAAATAAAAGAAAAATAATCAAAAAAGGAAAAAAAAAATATCGTGGTGAAGAGGATTAAGGAAAAAAATAATCGTTTAAAAAATAAAAAAAATCGTATAGGCTCAAATACGTCTTAATGTTGAAGGAATATTTTGTCAAGTTATAGAATTACCTGTACCGTAAATAACACTATAGTTTGTTCACCTAAATTTGGCTGTTGTTTTCGTCCTTATTTAGCATATTTCCTGTAGCTGACTGGCCAAATAGCAAAAAGGTACGGCTCTACATCCTTTTCAGTGCACTTCTTCGTGACTAGCACCGTACTTCGATGTTAATTTCCTGTTACAGCTGAGCGTGCAAGGAGATACAGTACCGGGTATGTCATTTTTTTTTTTTTTTCCCGCGTAGATAAAGTGAATAGAGAAGTATGAGCACATTAGTAATTTCATTTCAATCCCATGACTCGTTGTACTGATCTGTGTGTGTGTGTGTGTGTGTGTGTGTGTGTGTGTGTGTGTGTGTGTGATTCAGGCAGGGTTTTGCAGGTAGACTAGTACCACTTATTTAAAACACTTAAGGGAACAGTATCTATGAAATGAACAGTAGCTATAATGGGAACAGTATCTATATAATGAATACTAGTTTTAAAGGGAACACTATTTATAAACTGAACAGTATCTATAAATGGAACAATAGCTTTACATTCAGTCCACATTTGTTTTCTTCGTCTGTAAAACTGAACATTATATATTTGTTCCGCATTGCAATTGTGTAATGGTGTCTAGTTTCTTCGGCCGTTTTGAGACCTCTTCTTTACGAGCCGCCTTTTTAAAACGTTCTTTGTTGTTGAGTCCGATTTACCAGTTTCCTTCAGTGTTTAGTTCCAGTTGTCCCTACCCTCCCACCACCAAAGGAAAAAAAAGGTAAGAGAAAGATATGTAATTTGGAAACGTCCCGGAGCCAGATTTATTATGCTGCCTATGTAAAAAATATTAAAGTGTTCTCCTTTTTACTTTATATACAGTATATATATATATATATATATATAGTATGACGGTAGGCTATGCTTCCATTCTACGTTCCATGCCATAATTTTACAGGACAAGGTATGTGGTATTTTTGAAAGCATCCCAGATCTATTATGATGACTGGCCGAATTAACATGCCATTGCGGAAAGCGAAGGTTGGGCCTGGTTTTGTGAATGACGCCATGGGTTGGGTGGAGTCATGGTGGTGGTGACGTCACGGCCGAAATAACAATCGCCATTTTTCCGGCATAATTGCGATCATTAGCCACTTCCTCGACCACCACACTTCCGGGCAGACCACCACCACAGTGCCAGGTGACATGGGCAAATTAGGTTAGGTTAGGTTATTTAGGTGAAGTTGAATTAAGGTGGAAATAGGTAGGCTTGGTTGGCCTGGTTTGGTTGCATTTGATTTGGTTGTTTGGTTAGATACGGTTTGATTTGGTTAGGTTTGGTTACATTAGATTTGGTCAGGTTAGGTTATTTGGGCTTGGTTAGGTAAAATTTGGCTTGGTTAGGTTTGAATAGATAATGGTTTGGTTTGGTTACGGTAGATTTAGGTAGGATTAGTTAGGCTGTTTAGGTTGAGTTAGGATGGATTTAGGGAGACTTGGTTAAGTTAGATTAGGTTAGACTGAGTTAGAATGGGTTTAGGTAGACTTGGTTAAGTTAGAATAGGTTAAACTGAGTTAGGATGGGTTTAGTTAGGCTTGATTAAGTTAGATTAGGTTAGACTGAGTTAGGATGGGTTTAGTTAGGCATGATTAAGTTAGATTAGGTTAGGTTGGCTTATAGGTGGTCAGATTAGCTATTATTGCTCACTGTGCATAAATAAACAGATTCACTGATAAGAAATACGTGCTAAATAATCCCAAATATGCAGGATTATCATAGTTTACAACAATAACACCACAGAAGAATAATGTGCCTTATGTAGAAATTAACTGACGATTTTATTCACGTTTTATGTAGATCAGGAAAAGCTCGTAGTGAGGGTGCTCATTATGTCGTCAGTAATCGGTCACAAGGAAGACAAAGGTAGTGTGTGTGTATGTGTGTGTGTGTGTGTGTGTGTGTGTGTGTGTGTGTGTGTGTGTGAGAGAGAGAGAGAGAGAGAGAGAGAGAGAGAGAGAGAGAGAGAGAGAGAGAGAGAAATTTGGGAGGGGATGGAGTGAGAGAGGAGGGAAAATAGTGTCGAGGGAAGGAGGATTGGATGGGGTGAGTGATGGAGGAGAGGAAACGAAATTGAGAGAGAGAGAGAGAGAGAGAGAGAGAGAGGCTCAAAAAGGATATTGTCCATTGCTTTCCTGTATGTGCGAGTTAGTTACATAGAGCACACAGACCTTACGGTTTTTTCTTGAGAGATGAAACGAGGAAAACAGTCAGTTGGTTTTGAATGTTCTCCCCCCCCCCTCTCTCTCTCTCTCTCTCTCTCTCTCTCCGTGTGTGTGTGTGTTTAGGAAATGAAAAAGAAAATATTGCCCATTGCTTTCCTATACTTGAGAGAGAGAGAGAGAATTTAGTTTTCGCGTGTTTGTGGGAGAGAGAACTGCGCAGCGCTTAAAGAGACCTGTTGATGTCTACCCCACGCTGTCTAATAATTCACGAGAGAGAGAAAGAGAGAGAGAGAGGGGTTCAGCGTCTTGTTGCAGGCAGGTTAGTACTACTTATTTAAAGCACTCTAATAAATATCCAGAGAGAGAGAGAGATTCAGCGTTTTGTTGCAGGTAGGCTAGTACCGGTACTACTTATTTAAAGCACTTAAATATCCAGAGAGAGAGAGAGAGGAAAAAGATGCGAGAATAAAGATAGGGAAGAATAAAGATAGGGAAGAAAGGGAGAGGAGAAGAGAGGGGAAAAAGATTAGAGGTAGGTAGACGGGAGGGGAAAAGGAGGGGAAGGGGGAGAGACTGGGCGGTAAGAGGGATGAAAGAAGGGAAAGCGAGTGAGAGAGAGAAAAGTGAGCGAGGAGAGATGATGGGGAAATGAAGAGGGTGGGGGAGGTGAGGGGTAGGGTGTCTTGGGAAGCGAGAGAGAGAGAGAGAGAGTAGAATGACAGATGGGTGGAATGGAAGAGTGAAAGTGCTTGCTAGTAAGTCATTAACAACATCGACCTGTTGACGAATTACCGGGAAGTGAAAGTAGACCATCTCAATTTCGCTACCAATTTTTATTTGTTATCCTTTTTTTTTTTTTTTTTTCCTTCCTCTTTTCTTTTTCTGGTCTTTTTTCCCTCCTTTTGTCTTTTTCTGGTCCCTTTTCCTTCCTTTTGGCTGTTTCTGGTCTTTTTCTCCTTCCTTTTGTCTTTTTCTGGTCTATTTTTTTCCTTCCTTTTTTCTTTTTCTGGTCTCTTTCCTTCCTTTTATCTTTTTCTGGTCTCTTTTTTCCTTCCCCTTTCTTTCTTATTTCTCTGTTTCTCTTGTCCGCCTCATTTTTTTTTTTTTTTTTAGATTTTATTGCCTAGTGAGTCGAATTAGTTCTAAGATTCCTAAATCCTTGCAGGTCAGTTGATGGCTAAGTGTCGTTAAACTTGAAGGTGGGGTTTGGCCAGTAACCAAGGAGATTTATTCGTTTTCCGTAACTGTCATAGAATTTGATGCAACCACGATTCAGTACTTTTTTTTTTTTTACTTTAGGCTTACGAAGTTTACTTAATCTTTCCAGTATTGTAGATGCGTAGATGTAAGCAAACTGGAGGGTGGGGTGTGGCTAGTAACCAAGGAGATTTATTTCTTCCTCAGCAAAGGCTCATTGAATTTCGCGCAACAACGACCAAGTATGTAGGTTATGAGAATGACCCAGTTCCGTCAGATAATAACAGAGCGACTACAGTACTACCCTTGCAATAGTACCTTCGTTATTTTCCTTCTTCCTTGTCCCTCTTCACCCAGGAATACAATTAGGGACCTGGATGTAAACTGGTCAAAGCGGGTGTGTTCTAGGGGAGGATTGTCACTTAGAAAATTTAGATTGCCTTAGTAACCCTCGATAGGTGCAAAATCTAAGCCTTGTAAGAAGAAGAGTTGGACCTACATTTATAGAGCAATTTAGACCAAGCCCCGTAATCTCATCGGTAAAGGAAGCTCCCTAACACCTCTTCCTAAACGATTTATTTTGCTTATTACGTCTTACTATCTTCTGTGTCATTTAGATAATTCCAATACCACCATACTCAGCGTAAATAACATACACATTGATATTAACCAGCCGTATCCAAAGAGTAATCGCTAAGGAAGAGGTGCTACGGAGCTTCCTTAACCGACGAGAATATGGTTGCAAGAATAACCTTCCGAAGCATCGCACATAATATTTAGGTTACTACAACTACTCCTCCTCCTCCTCCTCTCTCTCTCTCTCTCTCTCTCTCTCTCTCTCTCTCTCTCTCTCTCTCTCTCATTTATCACTTCCATCAGCAGTGTTTAATGCTGCAATCATACCATGGTTAAGATCAAAGGTGTGGATGGCAGGGAGTTTAATAAGATTGCTTTATATTTTCTAGATTTTTTATTTTTACTTCGCCCAAGGGGGAAAATTAATACCGTATGTAGACAGGTAAATGGTAAATATAATGATCGTTGTCCAGTCCAGCACCTAAGCAAGGGAAGCAAGTGAGAATTGGAGTAAAAAACAAACAAAGAAGTAGGATGTGGCAGGTCGAAACAGTCCACTTGGTCCTCTTTTTCCTTTTTTAGTTCCAATTTGCCATCGACCACTGCAGCGGTCATTACGCACCAACACCACTCTCTCTCTCTCTCTCTCTCTCTCTCTCTCTCTCTCTCAATTTCTTATCGACCTGGGAGGAAATGGAACCGCGAATGAGACGGACAGGGCTGAGGAGTATGAGAGAGAGAGAGAGAGAGAGAGAGAGAGAGATTGATTCTGTTCCTGCTGTCACTGGTCGGACCCATGGACAAAAGTTGCTTCTATCACCCTTTCGTATCCAGTCAACCAGCAACACAGTTAGGGACATGGAAATAACATTGATGGTTGCATATCGTATTCTAGGAGAAACTTGTGACCTGGTAGACTGATTTGCTGCCGTAATGACCTTCGTGCAGTCGACAGGCATTTAAACCTAAGCCTCCCAGTCTTTGCAGTCCCCAGAGGCCAACTATAGTCCTGTCACCTTAGCCTGGCCCAGATGTTCGTTTTTTTGTAGCTTTTTTCACGTAGTTCAGTGACGGGTAAATAGACAATGCAGCGGCTGTACATCTTCATGGCACTTCTTCGTGATTAGCACCACATTCTAGTGTAACCTGTTGCCATATAAACATTCAAGACATGACAGTTTTAGATCAAGTTAGAATAAAAAAGGTATACCAGCGCGGCCCTATAACCTCATGGCACTTCTTCGTGATTAGCACCAGAGTCTAGTGTTAGTCTATTGGTACAACTCGGCATTCATCATAGAGATGATAATTTTAGGCCAGATTAAAAAAAGGCATACCAGTGTGGCTCTATAACCTTTTCTTGGCACTTCTTCGTGATTAGTGCCATATTCCAGTGTTATCTATTGCCACGACCCGGCGTTCCAGATGGAGAGACTGCAATTTTAAGCCAAGTTAAAGAAAGGAAGAATAGCAGTGAAGGGGTGAATGAAAGCTAATCCTGCGCAGCGTGTTCGGGAAATCTGCGGTACTCGAATTTGAATATAACTGTGGATGTGGCAGGTAAAATATTAGAATCGCGTTTACTTATTACGTTTGAAAAATTTAGATTTCCTAGGCTGTAGAATTCAGTGAGAACATTATATATATACAAAAGTACTGAACACTTGCCAAAGCATTTTGTGTCGGAACAGTAGGAGTTGGGATTAAGAAGCATGAATGCAGTCGAAAAACCATGAAGTGGTAAAGAAAAAGAAATGGAAAAGAAATAAATATTTGTGAACAGATGATGGTGATCCTCATCACCACCACCAGTACTTCAGTGATTCTCTCTCTCTCTCTCTCTCTCTCTCTCTCTCTCTCTAAATTCAGTACCTTTACACTACCCCCAGCTCGTCAAGGTAGGCAGTAACTAACGACTCATACCACGCAAGGCTGTAGCATAGTAGGTCACCGCCTCATTTTTCTCCCCTTAATTTTCATGTACTAAGCAGTTTACTATAATGACATAAATTTATTGTGTTTATTTATTTAGGAGAATTTATCGAACTATGGGCATTAGATGTTGCTTTTATTATTCCGTTCACAGCTATACTCCTCTCACTTTAACTTGGCCCAAAGTTGTCATCTCTTCGTCGTCAGTGCTCGACTTTAACAATAGATGAACACATTAGTGATGATAGTCACGAAGAAGTGCCACGGGGAAGATGTAGAGCCACAGTACTGTCTTTCAAGTATTGAGGCACGTGAAGGAAGCTGCAAAAGGACAAAATCTGAGACAAGTTTATGTGAAAAGAGTATAGGGTGCTCTCCCATTTTGAACATAAACGTCTGGAAGTGGCAAGAACGAAAAAATATAAGTCTTCAAAGGGTTAAGGGAACGGTCTTGTAGTGAAGGGGTTATTATAGGTTTTATTTGACCTCTTTAATTAGGTTAATGTCTCTCTCTCTCTCTCATTTTTTTCGTCGTTGTTCTTGGTTTTGTGTCTTGGTTGCCATTTGTCACGGCCATTGATTTCAACCCCCTCTGCCTGACACATTCCCCCCCTCCTCCCCCCTTCCCCTTCTCTCTGTCTCTCTTCTTGCTCTTATCTTTCTTCCCCTCCCCCCTCCCCCTTCCTCTCCTTCCCCTTCCCTTTAAAGTTTCTCGCTGTCTTACCCCTCCACTTCCCATCTTTACCCCTCTTTCCATATCGCTTCCCTCTTCCGTCTCTCTCTCTCTCTCTCTCTCTCTCTCTCTCCCTCCCTCCCCTTCCTTCCCATCTCATTTCTCTCCGCATCTCCTCTCCCCCAATTTTCTGTGTCTTTCTTCCCCCTCCTCCATCCTCTCCCCTCTCTCTTCCCATCTTTACCCCTCTTTCCAGATCGCTTCCCTCTTCCGTCTCTCTCTCTCTCTCTCTCTCTCTCTCTCTCTCTCCCTCCCCTTCCTTCCCATCTCATTTCTCTCCGCATCTCCTCTCCCCCAATTTTCTGTGTCTTTCTTCCCCCTCCTCCATCCTCTCCCCTCTCTCTTCCCATCTTTACCCCTCTTTCCATATCGCTTCCCTCTTCCGTCTCTCTCTCTCTCTCTCTCTCTCTCTCTCTCTCTCTCTCTCCCTCCCCTTCCTTCCCATCTCATTTCTCTCCGCATCTCCTCTCCCCCAATTTTCTGTGTCTTTCTTCCCCCTCCTCCATCCTCTCCCCTCTCTCTTCCTTCTCCCCTTCCCTTCATACTCTGTCTTACATCCCCCCTTTCCCTCCTCTCTTTTCTCTCCCCGTCTTTCTTTCCTCCTGTATATCTCATTTTCTTCCCTCTCCTCCTCCATTTCGCTTCTTCGTGTCTCTCTTCCTCCCCTCTCCTCCCGCCTCTCTTCCTTGTCTATTGCCATCCCATCCAATTCCATCGCTTTCCCTTCCTTGCAATCTCTGTTCCCTTTCTCCTTGGCTTCCTACCATCCTTCCTTTCACATCCTCCTCTACCTCCTTCTTTCCATCCTCTTCCTTTTCTTCACTTCCTCTTCCACATTTTCTTGTATGTCTCCTTTGTCATGTCTTCTGCCATTTTCATCTTTATTTCTTCCGTTTCCTTTCTTCCCTTCCTCTCCGTTTTCTCATTATCCTTCTCTTCCCTTTTTTTGTTATCTTTACCTTAATTTTCTCTCCTTATATTTCTCTTGGTTATTTCTCATCCCTCTTTTTTTTTTTTCCCTACTAACCATTTATTCTTTTTATCTTTCTTTTTTTCATCATTTTCTTGATTTCACTCATTAAACCATCATTCTGTATTCTCCTTCCTTCCTTCCGGCATTCATCCGTCTGTTCATTCATATATACTTCACTTTCAATTTCGCTCATTCATTCATCCATTGATCCACAACCCCTTCCTCTCATCTTTCCATCGATTTATGCGTACGTCGATTCTTCCTTCCGTCCTTCCTTCTTGTCTTCCTTCCTTCCATCCATCCATTTATTCATTTATTCATTCATCCAGCCATCCATTCTTCGATTCATACATCCCCCTCTCCATCCATCCATCCATTCTTCGATTCATACATCCCCCTCTCCATCCATCCATCCATCGATTCGTATACATCCTGCCTTCCTTCCTATCCCTCAACCATTCACCCTTCTTGCTTTCCTTCCTTCCTTCATCCTTCCTACCTTCCTTCCCACACTGCTCTATCCATCCTTCGTTCTCGACCATCCCCGTCCCTTCCATTCATCCTTATTTTTTTATCTTTTCCATCTTCTTTCCTAATTTTCCTGTCATCTTTCTATTCTCTTTTCTTCCTTCTTCGTCTTTCTTCTTAATTTTCATTCTATTTAGTATTCTGATATATTTTTTCATTTTTTTTTTTCAGCATTCATTCCATCATCTTGCTTCAGTATTTTGTTAGTAACTCATTTCCTCTTTTCTGCTATTCATCCATCCAATTAGCCAACCTTTCCATCCTTCCCTCCATCCACCTACCTGACCACCCTTCCTTCCACCCAGCCTTCCACTCATACTCAGTTTTTATTCTTTTCATATTCTTCCATCGTCCCTTCTTTCTTCTCTCGTCGTGCTCGTGTCTCTTTAATCATCCTTCCTTCCTTACTTCCCTGCTTGTTTCTTTTCCTATTCTTCATATACTTCTCATCCCGTATACTGCCTCTCTCTCTCTCTCTCTCTCTCTCTCTCTCTCTCTCTCTCTCAGTACCGTATCGATCACCTTATTAATATTTCATCCTGCGTATATACACCCCCACCTACAACCACCCACCCACCTACTCCCCCCTACCTACGCCACACCTGTTTGAGTACATGGGTGTGTGTGAGTGTGTGTGCGCACTGGTTAACTCGCCCAACACGCATTTGGAAGGACGTTAGTTTAGGTATATGGCCAGTCAGACAATTGTACAAAGAGGCATATCTCTGTCCCCTCCTCCTCCTCCTCCTCCTTCATGAGCACGGTGTCTGAGGTGAATGTATGATGATGGTGATGGTAGAGATTTTTAGGTGGGAAGAAAAGGGATGATAGTGATGAGTTATAATGAGTGATAGATTGATGAGAAAAGGATTGTATGATTGATGATGATGATGGTAATGATAATGAAGATGATCTTGATGATGATAGTGATGAATTCAGTGATATTGATGGTGTGGTGATGAGTCTTGAAGGTTAGGATGGTGATAGTGATGACAGTGACGACTAGAGAGGTTGGTTGATGACAGGGAAGTGGCTATGGTGAAAATGAAGGTTGTGCTGGTGATGATGGCGAGTGAAAGTGAGGATGGAGAGGAGCTGAACCCTTTGGCTCCTATGACTCACTCTCAAATGAATAAAATTGGCTTTAGCTTGACAGAACACTAGGCAGGGATTCTCAGATATACTTACGATAAATTCCATGTCGTAAGTTAAATTTATTATTATTATTATTATTTGCAGGAAGAACTGGAGACAGGGGACATATTGCAGTCTCCCGTCCTCGTTCTTCCTCCGAAAATAAAGTTATAATCCACGATACATTTTCTTTCCTAAGTTTATTATTATTGTTATTATTATTATTATTATTATTATTATTTTTTTTTTGATAGGAGGAACAGAAGACATGGAAAGGCTCTGTAGTCCCCATTCTTGTTCCTCCCATATTAACAAATCAAGGTTACGACAGTCCTGTAGTAGTCTCGTCCGTGAAAACTGTTAAAAAAACTCATAATAATCCCATCAAATAACCTGCCTTGGATGAAATGAAAAACGATTAATGAAATCCGCACGAATGATGAACCAGGAAATAGGGCGCCGTGAAAACCGCACATACAGTATATAACCTCGATATTCACACTATTCCTTTTGATAATTCTGTTGTCGATTGAATGAAAACTTATTGATGATAAAATTGTTCACTCAAAATTTTATAAAATCAATTTGTATGGTAACCGAAAGGAGGCAATTAACTTTTAAATAAAAATTTACTGATGACTAACTGGTAATTTGTTGTCGTATTAGATGGTGGAGTTTATATTAAGTGGTGATAGTAGTAGTAGTAGTAGAAGAGGTGATAGTAGTAGAAGAGGAAATAGTAGTAGTAATCGTAGTAGTAGTGCTAACCTTAGGCTCATCTGAAAGTGAACCCAGTGGACTGCAGGTTGAAGATGCTATCCTTCCGCAGGCCACCATTTTTGTGTCGGGGGATAGTAAGGGAGTTGGACATTGTGTAACCAGACAACAGAGCCATCCCGTTATAACAGTGCCACCGCGAGAAGGCGTCCCTCCACTATTTCGTAGCCCCCCTTCTTAAGTGACTTATTCTCTACATCTTTTCTTACTGATGCAAACTGACGATATTGAAGCAATCTAAGCAGGCTCGAATTTTAATGTGTAATATGCAAAATAAATCGCTGTATGGAAGTTGCTAGGAAGCCTCCTATGCCGTCTACACTACAAACCTATGTTATGTATTTATTCCCTACTCGGTAACGATCTCTCACGACAGATTACCTTCATCATCATCACCGCACCACCACCACCACTACCAACAACAACATCAACAACTACAACTGTACACTTTCTTCGTTGCCTCCTCCTCCTCCTATTCCTCTTCTGCAAGGATGGCTAAGGTGTGGTCAGAGAGTTTGGTTACTTTCTGAAAAATTTTGTATCCTGTATAAAGCACAATGGAAGAATCGATACGTTTTCATTCATTTATAACGAGAGAGAGAGAGGGCGGAGTAAGAGGGATTGTAGGAAGGGAGGGAGGGAAAGGAGGGAGAGGAGAAAAGGTGGAAAGAGAGAGAGGTAGTTGACAGTGGCAGAGAGGGCGAGGTAGCTTTAATCTGAGAGAGAGAGAGAGAGAGAGAGAGAGAGAGAGAGTATACAAGTATGGAGATCAATAGCGACGTCTATTAGCCTTTAGTAGCTGTGGAGGGGATGGTGCTAAGAGGGTAAAGACACTCATTTTCTTCATTTTCTTCCTCTTTTCCTCCTTTCCTTCCCAAGTTCCTCATTTTCTTCCTCATTTTATATTCAGCATTTTTCAGTTTTCATTGTTTGCTTCATTTCCGGTTCATTTTCCTTCTCTTCATTATTTTGCTTCATTTCTTCATTTTCCTGCTGTTCATTATTTTCCCTCTTCATTTTCCTTCAGCTGTTCTTTATTTTGCTTAATTTCATCTTCATTTTCCTTCTTTTCCTTATTTTGCTTCATTTCTTCTTCATTTTCCTTCTGCTTCTCTTTATTGTGCTTAATTTCTTCTGGATTTTATTTTTCAGTTGAATTTGTTTTTATCTCCATTATTCTTTCGTAATTTTCATTCTCATTTTTCCTTATTTTATTAATTTCTTCTTATTTCTCGTAATTCCTTTTCTTCCAGATTTGCCTGATTCTTCCTTCTTTTGCAGTTTCCTTCCTTAGTTCCTTGTTTCCTTCCTTATTTGTTTCATTTTTCCAAACCCTTTCTTCCTCCTGTTCCTTCCTTTATCTTATCGTTAGTCTACTTGTTCTGCTTTTGCATATATATATATAAAATGTACTGCATGTTTCTCCTTCATTTTTCTTCTTTCCTTCCTCTCTACCCTGTTTGCTTCCCTGTCTTCTCTTATTATTTTCGTTATATTACTTATTTGCCATGGATATTTTTCCTGTTCCGTATAGTTATTCTTTTCTTGTCAGTTTCCTCTTTTCCATAATTTTATCTTTTTCTTCAAATTCTCATCTCCCCACGAAGTGCTTTTCCTTCCTCGATCCTTTTTTCAGTTTTAAGAATGTAGGAAGGAAAAGAGAGGATGAGAGCGGGAGTTAGGGGATATATATATAGTGTATGTAGATCAATAGTTGCGTTTGTTAAGGGCCGGTGAGAGAGAGAGAGAGAGAGAGAGAGAGAGAGAGAGAGAGAGAGAGAGAGAGAGAGAGAAGTAATGGATTAAAGAGAGTCGGGAAGGTGGAAAGAAGAATGAAGGATCAAGAAAAAGAGTTAAAAGAGCAGTGGATAAAAGCATGACTAGTGTGACAAAAAGAGAGGTGGGAGGGGAGGGGGTGAAAGAGAGCGAGAGAGGGTAAGAAAGAGAGAAAGTGAGAGCGAGGGTGAAAGGGAAAGTAAGTGTGAATTAAGAGTGTAATACCGTATATAATATTTAGAACAATATGCTGGGGGGAGAGAGAGAGAGAGAGAGAGAGAGAATAGGGCTGGCAATGACTATGGTATCTGTTATATGAGATGGCGGCAAGGATAATAATGCAGGAAAGAGTAAGGGAGGAGAAGGTCGGAGACAGAAGGGGGACAGAGGAAGTATAAGATGGTGAGGATGTAGAATTTCGCGCTCGCTCACACACACACACACACACACACACACACACACACACACACACACACACACACACACACACAGGGGAGAGAGAGAGAGAGAGAGAGAGAGAGAACCAAAAACAAGCACAGATAGCACACACACACACACACACACACACACACACACACACTCCCTCTCTCTCTCTCTCTCCTCCCCCGAAAGCAATTTACCTGCGAGAGAGATAATGTCTTTACTTCCCTTCCTCCACACGGGTTGGCCCAAGTAACGAGTTTGGAGAGGGATGGATGGTTGGATGGATGGATGATTAGGTGGAGGGATGGGTTTATGCATGGCTATATGGATGTAGTTTGAACAGGGAAGGAAGGTTGGATGGTTGAAGAGTGGATGGTTGGGTGAAGGATGGATGGTTGGGAAGGATGGATGGTTGGATGGGTGGATAGTTAGGTGGAGGGATGGGTTTATGGATGGCTATATGGATGTAGTTTGAATAGGGATGGAAGGTTGGATGGTTGAAGAGTGGATGGTTGGGAAAGTTGGATGAATGGATGGAAGGGTGGATGATTTAATGGATGTTAGGGTGGATGCTTGAAAGGATGGAAGGTTGGATGGTTATTTGGATGGATGAATGAATAGGTGGAGGGATGGGAGCTGTGGGTAGTTATATAGTTGGAGGTGGTGAGTTTGGATAGGGATGAAGGGCTAGTTGGTTGAAGAATAGGTGGTTGGGTGGAGGGATGGAAGGTTGGATGGTTGCAGTGTTTGGTTGGGTGGAGGGATGGAAGGTTGGATGGTTGGGGTGAAGGGATGGAAGGTTGGATGATCGAGTGGTTACTTAGATGGGAGATACTGATAGGTGTATGGATGTAACTTGGATAGGGGTGGAAGATTGGATGGAGGGAATCAGATGGAAGGATAGAAGGATGGTATAACGATGGATAGTTGGATGATTGGACGTGATGAGACGAGGGCACGGATGACTGAAGTTGGATGGAAGATTTGGTGGTTGGATGGTCAGATGGATGGTTGGATGGAGGGAATCAGTTGGAAGTATGGAAGATATGGGCGGTATAGCATGGATGGTTGGATGGAAGGAAGGCTAGGTGGACGGACTAATCACATGAAAACACAGAGCACATATGGATAGTACAACACTGGATGGTTGGATGGTGGCAGATGATGGTAAGGTTGATTGGATGGTCAGGAGGGTGGATGGAAGGATGGCGGGTGATTGGAGTGGCTGTTCTGTTTTCGTTTTTATTTGTTTTTATTTTATTGTTTTTTAAGTTTCTCTCATTTTCTGTTGTTTTTCGTTGTTTACTTTTTTCTCTTCTTTTAATACGATCAAGAATGGAGAGTGCAAAAATATTTTTTTTAATACAAAGAACGAAAAAAACCACAACTTAAGGAACAGTTACGTTTAAATGACTGGTGATCGGAGAGAGAGAGAGAGAGAGAGAGAGAGAGAGAGAGAGAGAGAGAGAGAGAGAACTGGAAACAAACTGAGAGAGATTGGACGATGTGTATGTGAAGGAATACGAGAGAGAGAGAGAGAGAGAGAGGTTGGGTATGAGAAAGAGAGCAAGAGGGAGAAATTGGACGATGTGTATGTGCAGGAATACGAGAGAGAGAGAGAGAGAGAGAGAGAGAGAGAGAGGTTGGGTATGAGAAAGAGAGCAAGTCCTATGCATTCTCCTCTCCTTCCTCTTTCTCGCTCTCCTTCTCTCTCTGACTCACGCCACCTCCTCTCTTCCACACACATATACGCCTCTCTCATACACACACCACAAATACGCTACTCTTTCTCTCTCTCTCTCTCATACAGTACACACCACACCACACCCCTTTTCCATTAGCACATTCTCTCTCTCTCTCTCTCTCTCACTCATACAGTACACACCACACCCCTTTTCCATTAGCACATTCTCTCTCTCTCTCTCTCTCTCTCTCACATACAGTACACACCACACCACAGCCCACTTCCATTAGCACATTCTCTCTCTCTCTCTCTCTCTCTCTCTCTCTCTCTCTCTCTCTCTCTCTCTCTCATACAGTACACACCACACCACACCCCTTTTCCATTAGCACATTCTCTCTCTCTCTCTCTCTCTCTCTCTCTCTCTCTCTCTCCACCACTTCTGCAATCAGCCTTCCATTCTCACTCTCTCCTCTTAAATTCTTACACTTCTTTCATCCTCGTCATTTCTCTCTCTCTCTCTCTCTCTCTCTCTCTCCCTCCACCACTTCTGCAATCAGCCTTCCATTCTCACTCTCTTAAATTCTTACACTTTTTTCATCCTCGTCATTTCTCTCTCTCTCTCTCTCTCTCTCTCTCTCTCTCTCTCTCAACAATATTTTAATCCCTCGAGATCTTCCTCCCTGCCTCTTCTTTCATAGCCTTCCTTCCCTCTTTTTTTTCATTTTCCTCCCGTTAGTTTCTACAAGAGAGAGAGAGAGAGAGAGAATGGATAAAAAGGCAAGGGAAAAGAGATCAAGGAATAGGTAAAGAGAAGAGAGGAAGGTAGGAATAACGGAAACAGAGAGGGAGGGAAGGAAAGAGGGAAAAGACGCGGGGAGTAGAGGGGAAGGGAAAGGGAAGGAAAGGAGGGAATAAAGAGAGAGAGAAAGGGGAGGAGGGGAAGAGAAGGCAAAAGCAAGGAGGAAAGCAAAGGAGGAAGGAGGGAGAAGGAACAGGAATGGAGGAAAGCGAGGAAGAGAAGAGAAAGAGGAGACAAAATTACCGGGGAGAGAGGGAGGGAGGGAAATCTGAGAGGGGAGAGAGAGGAGAGGAAGAAAGATATGGGTGATGGAGGAAATATGAAGGAAGACTGAAGGCGGAAGGGGAGGGAGGAGAAGGAAGAGGGAGAGAGGAGGGAAGGAAAAGGAAGAGTAGAGGAAAAGAGAGGGCAGGGAGGGAGGAAGGAAAGGAGAGCTGAGAGGGGAGAGAGAGAGGAGGAAGGAAAATAAAGGATGAAAGAGGGAAGGAGGAGAGATAAGAGGGAATGAATAAAGAGGAAGGGAAGATCGGAGAGAGAGAGAGAGAGAGAGAGAGAGAGAGAGAGAGAGAGAGAGAGAAAAGAGGAAAGGAGTAGGCGGAAGAGGAAGAGATAGGGAGAGGAAGGGAGGAAAGGGTGGGAAGAACAAAATAGTAGGGAGAGAAGAGAAAAAAGAAAGAAGAAAAAGGAAAGAGAGAGGGAGTGAAGGAGAAGGAAAGAGGGAGGGAGGGGGAGGAGAGGAAAGGGAGGGACATAATGGGAGAGAGATGGGTAGGGAATAGGGAGGGAGGGAGGGAGGGAAAAGGGGGCTGAGGGAAATGGGGAGGGAGGATCAATAAGATGCAGACTCCATGGTGAGAGAGAGAGAGAGAGAGAGAGAGAGAGAGAGAGAGAGAGAGAATGATAAGTATTCAGGAGTAAGGAACGGGAGTTTTTTTTTTTCTCACACACACACACACACACACACACACACACACACACACACACACACACACACACATACGCGCACACACACACACACACACACACACACACACACACACACACACACACACACACACACACACACACACACACACACACACACACACACACACACACACACACACACACACATCATTTTCTTCCTGTATTAGCCTGGAGAGAGAGAGAGAGAGAGAGAGAGAGAGGCGGCACTTCAGAACTCTTCCCTTTAACCCACGTTGCCGCTTCGTCTGAGTGTGTGCGTGTGTGCGTATTTATGTGTGCGGTTATGGATGTGTGCGTTCGTGTTTATGTGTTGTTAGGTGTTTGTGTGTATGCGTGTGTTTGTTTACATTATGTGCGTATGTGTTTAAATGAGCGTGTGTGCTAATGTTTCTATGTGCGCGTATGTGTTTATGTGTGGTTAGTGGTGTGTGTACAAGTTTATTTGTGCGTATTTATTATGTATAGTTAGGTGCCTGTGTGAATTTATACTTGTGGGTATGTATGTTTGTGTGCATTTACGGGTATATGTGTGCATGTGTGTGTATGTGTTTATGTGTAGGTAGGTGCCTGTGTGTGTGTGTGTGGCTAGGTGTCTGGTGCGTTTTGGATGAGCGGTGTGTACGTGTGGTTGTGTGCGCTTATGTGTGTATACTTGAGCTTATGGGCAGTTACGTCCTTGTGTTTGTGTGTGTGTGCATACGCAGTATATTTGTGGCTGTGTGACTTTCTGCTGATGGGTGGGTGTGTACTTGTTTGGATTTAACATAGTAATTTTGAGAGAGAGAGAGAGAGAGAGAGAGAGAGAGAGAGAGAGTGCCACAAATTTACTCTTAGTACATTGCATCGTCAGAACTAAGTTATAAATAAACAGATTTATTCATTTACAACCTCAGTCACTTAGAGCTCCTCAGTGTCATTTCATTATTTGTTCTTATATTGCAAGTATTACCCTACTGAAGTGCATTGTAGATTGTGTATGTAATAGGCTATGTGTCCAGGTCTGTTTATTTGTCGTATATAGCTATGTCTATCCGGTTGCATTTAACTCTGCATCTTTATCCGTCTATCACTGCTTATGAACTATATTTTTTTGACCCTCACTTTGCCCATATTTTCGTCTTTTTGTAGCTTATTTCCCATTGCTCAGTGAAAAAAAAAAAATTACATCCTTTCCATAACACATCTTCGTGATTAGTGTCCCCCCCCCCACTTTGTTTTAGAGCATATTGATACAACTCAGCATGGAGAGATGTCACTTCTTAGTCTTGATGCATATTTTCCTCACCCTGTCAGTCAAAATTCTGTCAAGTAAGGTACCGCCGTTTTTATTATCCATCAGTGTTTTATTTTCTGTCTTGTATTTAGATATTAGTGTACTTGTTTCTTTCCGTTCCATGTAAAAATCCATTCTTATTATCAGTCCATCCATTAGTTACATCATTGTCTATCCCTCCGACCATCTGTCCAACATCGTCAGTCCATCCATCAATTATATTATTATCTATCCCTCCAACCATCTGTCCAACAATTTATTTACTTAAAACTCTAATCTAAATCTAATCTAAATATCATCTACAGTTCACTCACCCTAACTTGGCTGAGATTTTTGTGTTCATGCTTATCAACCATCAATCCATTCATCAGTTAAATCTGTCTATCCCTCCTTCCATCTCTCCAACAATTTATTTACTTCAAACTCTTGCCTGAATAAATCACCACAGTTCGTTCACCTTAACTTGGCAGAGATGTTTACCCTTTTCTAGTTACCTGCCTTAGTTCAGTGGAAAATTAACACTACGGCCCTGCATCCTCTCCATAGCCCTTCTTCGTGACTAATATCATATTCTACTGTAGTGTACGTTTTTTTTTTTTTTTTACATCTCGATATTGAGGACTAAGATAAGGCAAGTTGATGCTTAGATAAGGTGTTTAGGAGCGCTTGTGTGTGTTTTGTCCGTGTACAGATCTAAGTGGCTTGGATATTTCGTAACACATCATTCTTAGCGATCTATTTTACACATTTCTCCTCAGCATCACCTAATTTATCGTTGCTGATATTAAGACCATAGAAACAGTATACGAGAGAATATTAGCGAATTATTTGCGTACTAAATCGCTAAGGTAGAAGCATTGCGAAACCCTATCTCACATATGATACAGCCCTGACAATCCACCCATATATCTACTATCCGTTCGTTTATCTATCGGTTTGTAAGTCCTCATCTCTCTGCCATCTGTCTGTACGCCTATCCTGTGTGTGTGTGTGTGTGTGTGTGTGTGTGTGTGTGTGTGTGTGTGTTCTATCCTCTCATCTTTAAGCGTCTCGCATTTCTGGAGTAGTTCGTCAATATTCCTCTCTCTCTCTCTCTCTCTCTCTCTCTCTCTCTCTCTCTCTCTCTCTCTCTCTCTCATAATCAGCCAGCCTCTTTGTAGTCTTTATCCGCTGGTGTTAGTAGTTTCTGCAGTATCCCATTTACCACTGAAATTTACGTTACATTGCCCAATATTCAAACATACACAAGATCAGTCATTTAAATCATACCCAAGATCTTTCAGTAATTTAGTATATAGATTCCATTCCATTAAGTTAATCCATTTCAATCGTAATCACCGAAAATTTGTTTGAACTGTGAAAGCTACGGCGGAAATTTCGAACTGTTAGTAATATTTTTAGTATATAATGTACAGATGTTGTTGGTGTAACCTGAGTAAAATCGTCCTTTGTAAGCTGAGAAGAAGGTGATGTATTTTATTTTAGGCCAATAACTGTATTGGGTGTCTCGAGGAGAATAAAATCGTATAATGTCAACCAGAATAAAGTTCACAGTAGATGCCAAAAGGTTAGTAATAGTAGCAGTTCCGTAGCTGTAGAAATAGTTATAGTAGTAAAAGTAGTTATAAGTAGTAAAGTTGTAGTAGTAGAAGTCATAGTAGTAATAGTCTTAGGCTTATCTGAATGCAAACCTGGTGGACTGTGGGTCAAAGTTGCGTTTCAACCATCAACCATTCAGGGGGATCGGGAGGGAACTGAGGGACGTTTGTATAACCGGGCAGCTCCACCGCTCCGTCATATCAGTGCCACTACGCGAAGGCGTCCCTCACCAGTACCGCTAGAGGGTTAAAAGCGGATAGGTGATGTACGGCAGAATGGTATCATGTCTTGCGGGGGCGGCTCAGTCTGCTGGTGCGGGCGTGGGTGTGGCAGTGGGAGCAGGTAATGAATAAATGGTATAAGATAGATATTGATAATTGTGACAGCCGTCCTAGCAACAGACGAGAAATTACCCTGTGGAAAGGAAGAGGAGCGTTATATATGGACCACCCTGTAGTGGGAGGAAACTGAACTAGAAAATTGATTATTATATTACTGGTAGGAAATGAAGGTGAATTGATTTGTAAGTGATGTGTAAGGAACGATATAGTGAACAGAACGGTGGCTTGGGGAGAGAGAGAGAGAGAGAGAGAGAGAGAGAGAGAGAGAGAGAGAGAGAGAATGTCACCATTATCCCTTCATGGTCGGGTACAACTCCGCTATACTCTTCCAGACGTTTGATTATTATTATTATTATTATTATTATTATTATTATTATTATTAACCCTCTCATGGTCGGGTACAACTCTAGTCTTGTAACTAAAACCCGACGATTATATTCAGCTGAGAGGTGAGAGACGAGGCTGAAGGTGTTAATTCTTTTACCTTTATGAGAGAGTTTGATAAAGAAGTGTGATAAGAGGTTTATAATGATAAGCTTGGTGTCCACAACTTTATTTTGTTATTTATTTATTTATTTATTTATTTTCTTGCAGGTCAGTACGGATGTGAGACGGAGAGAGAGAGGTGAGAAATATGGAAGGAAGGTATAAGAGAAGATAACACTGGACGCTGGGAGGTAAGGAGAGGCATGGAGAAATACTAGAGAGAAAGAGAGAGGTGAAGCTGTTACTACTACTACTACTACTACCACTACTAGACCACTGCGTGGGGTGGGAAATAAAAATTATAATATATGAAAAATTATTCTCTCTCTCTCTCTCTCTCTCTCTCTCTCTCTCTCTCTCTCCAGTGTAAGGTGTTAGGTTTCGCACACGATCTACCATCTGTCGACTGTCGCTCCCCCCCCCCTCTCTATATGTGTAGGTACTGAATATATATATATTCATTTATTTGTGTGTGTGTGTGTGTGTGTGTGTGTGTGTGTGTGTGTGTTAGGGGATAAATGAGTGAAAGTGAATAATGAGAATTTTAATATGAATGAGCTCTGTCTGGAGTAAATGAATGAAGGAATTAATGGTGAGCATGGTCGTGAAGAGAGAGAGAGAGAGAGAATCTTTAAGCAGGTGATGATAAATGTGTGAGCAAACGCTAGAAAGAGCGGTTCCTGCAAGTGAGTGAGAGAGAGAATGAGAGAGCGAGGATGAGAGAGGGAGTTAGGTTACATCCCAGCTGCCTCTGTTTTGCCGAGTGTTAGTAAACCAGCTCTCTTCTTTCTCTCGCTCTATTCTCTCACTTTCATTCACTCGTAAGTCGCATATTCATTAAGCTCACCTCATGGGATTGAGTGGGAATTAAGATGATCACCCTTAGATAGACAAACATAGGTGGATGGATAGATAGGTAGACAGATAGATAGGTGGATGGATGGCTAGGTAGACAGATAAATAGGTGGGTGGATAGATAGGTAACATGTATAGGTGGGTGGATAGATAGACAGGTGGATGGATAGATAGGTGGACAAACAGATAGGTGGGTGGATAGATAGGTAGATACTGGTGGATGGATAGATAGGTAGAGATAGGTGGTTGGATAGATAGGTAGACATATAAATAGGTGGCTGGAGAGATAGGTGGATAGATAAATGGATGGATAGATAGACAGGCAGTTAGGTGCTAGTAGCGGGCTGTGAAACCTATGCCCCGAGTCGGACACGTAAAAAAAAAAAAAAAAAAAAAAAAAAAAAAAAAAAGAAGGAAATGCCACTACCACCTTCATTACTATTAAATTAGATATTACTGATCGTTGTGGTGCCGCTTAAATTTCTGTCTTCTCCAAAACTTTGAAGTGGTGAATCGTGTAAGGCGTAATGTGTAGACGAATATTATATAGAGCATTACTGAGATGTCGTGGGTAAACCGTAAGAGCCAGCAGTTGCACGTGAACTATTAAGTTGAAGAAAGTTATAAAATCTGTGAATAAAAATGTAAGAAGAGATCAGTTTTTTTTTTCTTTTTTTCTGCATAATTAGAAGGAGAGAGAGTCAATGCGTGTTAGGGCAGGATGTTGGAATGAATGGAAATGTGTTGTGGTATTTGGTAGGTGAATGAGTGTGAAGGACGGTGTGGGAGAGAGAGGAGTATGTGTGTGTGTGTGTGTGTGTGTGTGTGTTGGTCCATTGTTGAGTGTTATCTGTGGTGATTGGAATGGACAACACACATACTCTCTCTCTCTCTCTCTCTCTCTCTCTCTCTCTCTCTCTCTCTCTCTCTCTCTCTTTCACGGATTAATTACGTTTTTGCTCACACATGTACACCTACACAAACATGTACACTCACACACACGGGAATTATTCTCTCTCTCTCTCTCTCTCTCTCAGTTACGTAATTGTTGCTCACAGATGTATACCTGTACACTTACACGGGAATTAATTTCTCTCTCTCTCTCTCTCTCTCTCTCTCTCTCTCAGCTGTCCTCTTCATTCATTCATGCTTTCCTCTTCTCCTATGCATCTTCATTCATTCTTTCCTACTTCCCTCCTTCCTTCCTCAATTCTCCCTTCCATCGTTCTTCCCTCCTCCTTGATTCTTCCCTCTTCCTTGTTTTTCTTCCCTCCTCCATTCCTTCCTCCCTTCGTTCGTTCGTTCCTTCCATCATTTTTCCTCCCTCTCCCTCTCTCTCAAACACACACACACACACACACACACACACACACACACACGTAATTGCATTGATACATGCCGTTTTGTTCCATTCTAAACTCTCTGTCTGTCTGTCTGTCTGTCTCTCTCTCTCTCTCTCTCTCTCTCTCTCTCTCTCTCTCTCTCTCTCTCACACACACACACACACACACACACACGTAATTGCATTGATACATGCCGTTTTGTTCCATTCTAAACTCTCTCTCTCTCTCTCTCTCTCTCTCTCTCTCTCTCTCTCTCCCCGCTTCTCTTTTTTTCTTTTCGTTCCTTTCATTCCCCCATTCCCCTTTTTTACATTTCAGTTTTTCGCTCCCCCCTTTTCTTCTGTATCTTCTCTCTTTTGTTTCATCTCTCCACTCCCTCCGTCCCTCCCTCTCCTCTTTCCTCCCA